>NC_056730.1:488122095-488285725 GCF_019279795.1 Protopterus annectens | reverse complement strand
TAAAACCACTAAACTCTCTTATGTAGTTTTGATAATAGTCAAGACAGTTGGTTGTTTATACACTCATTACGGCAGTTTATAGAAAACAAAATGAGAGTATCAATCAACCTAGAGACTGAATCTATACCTAGTTTGATTCAGTTCATTGTGTGTCTTGAAAAGACAGATAATCAAAGATTAAGTATCTCACCTATCTATAAGATACTAAGATGACACTAAAGTTTGACTCAGATTTCTGGAATTACTATGTAAAGATTAATGGAGAAGAAATATGTGATGAATCCAAAAAATTATTGAATTCTACGTATGGTACATCTTTCTTCATTATGCTGGAGACTACATACATGGAAATTTATGAATAGGAGTTTCTATACTCCACATAAAATAAATCTTATACTCAAAAACAGTGAAAGTAAATGCTGGAAATGTGATTAATTACTAGAGGCCAACTGGGTTCACATGCTCATTGAATGTAGAAATGTTTTTCAATACTGGAAAGGCTTCAGATATTTTGTAAATGCTTTATGGTCTAATAACGGCCATATTTCTAACTCACTAAACCTATTCAATGTTCCTATACCTAGTGTAATACCGAAATCGCAGATTCAGTTACTCTGGTCAATTCCTGCAATTGACAGAAAAGTTATTACTTCGAACTGGAAAAGTAAACAGGATTTGATGTTTAAAGATTTTATTAATTTAGCAAAAGTTATACGAAAAACATAGTTGGAATTTAGCAAAAGTTGTTTGTAAAAAAGAACTGCAAACCATTTGTTATAGAACTCGTAACATAGAGCATTACTCAAAAAAAAAAAAAATAGCATGGCAAACATTGGAAAACCTTTTGAACAAATACTGATAACTTCTCATGGATAAAATGATTGTTTACCATGGATGAATGTAAATAGTTTTGTTACTGATTTATTGTATTTGTTATATGTACATTTGCGTATGTTTATAATGAAAAAATAAAAATGTTTTTGAAAAAAAAATTATTAATCGTGGTTTCCCCCTTCTCACCATTATCAGTAGCTTCTATTACTTTGTACGTGCAAACCGCAGATGCCATACCTGCCTCTGGTAGGGTAGTAGTAGCAAGAGTCTGAGAAGGTATTGTGTGTGTTCCGAGACCTCTGCGGACATGTCACAGTCCAACTGGGCAGATGCGATGTGAGGCTTAGGTCTTCAAAATTTTTACTTTTGAACAGATTGGATGGGCAACAAGCTTAAGTCACGGAGTTTCCAAGAATTAAGAGATGAAAGTGGAGTTCAAAATATCTTTGTAACAAACACTGACAGATCTTACAATTTGTGTACTTGTGCTCTGCACCTAAACAGAACATGCACTGAGAGTGGATATTCTGGTAGGGAATCTAACTATTGCAATCACACTTTTCCCTCCTAGCTAACATCAAATAGAGCAAACAGCAATACAATTGAGAAAAATAGAGGAAAGTTCCCAAATGGGGCACTTATCTGAACCCATGAAGGCCAGTGGTCCAAATGATCATGTGTAGAACAGTCCTAAGGGTGTGACGCCAACATTCAGACTGGCGATGGGATAGTCAGGGGGATTTACACTCATATGACCAGTTATGTACCCTTGCACCAATGGGCTTACATCATACACCAGACATATTGCTCTATGAAAGGTTTTGGCTTTGGTATCCTGGCCGGACATCCAGCTTATTTGGCAAGATAATCCAACTGTTTGGAATACTGCAACAGTGACCTAATGAAGGACATCACTCATTCAATGACTCAATCAAAATTAGAAATTCAAATATTTTGAAATTAAATTGCTCACATATAATAGACAGCTGTAAAACATTTACTGAATCACAATAATAAAACATAACAAGAATGCACTATAGTGAAATTGTACATTGACTCACACTGAAAGGCACTCATACCGAACTCATTTACTCAACATAACTGCATTGCTAATAGAGGCCAATGCATACAAAAAGAGAACAACAACCTAACACAGTTAAGCCATCGCTACTGTATTAACAAAAACTGCCCATGAGCAGTTGAGAAACCTGGTCAATGGCAATCCAGCTACAAACAGAGAAAACAATTCCATGACAGTACCTACAAACCTCTTATGATAATAAACATTTGTATTCTGCCGCAAAGGAGGCTGGGTAGGAAAGCAGGAGTGAATGCAAGAGAAAAAAGGAATACAGTTCTCTTCTATGCACATCAACAATTCTGTGGTTTTAAAAGCAATTAGCACTGCAAGTCTCAAGACAATTCAGTGAAAGGAAGATTCATATGCATGGCAGTCATGAACTTGCTAAAAACTACTGAAGGAGCCAAGTCATTGACATATGGTAGAACTAAAATACCAAGGCCACTTCAGCAGTACTTTTTTAAAAAATAAAACATTTTATTGGATTATCACTTGTGACACTGACAGATTTACATTTATATAAAAGTAATCAAACCATATTAAAAAGTTCACATTTACAAACAGTATATATTACATATACTACTGCTCTACACAATACTGTCAATCCAACATTACATAAAATTGTTAAATTCCTGCCTTCTCTTTCATGGATGTAGCCTGAGAATATAATTTCACACTCGTGCTCTTATTGCTCCCCTCAAGCCACCTGTCAGTTAAAAAATTAAAACGTTCTCCCAGCACTTAAAAAGTGTTTGCATTCCTTTCTCTCTAAAACCAGTAAATAGATATTTTTTCAATTTATTAAAGTCTTATTGGAGACATTACTTTAGACAGTTATGGACATAGTATGGCCTAAAAAAGCAATGTTTTCTCTAAGTAATGTATACAATACAAATTTGTACTCAATAGACTACAAAGAATATACCCAACTACATCCTTGCATTCCTCCTCCAAAACATTTTTCTCTGTGTATTGTTTCCATAAATTCTACTTGCATTTACATAATTTACTCCTACCCATTTCTAAAGATCCCACCCCCTGTTCTTTTATTTTTGTTACAATATTCGCTTCAAGTATTGCTGGTTTAGACTGATTTCCACCCTCCAATAACCACTCCCTTGCCAGATAAGAAGACCTTACTCTAGGCAATTCAGACCCCGTATCCCTGCTCAAAAAAAAAATCCTTAGACACTCATTTTCTCACCCAGTATTCCTGATAGTGTACTCTGAAGGGAATTTTACACTCCAAAAACATATGTTCCTAGGTACCTCTTTCTTCCTCATTACACTGCCATTTGCCATATGTCTGAGAAAAAATACTTTGGAGTCTGCTTGTGGTAAAAAAGTACCTATGCAAACACTTTCAGGTAAAAATCCCAAATCTTCTAGACTTTGTTGCATATTTGGGAGCTACTTCAGCAGCACTTTTTCTGAAATAATTGTATCTAGTCTTTCAAATGAAAAATTTTACTCAAGTGTTATGGAAGCGAATGAGCTCATTAAAAAAATACGTCTGCATACAAAAAAATTCCACAACTGAGTGAAAGTAAAGAAGAGAAAATATTTCTGTCAAACTAACACTGCCTTACCTCTGTTCCTTCCTCCTGTAGCTTCTTGTTTGTATCTTTCACCTGACCCTGTAAAATATTGTATTCCGTTATCAGTTTTTTTAAGCAACTGCATCTCCTTAACAAAACTGTACAACAGATACAAGAGGCAAACTGTGTATAATAAAACAATCCTATTTGTTACCTCAAAAATGACTAGTAATTGGGAGTAAGACAAAAACTTTTTCAACACAGTTACAATATAGCCCTTTTGCTCTGACAGCCACCACTGAAAAACATTCCTTATACTGTAGGAGTTTACTAGCCTACAATTTTAATTGTATCTGTGTATTAAGTATTAGCCTACAATTTTAATTGTATCTGTGTATTAAGTATTTAAAAGCTTAACTGCAATTGCTTACAATATAAAGTTACATAAAATTAATCCCGCTAATCCCAAGTGTCAGTTAGGAAAATAACATATGTACTTCGGGGTTTGGCATAATGGTTAAAGTGTTTACCTCGCAGACACAAAGTACATGGTCTGATTCTCACTGCTGAGGGAAACTTTTTCCCCACCTTCCAATTCCTGGAGTAGGACCTTTGAGGGGTGGAAAAACAAATGCCTACTGCAGAGACAGTCTTACCATCTTGTTCAATCCTGGTCAAGATATCTTTAACTTTGGGCCCAAAATATGTGGAGACATCATAAGGGGACTGATGAAGGACAGGAGGAGGAAGGTCCAGTAGAAGTAATCCATGTTGAAGTCAGAGGATAGACCGCAACAGGTGAAAGGAGTGGAAGGGCAGGATGACCAAAGGTTGGTACATTCCCCAGGGATGGGGCAGACAAAACCCCAAGCTGAATCTGCATCCTCAAAACCTTTTTCATTATCCTGTTGATGTCATTCATGCTCTTGTCAAGCTTGTGATGATTGGGTAGATGAATCTGCTGAAGAATGGCTTGAATACTTTTTCTTTCGTAACATTGGAGAGTGCAACCTGGGGGTCATCTGCTCCATTGAAAACTGGGGCCCAGAGTAGGAGTGTGAGGACCAGGAAGCTGTAGACACAGGTTGAACGGAAACTGCTGGTTCCAAAGACCTTTTAGAAACAGAAGACTTGTCTTTGTTCTTTTCTTTCTCCTTGTCCTTCTTATCTGAAGCCTGGTCTGACTTCTTAGCAGGGGAGGAGGATTCAGAAGACATAGTCCCTGTTTGTGGACTGAGAAGTACCTTTGCCACCAATTTGTCTCAGCAAGCTTGTAAAGCTCTGGCACTAAAGGATGCACATGAAGTGCACTGTGTCCAAATGGGCAGTGCCCAGGCAATAAACACAAAATGTGAGGATCCTGAAGGGGCAATTTGTGCTTATACTCTGAACGTTTCTAAAAGACATGAGATTCAGCCATGTTGAAACCTGGAGGAGGATAGAACACTCACCAGAAATATAATCATATAATATCAAAAGTACAGTACTACAGAGTTTCTAAGCTCTGTAAACAGTAATAACTGAAGTACGTTAAGGCCAACACTACTCAAAAAGAGACATAACTAACTACATTAACATCCCGCTAAGCTATGGTCGAAAGATTAACACTAAAGCTAGAAGAACAAAGGTAGAGGATGAGTAAAGATATTCAGCTATTTAAGTGTGTAACTATAAGCCTATCCAACTACTTAAGTACCAAACTTGTTTTCGAAAACTTTCTTACAAAAGGATACAAGCTTTTGAGAACACGTCTGAAACTTCACGTGGCAAAGATCTGAGGTACTGGAGCACAATATGGGAAATTATGGGTAGGGGAGGAGTCAGAGCCCTGGAACCCTGAAAGTTTCAAGTAGTGTCAAAGGAAGATATGTTGAATTCGACAAAAATAGACAATATTGGATCTGTCTGTTAAATTACATTACCTTTGTGCTCTGTTCAAAGTAAAGTATATGAGAAACCCCAGCACTTGTATTTGAAAAGGCAAATTTTGTCAGTGTTCGGACCAGACAGATTTCCGATACCAGTGTATTTTTCTCACATGGAGTATTGGCAGCCATTCTAAGCATTTGTTTTTTTAGGCATATGGGCCTGACCATGCGGTTTTGGTGTCTGTTTTCTAGGCGAGTCGAGTTTTGGGCCTTGATGAAGAAGATGGTATCAGTTTAATATGCAAATCTGTAGGCCTGAATACACCCTCAGAAGCCGGTGCCTGCACAGGCTCTGGACCCATCCAAGGTACAGATATCCACAGGTTCCATAGTCAAATAAGCATCTCGTGGCATACCGGACTCTGAATGCGTCTCAGTAGAGGCCTGCGAATCTGATGTAGTGGGCATCAGGGGTTGCGAAAGCGCCTCACTGAGTACTGGCAAACTGGCGAATAGCTTAACGGAAGCGTCGTTGGCAGTTTTGGACCTATGCAGTCTGTTTCTGTCTTTATCCTTACGTTTTTTCAGAATGTCGGTAGTCGGATGGCTTACCGAAACCATTTCTGGATAGTTATACAGAGCACCAAAATAATTTGCTGCAAAAATAGACCGATGAATAGTTCGGGGGTTGAATAAAGCACAAAACTGACAGTAAGGGACGTCGTGGTCTGGGCCTAAGCAAGGAATGCAGTACGAATTAAAATATTTATGAGGTATTTGCTTTCCACAGGTAAGACAACTGTTAACTTTTAGTGACATCGGTTAAGAGCAAGAAAAAAGATCCCCAATGGGGTACTTAGCTTTTTTGAAGACTTTGATTCTGAAACTCGAAAATGAAAATTTCAGGAGTCAGCCAACCGGCACTTGCGAACTGCTTCTGCTTCAGGCACAGTGCGGCAAGAAAGATTGATGTAATGTCGTCGGCTGCATGTTTTATACCCCTGACGTCATGGAAGAAGAGACAGCATCCGACGCAGGAATCCAAGACTTTGATATTCAGGCCAGCTGAGGGCTACCTGCAGGCAGATAACCCAAATGTAATGACTGCAACAGTGAAACACGAAGAACATCGAAGGCGAGATGGGACAACATAACATCATGAGTTAGCAACTCCATTAGGTACTTTCTTCAACCACAGTCTGAGTACTGTAATTGTCCTTGCTGAATGGAACACATCAACAGTCATCCCCCTTCATAAAGAGGGTACAGCAACAAATCCTGGGAACTACAGATCCTTAAGTTTAACCCACCTTATCTATAAGGCCATGGAAAGAATCATCATGGACTGTATAAATAAGGATATAGGTGATCTCCAAATCCTTTATCAGACAGTTTGGTTTTGTCAAAGGCAGATCATGCCTGTTAAACCTGGCGGACTTCTTCAAAAACGTCACCAGAGCCACAGATGAAGGTAAATCTCTGCATACAGCCTACCTTGACTTAGCCAAAGCCTTTGAGACAATCCCAGATTAGAGCATCACTGATTAACACTCCCGATTGAATATCAACCCTTATGTCGTCAAGTGGGCTGCTAACTAACAGATCACACTCAAAGTTGGGGTCTTTACCTCAACTAGCAGACCCATCACCAGTGGGGTTCTACATGGGGTCAGTGCTGGACCTCTATTGTTTGTAATATACCTCTCATAAGTTCAGGCCAAAACAGAGGGTCTGCAACTGACCAAGTTTGCTGATGACTGCAAATTAGGTGCAATCACCTACCCAAATGTCAATATACTTCAAGAGGGACTTGCACAAACCAATGATTGGCGCAAAAGCCATGGACTCAAATTCAGTGATATAAAAAAACGAATCATTCCCTTTGGTAAAAATTATATCCCTGCAGGCTGTCATGTAAATAATAATACCCCAAGTAACAATTGAGTAGTGAGAGACTTGGGAACCCAAACTGACTGCAGACGAATATTTTGACCAGCATGTGTCTACTGTGGTAAGAAAAGCATTCTACATCGCACACCTGATAGCAATGGCATTGCCTCAAGAGCAAAAGAGGTCATAATACTACTGTACTCTACCATCACCAGGCCAATAATGGAGGACAATGTTCCCTTTGGTATGTACCTTATCAGGCACCTGCAGCAACTTGAGACACCTCAGAGATTTCTAACCAAGAAAATTCAGGATCTCCAACATATGTCATACACTGACAGACTGAAGTCACTGTACTTAATACTGTACAGACTACTTAGAGGAGACTTGTGCCTGGCCTACAGAGCAATCTTAGATCTGAAACTAATGGAAATGCTGTACATCCACAAGTCGAATGGGACAAGGACCACCCGCTCCAGGGACCTTGACCTGGCCTGCGACATAAATAGGACCTGCTGGAGAGACAGCTACATCTCTCAGAGGTTGCCACTTCTCTGGAATAGGCTACCCATTAACATCAAACAAAGCCTCTCTATGATCATGTTTAAGCATAGCCTAGATGACTGGATGGGCAGCTGTAAATTCCTGCTGGGGATTTCACATATGAGCCTCCTAGGTAAGGGCAGTCATTGCTAACCAAGATCTCGAATTTAGGCAAGATCCTTTACATTGGGTTTCTCTAGTATTATACTGGGTACACATGGGTAGGCTTATAAAGACTTTTTGGTCAATATCCCAATAACAACCTATGAACTTTAAAAAGGAGGACTGAAAAAAAATCTTAAGAGATGCCTACCCCTTTCATCACACTTTCTGATAGTCTGCAGCAGAGAAACTAACAACTAAATCTCTATCCAAAGGAGACTTCAATCTAATTTTTTCAGATAATCTGGGAGGTTCTGAGAATACAACCAGACAAACCTCTTGAAAACAGTACCAGTTATGCACACATAGCAAACAATGAGTTGTGACTTGTACAGTGGAGGAAACTAATTTATTTACAGCAGTTTTTTCCTCTCAGAAAACACTGCAAACAAAACATTACTCATCCTTTCACAATTGGTCTGTATAAACTTAAAAATAAAAGGCTGACAATTCAAGAGTCTAAAAATCAAAGTTGCAGAAGCATACATTTTATCAAACTTATCAATAGCTTTGCCATCCTTGTCAAAAGGATTAGAAGTAATGTTTGGCAGCAGCTGGATTAAAGATAATTTCTAAAGGTATGAAACATTTGTTTTTTTTATACAAAAAAAAAAGGTAGTTTCACAAACATGCATTAAAAACAGTTTTGAAATACTGCTTTCAAACACAGAAGACTAAATGTAGTAAGCCATGTTTACAGCATTAATATTCATAGCAGAGCAGGAAGTGGTTACATCATTTAGCATAGGTAAGCAATTGTAAATTAGTGACGTAATTGCCAAACCGTTTAAAAGTTCAGCAGAAAACTATATATCATTATTTTTTGCCAACCTGTTAATTTAACACTTTGGCAATTACATCATTAATTTCCAGTTACTTACCTACATTAATCTGACAGATGGAACACGGAAAGATGCAACCGTTCCCAGCCCACCAATGAATATCAATACCGTAAACAATGCTTACTACATTTAGTACTTCATGTTCGGAGGGAATATTTAAAACTTAATTTTTAAAGGGTTCAAAACACACTTTTTTCACACAGGTGTTTGCAAGCGTAAAGATATTTGTGAACAATTTTTTTGTTTGAAAAAAAAAAAAAGCATGCTTCACACCTTTAAATATGATCTTTAAGTAAAGGTATAGCTGCTGGGTCAGGTCTCAAATTTGTGTATAAAAACTTGAAAAACTAACTATACATTCTATCTGCTTTTTAGGACCACCAGGTTGATTGTCAAGGAAACCAGCTGTGAAAAACATCCTCCAATGCTGACAGCACTGACAGCAGCGGGGAGATGAGTGAAGGTTCTGGGAATTCCAGTTGCAACAACTTAGGGAATAAACTCAGTGTTCTCCCACTGAAAACACACATTCTAGAAATAGTTTCAAAGAAAGTGAATCCCTCACAGGAAGATTCAGATACCATACCCTCCTCAGAATCTCAACAAGAAAACAGAGGAAAAATGTGCATATATCCTTTCACATTCGCCACAGATTCAAAATCTTGAAGCTTTACAAGGAAAGAGGAATCCCTTTTTCTTTTACCAGAACTCACCTTATGAGAAGAGTCAATAGCCTGTACAAGAACCTGAACCAAGCCCAATAAATTAGTCTTGCTCAGAGAAAGTTCTCTCTCTCTCTTTTCTAAGACATCTTTATTAAACTATCACTTAAGACACAGCAAACAATGTAGCAAAAAGCAAACCATACTAACATGTTTTCAGTTACATATATTATACTGTACATCATATATGTTCTTTTTTATAACTATCAGTGCAACACTACATAAATTGCTCAAATCCTGCCTTCCATGAAAGCTCACTTCTCCTCCAGAATGTTATTCTGTATGTATTGTTCTCCAAATTACATTTATTTCTATGTAATTTGCTCCTTCTTTTCTAAAGATCTCACTCCCATTTACTCTGTGTTACAATACTCAACACTTAAAATACAGTTGGTTTAGACTTTCATTTCCATTTTCTAATAACTGCTTTTTTAGCAGCCACCAGAATTAAACTGAACAAGGCCTTACTATTTATTATTATTTATTTTATTTTACATTTGTTGACCGGGCTAGTCTAGCTGGACATGTATCTGTTTTCAGTAGAGGCCCGGGGAGAAAAGCTCCAATACAAGAAGAAAAGAAAAACATTAACCACATAAAACAAAGATATGCATAAAAAAGTACAAGGGTAGACTTATGTAAGAATTTAAAATAAAATAAAATAGCAAAAACTAATTTACAAAAAACAACCAATTAAAATAAAATTAACAGGGGTGCACATACTAAAGTTAGATTAATAAAAACAGATAATCAAAACACTAGATTGAATAGCATGGAGGAGAGGAAAAAGAAAATTTCTGGTAGAGTCTATATCTAAGAAATAACTATAAACAATTTAATATGTTGTTTAGAAGCTCAGTCAGAGAAGGGGGGTGGAAGTTAGGTGTAAGGGAGAAGTGATTTCAGTCGGGGTTAGCACAAGGACACAGCCACTGAGTTTTAAGATGTTCTTTGATATGTTTTTTGAAGAGACGGTAGAGTCAAGGTTAGTTATTTCATGAGGGAGTTGATTCCAGATTTTCCCGACAGTATTTGAGAATAAGGAGTCCCCAGCTTTATTGTAAGATTTAGTCAAGGCTACTAGGAGTTTTTTAGCAGAGCGTAGTGTGGCTAGGTTTTTATAAGGTGAAATCAGTTTAGTAAGGCTAGTGGTATCATCAGGATAATAAAGGGTCTTATGAATGATGAGTAATTGTTGATAGAGTAAGTGGTTATTAAGCTCTAACCAATCTAGTTGCTTGAGGTTGAGACAGTGGTGCGTTCTGAAGGGAGTAGCAGTAATGAATCTAGTTATACTATTGTAACAGGTAGAGAGTTTGGTAAGGTTGGTTTTAGATAAGTTAGTATATATAGCAGAGGCATAGAAAAGGGTGGAGATCAGGTGGGTCTGGGCAATGGTTTTTCTAGCTGCTAGGGTAAGGAAGGGTTTAATTCTGTAGAGAGTACCAATTTTTTTGTTAACTGATTTAATGGTGGTGTTAATATGGTCATCAAAATTAAGACGGTTATCAATAGTTACACCTAGTAGGCGAGTGGTTATATCTGGGTTAATACAGGTAGCATTATTAGAGAGGACAGTGAAGAAAGGTGTGGGAGATTTGTGAGTAGGAGTAAAGAGAAGAAATAGAAGTTGTGTACCTACCATAACGTTCCATGTTAGTTGTCTTCTTCTCGCCTTCTTTCTTGCTGGATGGGTTCGGAGCCGAACCTCGGCTCCAACTCGGCCACTCTAAAAGCTCGAGAGTTAGTTCCACTGGCTCGAGGCTCCCCTTTTATCCCACAATGCTAGGCGGTAATACCTCAGATCTCGTTTGTAAGCTAAGCCCAGCTAGGAAAAATCCAGAAACTGGAAAAGGGGTAACCCACCTCTATAGAGTGACAGAAAAAGGTGACCTAAAACCTGACGAGGGAATATATATACATTACAGTATATATATATATATATATATATATATATATATATATATACACACACACACACACACACAAATAGAGGTGGTAGGAAAATAAAGGCCACAATCAAACTCCTCTAGGTCTGTCCAGGCTAGGGGGAAGGAGGGACGAAGAAGAAGCGAGAAGAAGACAACTAACATGGAACGTTATGGTAGGTACATAACTTCTATATGTTAAGTTGTCTCTCTCGCCTTCATTCTTGCTGGATGGGACCACGTCCCTAGCACCTTGTCCTGGGTGGCCTATCGGAACAGACTCTTGAGTACAGTGGAACCAAAGTTGGCTCTGTGTCTAGAAGCTAAGTCCAACTTATAGTGAGAAATGAAAGTATGGGGAGAAGCCCAAGTAGCTGCAGCACAAATCGAGTCAATAGGCAGCCTGTCTTGGAAAGCTATGGAAGTAGCCAAAGCTCTAGTTGAATGAGCCCTAGGTTTGTTTGGTAACTGTTGATGCCTGATCTCATATACAAAAGAAATCAAAGAAGTAAGCCATCTGGAGAGAGATACTTTCGAAACTGGAAGGCCCTTTTTGCCTTCTGCATAAGAAACAAATAGCTGATCAGACTTTCTAATTTGTTTGGTCCTAAGTAATACCTTAATTGTCGAACATCTAACCAATGTAATTTTTGTTCTGATCTGTTGGAATAGTTAGGAAAAAACACAGGAAGGTCAATGGTTTGATTTAGGTTTGCCGGAAAGGCTACTTTGGGTAAGAAGGATGGGTTGGTACGTAAGGATACCCTATCCTTATGAAACAAAAGGTAAGGGGATCGACTACAGAGTGCATGAACTTCAGAGACTCTTCTAGCCGAAGTAATGGCTACCAAAAAGAGTGTTTTTCAGGAAAGCAATTTCATCGAACACGAAGCCGCAGGTTCAAAAGGGGGAAGAATCAAAGATGTCAGAACCAAGTTAAGGTCCCAAGAAGGAGGAGGATTTCTAATAGAAGGCTTGAGGAGAAAAACTCCCTTCAAAAAGAAAAGGCTTTGCAAAGTTTGTGAGACATGATGGCAGACTCTGAGATTCCAACATGAAAGTTAGATATGGCTGCCAGTTGAACTTTAAGTGTAGAAGGAGACGAACCTGAGTGGAAAAGTTCGGCTAAGAAATCAAGGACTGATTGAATAGAAGCAGTGAACGGGTCGATGTCCCTTCCCTGCGCCCAATAGGAAAAACGTTTCCACTTACTAAGATAAATCTTCCGAGTGGAGGTTTTATGAGAAGCTATTAAAATATCTCGAACTGAGTGAGATATTAGAGGAAGCCTGGCTAGGGTTGGAATTGGAGGAACCATGCAGTGAGGTTCAAAAAGGGGAGGGAGCGATGTAACTGACCCGACTGATGGGTCAAAAGATCTGGAACTGGGTCCAGATGCCAGGGTTGCTCCAACAGAAAACAGTGTAGAAATGGGAACCAAACCTGTCGAGGCCAGTATGGAGCAATGAGGATCATGGAAGCTTTCTGAGCGATGGCTTTCTGTATCGAGAAATCAGTGGGAAGGGGGGAAAGGCATACAGAAGTCCCCGGGGCCAATCTTGGACTAGAGCGTCTCTGCTGGGATGGCCTGGTTGGGGAAAGAGTGTGAAATAATTTTCGCACTTGCTGTTTTGGGGAGTAGCAAAAAAGTTGCAGCAAGGCCGGCCCCACTTTAGAAAAACTTTCTCCAACACTGAATTTTTCAGAGACCACTCGTGAGGCATGAGAATAGCTCTGCTCAATTTGTCCGCAATGACATTGGACTTCCCGGGAATGTGCGTTGCTATCAGAAACCGCTGAGAAGAAATCGCCCATTGCCACAGTCTGAGTGCCTCTCGACATAAGGGGTAGGATCTGGTTCCGCCTTGTTTGTTGATGTACCACACTACAGACATGTTGTCTGTCTGAATTGCTATCGTTCCTATCGGAAGAGAGTCTTGAAGGGCCTGCAACGCTAAAAGCACTGCTCTCATCTCTAGAACATTTATATGCAAGTGGCGTTCGTAAGGTTGCCATATGCCCTGGACCGTCCTGCCTTGATAATGCCCCCCATACTCGATCAGGGAGGCGTCCGTTGTCAGAGTAGCAACCGGAGGGGGAGGAACAAAGGGTCTTCCTAGGAAGAGCTGGGGGGATGTAATCCACCAAGAAAGGTGATTCCTGCATGATTGAGTTATCACAATGGAGTGGGACATCGGAAGTTGTTGGTATGACCATTGTGTGAAGAGCATCCATTGTAAGATTCTCATGTGAAATCTGGCTAATAGAAGAAGAGGGATAGCAGCCGCCATTATCCCCAGTACCTTCAGGGCCAGTCGGGCTTTGATTTTGTTGCTGTGGAGAAGAGAGACTTGTTTGTGTATGTCTGCTATCCTCTGGTCTGTGAGTCTGGCTGACATGCTGACTGTCTAGATTTGCGCCTATGAAGGTAATAGCACGACAAGGCGACAAAACAGACTTTTCGCAATTTATTGAGATACCTAGCTTTCAACATGTGTGAAAGGTGTAGTCCCTGGCAAGTAGCAGAAGATGCTTGATGGGGGCTGTAAAGAGCCAGTCGTCTAAGTATGGAAACACCTGGAATCCTTGACGTCTCAGATGAAAGGTGACCACTGCCATGCATTTGGTAAACACCCGGGGGGCTGTGGTGAGTCCAAAGGGCAGGGCTCTGAATTGAAAATGACTGGTTCCCAGCCTGAAGCGGAGAAATCTCCTGGAGCGTCTGTTCATTTTTATATGGTAGTACGCATCCTGGAGGTCTATAGAGCACATCCAGTTGTCCTTCCCCAACAGGGGTAGGATGGACTGCAGCGTGACCATCCGAAATTTTGTTTTCTTGACAGACTTGTTCAAGTTGCTGAGATCCAAAATGGGTCTCCAGTCCCCTGTTTTCTTTGGAGCCAAAAAGAATTTGGAGTAGATTCCGGATCCTTGCTGGTCTGCTGGAACTGGTTGAATGGCTCTTTTTGCAAGCAACTTTGATATTTCTAACGCTGCTTGCTCCCTTTGAGTGGGTGGAACGTCTGGAAGGGATTTTTTTGATTGTTCTGGAATGTGAAAGAATGGGATCAATAGCCTGGAAATGATAGACTGTACCCACTTGTCTTGAGTTAGGGATTGCCAGGCTTCTGGGTACAGTGATAATCTTCCCCCGACTGCCTCCGAAGGTGGACAGTCGGGCAACACCTCAGGGATGCTGAAAGGGCTTGTCAGAAAAGGTTTCTCGACTGCCCTGATTCTGCGGACCCCCCCTGCCTCTAGGCCGGCGTCTACCATTATTGTTCCCCCCTCTGCCTCTAGAGGGGAACAGACTGTGCGTCAGGCAAAGCTCCTTGAGATTGTTTGTGGAACCACATCTTTCCCCCCTTTTGGCCCTTGGGGTAAGGCCTAGAAGGAGTAGAAAAAAGTACAGTTTTGTACCTACCATAAATGTAGATGTCCGATAGGAATGCATCTGCAGTCCTTACAAATGGGTAGTCCTGTCGTCAGGCAGCCCTTCGGTCGGCCGGATTCCAAAGTCTGGGTCTGGCTTCGGCTGGTGTCGCACTTCACCCGACGTCATAGCTGCAGTTTTTCGGGTATAAAGGCATCAGCCGACGCCATCTTCCTCAGTGTTTCTTGCCCCAGATGCCAGGTGCCCTCTTTGATGGCTAAATTTGGATAAATGCCAATGTTTCCAAATAGTAGAGAGCAAACACATAAAATAAGCATGTATGTACATATATACAAACAAATACACCATAATAGATCCCAGCCAAGCTAGCTGAAGGATGGCAAATACCCTAGGAGTACCACAGAGGGGAAGGTTGGTGGGTAATCCTGACTGCAGATGCATTCCTATCGGACATCTACATTTATGGTAGGTACAAAACTGTACTATGTCCTTCAAGGATGCATCTGCAGTCCTTACAAATGGGTAGAATACCATAGCTAAACTAGGGGAGGAGGAACAAAGTAGAGATTATGGTGTAGTTAGGATCCCTTGCAAAACAGCAGTGGCAAAACCTGCTCGGGATCTAGAGTATAAAGGTAAATTGTAATGCTTGGCAAATGTATGCACGGAGGTCCAAGTGGCAGCCTCTATAATGTCCTTGGTAGCCACTCCTCGTAAGAAAGCTGTGGTAGTGGCTGTAGCCCTTGTGGAGTGAGGCCTGATGTTCTCTGGAGTTTTCTTTCCATGGTAGGAGTAACAAAATCTAATGCAATTTCCTATCCATTTGGAGATTGTCTGTTTTGAAATAGATTTTCCTTCCTTTCCTGCTGCATATGCTACCAGAAGCTGGTCAGTTTTTCTATTGGACTTGGTCCTGTCCAGGTAGTAGCGTAATTGCCTATGTACATCCAAGGTATGCAACAGTCTTTCTCCCCTGTTCTGTGGGTTGGGGAAGAATGTAGGTAGGTGGATAGCCTGATTTAAAGACACTCTGGATACCACCTTAGGCATAAATGTGGGATTTGTTCTCATGGACACTATCTTGATGGAAGATCAGGAAGGGTTGCACTGCCATTAACGCCTGTAGTTCAGAGACCCTTCTTGCTGAGGTGATTGCCAGTAAGAAAGCAGTCTTCCAGGATAAGTATTGTAATTCTGCTGTTGCTGCTGGTTCGAAAGGGGGAAGTGTCAATTTTTCTAACACAAAGTTCAAGTCCCATGCTGGCAATGGTGGTTTCCTGGGAGGTTTTACATTTTTAATTCCTCTCAGAAACTGTCTGAGCAGAGGATGAGAGAAGACAGGAGGATCCAAGCTGTATTCTGCTGAAATAGCTGATGCATGTATCTTGATGGAAGAATAGGACAGGCCTGCATGGAAGAGCTCTGCCAAGTACTCCAGGATGTTGGCTATGTTTACTAGCGCCACATCTTCTCCTTTGCAGTACTCCAAATGAGATATCTTTTCCATTTTGCTGCATAATTCCTTCTTGTTGAAGGTCTACGAGCCTCAAGGATTATGTCTTTAACCCTTTGGGATAAATCTGGGTTAATTGTCCTTATGTAATGTTCCAGGCAGTTAGCTGCAGAGTTTTCAGGTTTGGATGCAGGATGTTGTAGTTGTTCTGTGTTAACAGCAATGGGATCAGGGCAGTGTCCATATTTGTTCCCGAGACATGCTCCTCAGCAATGGGTACCAATGTTGTCTTGGCCAGTCTGGAGCTATCAGAATGATCCTTGACGTTCCTCTTTGATCTTCAAAAGCACCTTGTGCATCAAAGGAAGTGGTGGGAATGCATAAGCTGTCAGGTTTTTCCAACTGAAAGATAGGAGTCCACCTTCCAAGCAAGTGGGTGGTACGTCCTTGTGCAGAATTTCTTTAGCTGGTGATTGAGTGGGGATGCAAATAAGTCTATTTGTGGTAATCCCCATTCTCTTGTGATGGCTTTGAAGATGTCCGGATGCAGCATCCATTCGTGGGCATCTGTGGTAGTTCTGCTTAAAATGTCTGCCAGAATGTTTTCTGTTGCCGCAACAAAGATTGCTTGTAACCGAATGTTGTAGCTCAGAGCCACATCCCATAGGTCCAGTGCCAGCCGGCATAGAGGATATGAATGTGTGCCTCCCTGTTTGTTGATGTACCACATAACTGTGGTGTTGTCTGTCCTTATCAACTGACCTTCTTGGAGAAATGGTCTGAATGACTGGATTGCCAATTTTACTGCCAGCATTTCCTTTAGATTTATGTGCAGGCGCAGCTGGTCTTGAGTCCATAAGCCTTGAATGCACTTGTCCAGCATGTGTGCCCCCCAACCGAGGTCTGAGGCATCTGTCGTGATGGTTTGGCTTGGTTGACTGTTACAGAAGGGCAATCCTTTGTTTGATTGACAGGCATGAGCCCACCATAGGAACTCTTGTTTCAGGCATGGGATTATTGGAATTTTGGTTTCTAGGCTGTGCTTGTGTTGGGACCACAAATTCTTTAGGTACCACTGTAGCTTTCTCATATGCAGTCTGGCATGAGGGACCAGAATTATGCAGGATGCCATGAAGCCTAGGGCTTGCAGTACTTTTCTTGCAGTTAGATGGTTCTGCTTTGTTAATGCCAAGAAGTAGAGAGGTAGTTGTTCTTGCTTTTCTGCAGTTAGGAATGCCATTTGTTTTGATGTGTCCAGCTCTGCACCCGGAAAAGTTATTCTTTGGGATGGAGTCAGCCTTGACTTTTTTATATTGACTGTATATCCCAGGGCTTGCAGTAGGTAAATGACTCTTTGTAAAAGTCTTCTGTTAGTTTGCTTTTGTTGTCCGCTTGAATCAGGCAGTCGTCCAGGTAGGGATAAATTTGGATCCCCTGAAGTCTGCAATGAGCAATTACTGATGCCAGGCATTTCGTGAACACTCTGGGCGCAGTAGATAAGCCAAAGGGCAATGCTGAGAATTGATAATGCTCTGATCCTGCAAGAAATCTGAGGTATCTTCTGCAAATTGGTCATATGGGGACGTGCAGGTATGCCTCCTTGAGATCTAGAGTTACCAGCCAAGACTCCTTGCCCAGCATGGGAAGAAGCTGTTGTAGGGTCAGCATTTTGAATTTTGGAACAATGAGGAATGTGTTTAAAGCGGACAGGTCGAGAATAGGCCTCCATTTGTTCTCTTTTCTTGGTACCAGGAAGAGTCTGGAGTAAAATCCCTTTCCTTGCTCCATAGATGGTACCTTTTCCACAGCTCTCATTCTTAATTGAGATATTTGCTTTAGAGCTTCTGCCCTTTGAGTAGGTGGTAGGTTTGGCATTCCTCTCTTTCCTGGTAGAGTATGGAAATGGAACCTGTAACCTTGGTCTATAGTTTGCAAAATCCATTTTTCCCTTGTGATGCAATGCCAGTTCTTTGAAAATAAGGTTAGCTTTCCGCCTAAGGGTGCTTCCAGTTGTTCCCTGGTAGGCGGTGCCACATCCAAGTCACTGTGATTGTGTTGTTGTAGTGGTGGTGGCTGCGTCTGTGCCTCGCTGGTTGTTACTCTGCCACTGGCGTCCCCTGTAGGCACCCCTGGATTGGTTTCTGCCTCTTGAACGCCTATTCCTGCCTCTCTGTGTCTTAGAGGAGTCTGGAAAGGACCAATTTTGGAGGGCCAGCTCCTGCTAAACCTTGGAGGTTGAACCTGTAAGAAATCTTTCACTGTTTGTACAGATTTCGCCTTCTCTTCCATCTTCTTTAGTACCTGCTGTGCAGGGGAACCAAATAAATTGACCTTGTCCATGGGTGCATCCAAAAGCTTAGATTTGACATGGTCTGGTAATGCCTGCTCTTTCAACCATGCATGTCTCCGGATAACTGTGCCAGTCATGGCTGATCTAAAGGAAGCCTCCAGTGCATCATAGCCAAATTTTAAAGAATGGTTACTAACCTGCTGTATGTTATGTACCATTTCCTGAACATATTTTTTATCTAGAGATTCTTCAGAGGACAGCTTTTAGTTAACTGGTCAAGCATAAACTCTTGATATTGAATCATATGGAATTGGCAGTTCAAAGCTCTAGCTGACAAAGTAGCAGAAGTGTAAACTTTTACCCCATCTCTAAGGATCTGGATTCCCTTTCAGAGGGAGGGTTTTAGCAGATGTAGTTGCTACAGCTTTAGGACCCTGGGAGATAGTCTCTGTATCTGCAAAAGGAGCCTTGTATAAATGGTGATGAGTGTCCGGGACCCTGTAGAACCTATCGGGCTTAGCAGGGCCGGAGGTAATGAATCAGGAGCAGTGCAAGCATCATTAAATGCATCATCTGCAACAGAAAGAACTGGAGGTATTGCTAAAGGCCTATGCTGTGGCAAATGTAGAAAGGTTCTAAGCCTTTTTCTGGAGTCTGAGAAATCTTGCCCCTGCCACTGAAATTGTTCCCTCATAGCATGCAAGGTTTCCCCAAAGGAAAATTCCTCAGGTGGAGAGGCTGAAGGAATGGACTCTTCAGCATCAGAGTCTTCGTAAGGGGAATAAGGAGCCTCAGGAGGGTCTGTATGTTCTGAGTCATCAGACGAGTCATCTGTGGATACTGGTTCAGGGGGCTCTGCTCTAGGCCTCTTCTCTGGAGGTGGATGAGAGGCCCTGTCTGGATGAGGCTGGGAGCCACGAATTAAAGAAATGAGATCCTCAGTCAAAGAAAGCATATGGGAACTGGAGCTGGGCCTGTGAGAGGGGGGTTTAACAGGCACCGTTTTTGAAGCTTTAGCTGCTTTAGCCCTGGCAAAGGCCTTAATAGACATGGCTGCAGGAGGCCTAGCAGCTCCACGTGCAGGGGTTGAAATATCCAAGGGAATAGTGTCTGATAATTCCTGAGAAACCGCAACAGAAGGTTGGATTTCAGAAGCAGATTCCACCAGGCTAGAAGAGGCCTCGGTAGAAGGCATGTTTCGGCCGGGAAGAACCGCTTGCTCGGTTTCAGCCGAAACCAAGACACTTGGTTGGCTTAACCGGTTTCGTCGAAACCGCGGACCGCGAGTGTCGGTCCTTTCCCCGCGTTTTGGTAATTTATGAAGTCGGAGGGTCCACGGCATGATATAAGCAAATTCAGAGACGAAAAACTGTTCTGAATTCTGACCGACGCCTAAGCGTCCGTCGGTTAAAGAAGCACAGGCTAGACAAGCTGCTACGCCGTGGTCTGGGCCTAAACAAGGTAAGCAGTAAGAGTGGAAATCTTTATGAGGTATTTGTTTCCCACAAGTTAAACAGTTATTCACTTTTTCTGACATCGGCTGAGGCAAGAAAGAGTCTAACGGGTACTTAGCTTTTAGAAGTCTTCAAGTAGTATTCGGTATGAAATCTCTGGTTCTGACCGACCGGCACTTGCGAACAGCTTCTGCTTCGGGCGCCACGCGGCAAGAAAGACTGAGGAAGATGGCGTCGGCTGATGCCTTTATACCCGAAAAACTGCAGCTATGACGTCGGGTGAAGTGCGACACCAGCCGAAGCCAGACCCAGACTTTGGAATCCGGCCGACCGAAGGGCTGCCTGACGACAGGACTACCCATTTGTAAGGACTGCAGATGCATCCTTGAAGGACATCGGACTCCCACGGCAGAGAGTTTTGCCATCAGTCTCGCACCTTGTCAGGGTTTCTTTCACTTGAGGACCAAAAAGGGACGATCCATCAAACGGCGAGTTAGTGAAAGACGTCTTGAAAGGGTCCGCAAAATTGCATAGCCGCATCCAGGCATGCCGGCGTAAGGCCACACCTGTACCTGTGGCTCTGCTCGCTCCATCAGCCGCATATGAAAGAGGCGCATGGAGGAGTTAGCTATCGAATTGAGGGTAGCCAGCTGAGAGTTCATCTTATCCTGAAAACCCGCAGCTGTTGGATCCTTTAACATCTCACTCGCTTCCTTGATCAAGTCTCTCTGAAGACGAGTGAAATGACAGAGGTAGTTCAGCGAACGCATAGAAAAGGTCGCTGACGAGAAAGTACAGTTTTGTACCTACCATAAATGTAGATGTCTGATAGGCATGCATCTGCAGTCCTTACAAATGGGTTGTCCTGTCGTCAGGCAGCCCTTCGGCCGGCCGGATTCCAAAGTCTGGGTCTGGCCTCGGCTGGTGTCACACTTTACCCGACGTCATAGCTGCAGTTATTCGGGTATAAAGGCATCAGCCGACGCCATTTTCCTCAGTGTTTCTTGCCCCAGATGCCAGGGGCAGGAAGGCTAAATTTGGAAAAATGCAAATGGTTCCAAATAGTAGAGAGCAAACAAAAAATAAGCATGTATGTACATATATACAAACAAACGCACCATAATAGATTCCCCCAGCCAGCTACAAGATGGGCAAATACCCTAGGAGTACCACAGAGGGGAAGGAGGGTGGGTAATCCTGACTGCAGATGCATGCCTATCGGACATCTACATTTATGGTAGGTACAAAACTGTACTATGTCCTTCAAGGATGCATCTGCAGTCCTTACAAATGGGTAGAATACCATAGCCAAACTGGGGGAGGAGGAGAAATAAGATTATGGTGTAGTCAAGATCCCTTGCAAAACAGCAGTGGCAAAACCTGCTCGGGATCTGGTGTATAAAGGTAAATTGTAATGCTTGGCAAATGTATGCACGGAGCTCCAAGTAGCAGCCTCTAAAATGTCTTTGGTAGCCACTCCTCGTAGGAAAGCTGTGGTAGTGGCTGCAGCCCTTGTAGAGTGAGGCCTGATGTTTTCTGGAGTTTTCTTCCCATGGTAGGAGTAACAAAATCTAATGCAATTTCCTATCCACTTAGAGATGGTCTGTTTTGAAATTGCTTTTCCTTCCATTCCTGTTGCATATGCTACCAATAGCTGGTCAGTTTTTCTATTGACCTTGGTCCTGTCCAGGTAGTAACGTAATTGTCTATGTACATCCAAGGTATGCAACAGTCTTTCTCCCCTGTTCTGTGGGTTGGAGAAGAATGTAGGTAGGTGGATAGCTTGGTTTAAAGATACCCTGGAGACCACCTTTGGCATAAAAGTAGGATTTGTTCTCATGGACACTATCTTGATGGAAGATCAGGAAGGGCTGTACTGCCATTAATGCCTGTAGCTCAGATACCCTTCTTGCTGAAGTGATTGCAAGCAGGAAAGCAGTTTTCCATGATAAGTATTGTAATTCTGCTGTTGCTGCTGGTTCGAAAGGAGGGAGTGTCAACTTTTCTAGCACAAAGTTCAAGTCCCATGCTGGCAATGGTGGTTTCCTAGGTGGTTTTACATTTTTAATTCCTCTCAGAAACTGCCTGAGCAAAGGATGTGAGAAGACTGGAGGATCCAAGTTGTATTCTGCTGAAATAGCTGATGCATGAATCTTAACGGAAGAATAGGACAGGCCGTTGTGGAAGAGCTCTGCCAAGTATTCCAGGATGTTGGCTATATTTACCAGTGACACATTTTCTCCTTTTGCAGTGCTCCAAATGTGATATCTTTTCCATTTTGCTGAATAATTTTTTCTTGTTGAGGGTCTGCGAGCCTCCAAGATAATGTCTTTAACCCTTTGGGATAAACTTGGGTTATTTGGTCTTATGCAATATTCCAGGCAGTCAGCTGCAGTGTTTTCAGGTTTGGATGCAGGGTGTTGTAGTTGTTCTGAGTTAACAGTAAGGGAACCAGTGGTAGAGGCCATATTTGTTCCCGAGACAAGCTCCTCAGTAATGGGTACCAATGTTGCCTTGGCCAGTCTGGAGCTATCAGGATGATCCTTGGACGGTCTTCTTTGATCTTCAATAGTACCTTGTGCATCAAAGGAAGTGGTGGGAATGCATATGCTGTCAGGGTTTTCCAACTGAAAGATAGGGAGTCCACTTTCCAAGCAAGTGGGTGGTACGTCCTTGTGCAGAATTTCTTCAGTTGGTGATTGCGTGGGGATGCAAATAAGTCTATTTCTGGTAGTCCCCATTTCCTTGTAATGGTTTTGAAAATGTCTGGATGCAGCATCCATTCGTGGGCATCCATGGTAGTTCTGCTTAGTATGTCTGCTAGTATGTTTTCTTTTCCTGGCACAAAAATTGCTTGTAACTGAATGTTGAGGGTCAGGGCCACATTCCAGAGTTCCATTGCCATGCGGCATAGAGGGTACGAATGTGTGCCTCCCTGTTTGTTGATGTACCACATAACTGTGGTGTTGTCTGTCCTTATCAACAGTTGACCTTGTCGAAGAAATGGTCTGAATGTCTGAATTGCCAGTTTTACTGCCAGCATTTCCTTTTGATTTATGTGTAGGTGCAGCTGGTCTTGAGTCCATAAGCCTTGTATGCACTTGTCCAGCATGTGCGCCCCCCCAACCGAGGTCTGAGGCGTCCGTTGATGGTCTGGCTTGGTTGAGTGCTGTGGAAGGGCAGTCCTTTGTTTGATTGACAGGCCTGAGCCCACCATTCGAACTCTTGCTTCAGGCATGGGATTATTGGAATTTGGGTTTCTAGGCTGTGCTTGTGCTGAGACCATAAATTCCTTAGGTACCACTGTAACTTTCTCATATGCAGTCTGGCATGTGGAACCAAAATTATGCAGGATGCCATGAAACCCAAGGCTTGCAGAACTTTCCTTGCTGTTAGCTGGTTCTGTTTTGTTAATGCCAAGAAGTAGAGAGGGAGTTGCTCCTGTTTTTCTGCTGTTAGAAATGCCATTTGTTGTGATGTGTCCAGCTCTGCACCCAAAAAGGTTATCCTTTGGGATGGTATCAGCCTTGACTTTTTTATATTGACTGTGTATCCCAGGGCTTGCAGTAGATAAATGACCCTTTTTAAGTCTTCTACTAGTTTGTTCTTGTTGTCCGCTTGTAACAGGCAGTCGTCCAGGTAAGGGTAGATTTGAATTCCCTGAAGCCTGCAATGAGCAATTACTGATGCCAGGCATTTCGTGAACACTCTGGGCGCAGTAGATAAGCCAAAGGGCAATGCTGAGAATTGATAATGCTCTGATCCTGCAAGAAATCTGAGGTATCTTCTGCAATTTGGTCGTATGGGGACGTGCAGGTATGCCTCCTTGAGATCTAGAGTTACCAGCCAAGACTCCTTGCCCAACATGGGAAAAAGCTGCTGTACGGTCAGCATTTTGAATTTTGGGACAATGAGGTATGTGTTTAAAGCGGACAGGTCGAGAATAGGTCGCCATTGGTTGTCTTTTCTTGGTACCAGGAAGAGCCTGGAGTAAAATCCTTGTCCTTGCTCCATAGATGGTACCTTTTCTACAGCTCTCATCCTTAGTGAGTTATTTGCTTTAGAGCTTCTGCCTTTTGATTTGGAGGTAGGTTTGGCATTCCTCTCTTCCTTGGTAGAGTATGGAAGTGAAACCTGTAACCTTGGTCTATTGTCTGCAAAATCCACTTGTCTCCTGTGATGTAATGCCAGTTTACTGAAAATAAGGCTAGCTTTCCGCCTAAGGGTGCTTCTAGTTGTTCCCTGGTAGGCGGTGCTAGAGCCAAGTCACTGTGATTGTCCTGTAGTCGTGGGTGGTGGCTGTATCTGTGGCTATACCTCGCTGGTTGTTAGCCTGCCACTGACGCCCCTGTAGGCACCTCTGGATTGACCCCTGCCTCTTGAGCCTATTCCTGCCTCTCTGAGCTTTGGAGGTGTCTGGAAAGGACCAATTCTTGGAGGGCCAATTCCTGCTAAACCTTGGAGGTTGGACCTGTAAGAAATCTTTGACTGTCTGGACAGATTTTGCCTTCTCTTCCATCTTCTTCAGCACCTGTTGTGCAGGAGAGCCAAACAAATTGATCTTGTCCATGGGAGCATCCAGTAGCTTTGATTTAACATGATCTGGTAAGGGCTGTTCTTTTAACCATGCATGTCTTCTGATCACTGTGCCAGTCATGGCTGATCTAAAGGAAGCCTCCAGTGCATCATAGCCGCATTTTAAGGAGTGGTTACTGACCTGCTGAATGTTATGTACTATTTCCTGAACAGATTTTTTGTCTAATGGTTCATCGGAGAACAGCTTTTTAGTTAACTGGTCTAACATAAATTCTTGATACTGGATCATGTGGAATTGACAGTTCAAGGCCCTAGCTGAGAGAGTAGCAGAAGTGTAAACTTTTTTACCCCATCTCTCTAAGGCCCTAGATTCCCTTTCAGAGGGGAGGGGGTTTTTGGTAGAGGTAGCTGCTACAGCCTTGGGTCCCTGGGAGATAGTTTCGGGATCTGCAAAAGGGGCCTTATACAAATGATAATGTGTGTCCGGAACCCTGTAGTACCTATCGGGCTTAGCAGGGGCCGGAGGAAGAGAATCAGGAGCAGTAAAAGCATCATCCACAACAGTAAGTACTGGAGGAATGGCTAAAGGCCTATGCTGTGGCAAATGCAAAAAGGTTCTAAGCCTTTTCCTAGAGTCTGAAAAATCCTGGCCCTGCCATTGAAATTGTTCCCTCATAGCATGCAAGGTTTCCCCAAAAGAAAATTCCTCAGGCGGAGAGGCAGAAGGAATGGACTCTTCTGCATCAGAGTCCTCATAAGGAGAAAAAGGGGCCTCTGGAGGGTCTGAATTATCTGATTCGTCAGAGGAGCCATCTGAAGAAACTGGCTCAGGGGGCTCTACTCTAGTCCTCTTCTCTGGAGGTGGGTGAGAGGCCCTGTCTGGAAGTGGTTGGGATCCCCGGATCAAAGAAATGAGATCTTCTGCTAGACTAAGCATTTGTGAACTAGAACTGGGCCTGTGAGAGGGGGTCTTAGCAGGCACAGTTTTGGTAGTTTTTGCTGCTTTAGCCCTGGCAAAGGCCTTAATCGACATGGATGCAGGAGGCCTAGCAGCTCCACGTGCATGGGTAGAAATATCCAAAGGGATAGTGTCTGATAAATCCTGTGAACCTGCAGGAGCAGGTGGGATTTCAGTAGCAGATTTAGCCAAGCTGGATGAGGCCTCGGTAAGTGGCAAGCTTTCGGCCGAAGGAAGAACCATGGACTCTGTTTCAGCCGAAACCGAGACACTCGTGGTTGGCTTAACCGCGGTTTCGCGAAACCGCGGACCGTCAGTGTCGGTCCTTTTCCTTGCGTTTTTAGAAATTTGCGAGTCGGAGTATCCGGCGACATAATGTAAGCAAAAGCGAGCGAAAAACTCTTCAGCAATTCAGACCGACGCCTGCGCTCGCCGGTTGAAAGAAGCACAGGCTAGACAAGCTGCTACGTCGTGGTCTGGGCCTAAGCAAGGAAAGCAGTAAGAGTGGAAATCTTTATGAGGTATTTGTTTCCTACAATTTAAACAGTTATTCACTTTTTCTGACATCGGCTGAGGCAAGAAAGAGTCCCCAACGGGGTACTTAGCTTTTTAGAAGTCTTCGGTAGTAGTAGAAGTATTCGGTAGTAGTAATCTCTGGTTCTGACCAACCGGCACTTGCGAACAGCTTCTGCTTCGGGCGCCACGCGGCAAGAAAGACTGAGGAAAATGGCGTCGGCTGATGCCTTTATACCCGAATAACTGCAGCTATGACGTCGGGTGAAGTGCGACACCAGCCGAGGCCAGACCCAGACTTTGGAATCCGGCCGACCGAAGGGCTGCCTGACGACAGGACAACCCATTTGTAAGGACTGCAGATGCATCCTTGAAGGACATCATCCGCTTCCCGTACCTGTCCATAGTCCTAGATTCCTTGTTAGGAGGATGGACGGGCACTGAAGGATCAGCTAGTTCCTTCTTGGTGGCAGCAGCCACCACCATAGCATCCACAGAGACTCCTTTGGTCAAAAATTGTTTGTCTGCTGGGGCCGTAATAAACTTTGAAGGTCTCCTGGGGGTGGGGTCCACAAAGTCAGGAGCCGTCCAGGCCTTTTTTGCTACCACATGCATGAGGGGGTCAAAGGGAGGGGACACCCAGGAGGTGGAAGGGCGAGAGCCGAACACCTCAAGATACACAGATTCATCCTCTGATGGGTTGAGGGCCGGCCAATTCCACCTCTGTTTTAAGATCTTCAGGATGTCTGCAAAGGAGACATCTTCAGAGGGGGAACGGGGGGAACCTTCAGAATCCTCTAAATCCGTGTCAGAGGTGACAGACTCAGGTGAGTCGATGTGCTTCCTCTTGCACTTTCTCTTCCTAGGGGGCTCTCCTGCCAATTCAGGAGAGGCCTTGGAAGAGGAGGAGATCCCAACTGGGGACTCTTGAGGAGCTGGCTCTCTGCAATCCGGGATGAGGGAGTGAGTAGAAATTACCTGAGGCACCGTGGAGGGAGGGGCGGACGGAGCCGACTGTGGAGTTGAACCAGGTTCTAACACACTCTGCATGACCTCGAAGGCACCCCTGTCAGGCAGAGCCAAAGGTCTCCGCTCCGAAAAGCTGAAAACCTCCCTGGCACCGACAGTGATGGCTCCGAGGCCGATGTCGGAGCCGAACTCACCAACGCCGAAGCACTGAGAGGGAGAGCAGGGTCGGACAAGGGTCCGATGCCACTCACCCCCTCGGAGCCGACGAGGGAAGTCCGGTGCCGAGATTCCTCCAACGAAGAAATCAGAGCAGACGACGGTGCCGAAGACAATTGTATCGGCTCCGACGCCGCCACAGTCTTGGGTCCAAAACGCCCCGGCTCCGAACTCAAAGGAGTCGGAGGAGGAACATTTTAAGTAATAGGGTTAACCATCGACTGATGAGTCGGGCTCTGAAGCATTTGGGCCAGTGCCTCGGACTTAAGTAGACTCACCACCCTCTGAAGGTCATAATTTGAAAGTCTCGACGACCTAGAGGAGTGAGACCTATGGCTCCGTTCAGACAGCAAGGGAGATGCTGGAGCCGAATGAACGGAGCCAATAGACTGTGACCTAGACCTTTTCCTAGTTGTCAGTTCCGATAACCTTATCGGAGCCGACTCAGTGATGTCTAACACCTCGGCTCTGGCCAGAGCCGAGGAAACAGAAGAAATACGTGTTCGAGCCCCATCGGCTCCGGCCGGAGCCGGTGTTGAACAGACCCAAGCCCCAGGGGACGACTCAGAAGCTGGATCCGACGACCTGGTAGGCTTCGAGGGTTTGCCCGAAGATAGAGTCGGGGGACCCTCAGGCTTCAATAAGCCTCGTAAAATAAGCTTATTTTTTCTTTCCTGCAGGACTCTAGGGCTGAAGCCATGGCAAACAGCACAAGTCCTGCAGGTGCAAAGGTCCCAGGCAGTACACGCAAGAAGTGTGACCGTCTGTCAGAGACATCTTCTGACAGCACGAGTCACACTTCTTAAAGCCTGAGACCTTTGATTCTTTAGACATTACTAAAGATATAAAGTGTAATCACACACACAGACACAAACACACCGATTACACTATCCGAAAATTAAATTAAACTAATTAAGCAAAAAAAATAGTTATTAATTAGTTTTTAGTTTCCTACAAAAAACACACACACACTCCACTACTAGGAGGGGGAGGGAAGGGCCAGAAGGCCTAAGGAAAGAACTTCTAAGTTCTGGAAGTAAAAAGGGTGGAGAAACTGGAGGGAATGGATAGAAAACTACTTAACTTTGGAAAATATAAGGGAAAACTAAGTTAAAGGGGTTTTAAATAAGTTTTAGATTGCTCTAAACAAACTAACCTGAAGCCAGTTGGAACAACACACCTCGATCGCTGTAGCGGCAAACGAGATCTGAGGTATTACCGCCTAGCATTGTGGGATAAAAGGGGAGCCTTGAGCCGGTGGAACTAACTCTCGAGCTTTTAGAGTGGCCGAGTCGGAGCCGAGGTTCGGCTCTGAACCCATCCAGCAAGAATGAAGGCGAGATAGACAACTTAACATGTTTTGTATTTTTGGGGTTGAGAAGGAGGGAGTGTTCCATAAACCATTTTTCTACATTATGGAAGACTGTTTGGGCGAGGGACTGGAGGGAGGAAACACTCTTAGCAGCACAGACTAAAGTCGAATCATCAGCATATTGAATGCAGCTGGCTTGAGGTATATTCAAGTATAGGTCATTGATAAATAATGAAAAGAGAAGGGGACCTAAGATTGAGCCTTGTGGAACCCCAATGTTTACTGGGAGTAAGGAAGATAGGTTATTGTCCCAAAGCACTGCTTGTTGCCTGTTTTGGAGATAACTTTTGAACCATTGATGTGCTTGTGTGCCAAGAGAATAGACATTTAGTTTGTCAAGAAGTGTATTATGGTTAACCATGTCAAAAGCTTTTGACAGGTCTAGGAATAGTGCTGAGGAGAAAAGATTATTGTTCCTATTATTATTTATGGAGTCAGAGAAGGAAAGAAGAGCAGTTGTAGTGCTGTGGGAAGGTCTGAAACCATGTTGACAGTTGGCTAGAAGTTTGTTTTGTAGAAGGTAGTTAAGATTAACAAGGTAGTTAAGATTAATAAGTTACTATGTCCAAGTAATTCAGATCTCGAGTCCCAGCTTAAAAAATTCTACACTGTACTCTGTAGGAACTTTTTAAAATATACCAGCTCATTATACTCCCAAAACTTATGCTCCCAATTACCTCTTTCTTCCCCACCGCACTGCCAACATTTGCCATCCACCCGTGGAAAAATTCTTTGAAGTCTGCTTGGAGTATAAAAATACCTATACAAATAATGCTGAGCAAAATCCTACACCTTCTGGACGTTGTTGCATACTTGGGTGCCATACATACATACTCCCATTGCTCCCTTTTAAACTGTTTACCCAGTCGCTCTTCCTAATCTTTTTTAACTTCCTCTGATTGATTCTTAAAGTTATTGTATATTTTAAATACCCTGCTATTCAACCATTTTTAACAATGGCTTCTGTTCTACATTCAACTAACAACTCTACCAGAGCAGGCCTTTCACTTGGGATTCACTTATCCCTTTCTCTTTGCCTACACTCTCGTACCAATCCCTGGTTGGGAAGGGAGTCGCTAACCTGCAATCCAAATGCTTCTTGGTCTCATCCCATTCTATTACCATTCCCTCTCCAGTTATTTGCTCTCCATACCTTGGATCCTATGCCAGTTTTCTCCACTAAACTCCAGCCCACTTTGCTTATTCACTGTACCCTACTTAAAGTCATCTACTGGAAAAAATTCCTGTCTCCATTCTCACTTGGCTTACTTCTTAGAATTCTTTCTGCTACTTTATAAATATAACATTCTGTATGTCTGCTATCCTCCTTAAGGATCTACATCCAAAATCTCCCTCTCCCCCCATTTCTTTAACTTCCCCAATGCTTCATGATCATTCCCTTCCATTTTGAATTATAACCTTCTGCTTTGTCTTATGGATATGAGCCTTAATTGTTTATTTCTAGAATATCCTTTCAAATCAGGTAATCCTAAACCACCTCGTTCTACTGGAAGGATTAGCTTATCCCACTTGCGTCTTGCTCTCTTCCCCTCACAGATAAATTCCTTCAACTAATTAGTATCCACAACTTCTCCTCTGGTTGATAAAAGTATGCCTGACCTGTATATGAAACTAAAGAAAATTATAATTTTCACTGCTTGTACCTCACTATCCCTACCCATAAAATAAGAGCTAGCAGTTTCTCAGTTTTTGTATCATTATTTGTTTAGTCTTTTCCCACATATCCTTAGCTCCCGTAACAGAACCCTTTTGAATCTATACTCTTAAATACTTTTTTTCCCAAATAAACTGCACAATGCTTCAGGGTTACCTAAAGATTTCATTAACGCAAGCAAAAGAAAACAGATGCAACGACTGTCTGCAAATCAGAATACTTAAAATGCATTTTTCTTACATATAAGAAAAGTAATGATTACCGATGTTTTATTACATAAAAATGCAGACTCAAAAAAAAGTGGGAGCACAGTATACTGCATACTGGACATCAAGAGAAGGATAGTTTTTCCAAAGGCAGGAGTCATTCAGTGGGGAGTGTTTTTTTCGGGGGGCGGGCTCATTATCCTCATGAATTTAACATATACAGCCCTCTGGATCATGTGTGTTCTGTGAAGACAAGACGCAGCACAAAGACTGGGTAAGGGGGAACCATCTTTAAGCATGCTTGCACATGGACAACATATGTAGATGTCTACAGGAGTTGCATATGCTTGATGTTTGCACTGAAAAATCAGCACATGGGGTAACAGTGGTTTGGTATGATTAGCACTGCAAGTCACTAGCATTACACTACGTTTGTAAGGTTTGTGCTCTGCACCAGTATGGCTGGTCTCACCAGACATCCAACTGCCAAATGTCTGGTTCAGGAAGACCCAGTTTTCACTCTAGTTCATTGTGCTCTGCTGGATGGAGTGGCTACATTGTGAGAACAATATTATAAAGTGATTTCCAGTGACAGGAACTTGTGGGAGAGCTTTCCAGATCATCACTTGTAAGCATGCTCCAGCCATTTAAGTGAGTGAAAGGCAGTGGTCTCCCTCCAAAATGCAATGCCCCTCAGGAGGAATGTTGGGGACTACCTTGCCTGAATACATCATCAAAACAGGGCATACACTTAAGCACTTCCTAGTTGAGGGAGAGGATGCAACAGATGCAAAGTATTAGGCTGTTTCACTGTGGACATATTTAAGGGCATTTATTATTTATTTATTGTATTTGCCTTTGTTAACCAGGAAAGTCGAATGGGCTGAAATGAGCCCATTTTCAGTGGAGACAAGCTCAAAAAAAAGAACAATGTACATAATTAACATGACCAATGTCTGCTCCTACTTCCTTCAGCATTTGACAATGCTTGTGTACACTCTTGGGTCTACATAAGGGATCTTCCCAAATTTCCATTAACCCTATACTGGTGATTCCTGACCTCTACAGTTTTCTAAGAGGAGAAATACGTCAAGAACTTCCCTCACTGTCTCCAGGTACTTGGCAGAAATTCTGGCACTTGCAGAAATGCCTTATACAATGCTACTCTATCCAGCAGTAAAGATAATTCTGGTGTGGGTCTTGGGTTGTGTCTTGGAGGCCACATGAACAATTCAAATGTCAACTTAAAGATCGGCAAAGGGTTCAGGATCTAGATCCAAACTCCTCCTTAGGCACAGTGTAACAGCATGGATCCATTGGTAGAAGACATCTGTCCCCCAAACATATACACCCCAACGTGGGCCCCTTACATCAGATATGAACAAAATAAGCAGACCAGTGTAGAGATCAGATCAAGTCTTCTACAAACAGGGGAAAAACTACTGCACTGACATACAAAAAAAAAAAAGATACTGGAAATAATCCTTTCCTGTTAGTAGTACTATTTAATTTGTTATACAGGCAAACAACTCAGCTAAGGCTTGAACCTAGTATTGTGCTCCTCGACTTCTATGAAAACATTCTTAGATTCCCAAAGCTTGTAAATGATACAGAAGTTTACCGGAGCTCTAGTTAGAGAGACAGGTGACTGCACACTCTACATTAGCCGCTTTCGTAACTTTTATGTATTTCTTTTTTTTTTGCAATTCAAGCTCGCTTATGATTGCAAACAGCAGGAAAACCCTGGTATTAAAAGCCCAGTGCAAAAAATAGAGAAATATATCAAAGCAAATCACCAAGGCTGTTATACGGCTGTATACAATTCCACACGACTTCAAATGTGAAGAAAAAGATCCACTTGAATCAGCACAGAACAGGATAAAAAACACTAGCGCTTTCACAATTTAAACTGCTTCATCAGATCACATTCACCAAAGTCCACAAACTCATTATATATTACATCTAACCAAAGTAAGTGCATTCATGTAACTAAGCAACAAATTCAGTTGCTGAAATTCTTAAAGGTGTTTTACAGCATTAATAATAAAAAAAAAGATATTAAATATAGTGTTATACAAGTCACTACCCAAACAGAAAAATAAAATATGATAAATATAAAATAAAACCTAAACCATACTCTAAGAAACGTGGTAGAAAACGTCAGATAATCTCTTATGATTGGTATGCTTGATACTCTTGCCATTGCAGTGCAATGCCCCCAAACTCCCTTCCCAATGCACCCTGCTGCATCTCTCCAGGGGCTTGGTATATGCACATAAGTGTAGAACTCCTCAGGGCAAAGGTCACCATCCCTCCCCTCTAGGTTGAGGATGGTGCTTCCCCAAGAGAGTTGTACATGTAAATCTTTCAGCCACCACTACTGAAAGCAGAAGCTTAATGCTTTACTTAGTTGTTTCAACCCTATACCCTTACATGATGTTGCAGGCTCTCACAAATGAGCATCAATAAGGTGTTGTAACAGAAGACTCCAGGTCATAAAACCAGGACACCCTCAACCTACCTACACACACAGTCTGGCTGCCACTCCAAGATCCGATCTCCACCTCAACTTGGCTAGTGGGTCACCTCTACCAACAGATCTCAGACATCCACCCCCTCAAAGGAGAGGGTGAGCAAGCAGAGTTTCTTTATATCTTCCCCTTCCATTTCCAAATGAGCAACTGACTGTGCCACTAATCAAACACTGATTGCTCAATTCTCAGACAGCTCTTTGTCTCTGCACCAACAGAACTACCCTTTACTCCACACATACACTTGTAAACATACACAAGAATAATTAAAAAAGAGAGAGGAAAGAGGAAACTGCATCAATGAACTCCCAAAAACAAAATTCAAATTGCTACACAGGTTCATATGTGATTAGTAGGCTAATGGCACTAGAGTCTTTACAAGCCTAGCCAATAATACCCACGACATGACAATATTACATTTTAATCCCCAAACATGGGATGTGGTAGTATCAGATTAGTGGGTCTTTGGGTGTTAGAGCCGTGATTCATTTTACAGACTGCCTCTGTCCATAAGGGACATGGGCTACACAGTACCCAAGGACTGAATTTATGGTTCCCCATCCATTTATCTAAATTCTTTTTGAAGAGAGTGAGGGATGGGCTTTGTTTTATGAAGATGGGAAGTTTATTCCATAGACAGGGTAGCTTTTGGGCTACAAGTCTCTCTCTCCAGCAAGTTCTGTTAGACTCGCAAGTAAGGTTCGGATCCATGGAACACACAGCTCTCAATTTTTCTTGTGAATATGTAACACTGTCATCAGGGCTAAATCACAGAATGCAGGTCAGTCATACGTCTCCTCTCAATAAAGGGATAGGGCCTTTAGTCAGACTGCATAAGCCATGTCTCTTATGCTTTGTACTTTTTTTTTTTTTTGTGAAAATCCTCTGGGGCTGTGTATGTGCCTGGTTAGGTACATGCAGAAGTGAGCATAGTACTTGATTAATGGCCTGATGAGGGTAGAGTACAATGGTACTAGGACTTCCTTTGATCTTGATGCCATGCCTTTCCTTATAAAGTTGCCCCACATAGGATTTCCTCACTACCATAGCTACCTGGTGGTCAAAGTTTAGGTTACTATCTGTATTCTTAGGTCTCTCACCACTAGGTCCACTTTTAGTGGTGTGCTATCAATATTATAATTTGCAGTGATGTCTGATTTACCAAAGGGTATGATTATGCATTTTTTAGCACTTAGTCTCAGACCATGGTTTTGGAAGTCATTTGTAGGCCTGTTTGTAGGATGTCAGCATCGTTTCAGGATTTGGTGATTGCTCCCAGCTTACAGTCATCGAAAAACTTGGTGAGCCAGTGGCCCCCAACATTGGCCTTCACTTCAGAGAAGTATACACCAAACAGGAGGGGTGCCAACACTGAGCTCTGTATATACCATTAGTAACAAATTTCTTATCGAAGTAGATTCACCTCTCCGGACATGTGCCCTGTCAGAGAGCCAGTTGGCTATCTATCTGATAATTAAGGGGTTTATGCCTAACTCAGTACATTTATCTACGATCCCAGAGTTGGTAATTGTGTTGAAAGCTTTTGCCAGGTCTAGATAAGTGGTATGTACCATTTTACTCTCATCCATGGCCCTGGTGACTTTCTTGAAGAAGTCCACCAGATTGAGAAGGCAAACACTTACCTTTGACAAAGTAAAATTGGGTCTCGTTCAGTGTTTGGAGAGTTCCTATGTCATTAGTGATCAGGTCCATGATAATTCTCTCCATGGCCTTGCAGATAAAACTGGTCAAGGTTATGGGTCTGTAGTGCCCTGGGTCAGTTGGACACCCCTTGTGCAGAGGGATGACTACTGCAGTCCTCAATTCCTCTGGGACAAAGCCCATCTGGAGGCTGTGGTAAAAGAGGGTTGCTACAGGCCCTGACAGATTCTGCTTTAACCTATTTAAGAAGCACCTTGGAATATTGTCGGGATCCACGGAGGGTGTGTTTTTGGCTTTAGTGAATGCAGTAAGGATATGTTCCACGTAAGTGGTAGGGGGTAATTGCTGGTATTTCTCTGGGTGTGGTAGGAGGTGATGGGGGAGCAGTTTGAACTGAATTCAGCCAGCCAGCAGGTTTGCTATAGTTTCAGGCTGGGTGTAAGTGTTGTTGTTCATGATTAATTCAGCACTTTGCTGAGCATTTCCCCTGAGGTTGCAAACAATTAAAAAAGCTTTATGCTCATCTTTCACCTGGTGGAGCTATCTTTGCTTCATAGTTTGTTTTGGCAGATAATCTGTTCTCTATTGGCTTTGGAGAGGTTTGTTTTTTTTTTTTTTGGTCCCTTTGTTGAATAGCCTATTTATGCCAAGGGTCCACCAGGATGGTTTATTTTCACCATCATAAGTTTTACTCAGACAGGTACTGCCTTCCTCTATGCAGCTATGAATGTGGTTGTATAGTGCTTTTGTGTACAGCTCACAGTAGGCCTCAGTGTCATCTGGGTTCGAAAGGGCTTAGAAGTCTAATAAGCTGTCACTTAGTTTGAGTTAATTGGCCTTAGCAAAGTTCTTAACAGGTTTGGAGTTTGATGGGGGGGGGGGTTAGTTTTAAAACAAAAGGAGATCATTTTGTGGTCAGATCTTACCAGGGAAGAGTTGATGCATGAGAGGCAGCAGCATCCACCCATGTTCATAAGTACTAGGTCTAGGATATTTGTATCTTTAGTTGGGTAGCTAACTAGTTGCTCCAGGGTGTTTGCATTGACAAAGTCCAAAAACCTCTGAGCAACTGAATAAGTTTCCAAGTATATGAAGGGATATTTTGAAATCACTCATAAGTAAAGTGTTAGGCTGAATGTTAAGAGACTCCAGTAGGTTTAGGTAGGAGGAATGGTTTTCCAGACTCATGTTACGGGATCTGTAGCTAGCAAGGATATGATAGGGGGTCACACCTATGGTTAGTTGGGCATGGAGCAGCTCAAACAAATCATGTTGTTGGCCCAGTCTAGCAGTGTACTTGTCCTTTATGAACACTGAGACACCTTCTCCCTTTGTTTTATCCTGAGCTGAGGGGGATCAAAATGTATGAGACACACTGTAGCCTTTGACAGCTAGGGTGCTTTCCATGGTTCTGAACCATGTTTCCATGACTGCACAAATGTTTGCATTTTCCAGGGTGAGGAGTGCTCCCAGGGAGTGCATTTTTTTAATTTATTTTTTTTATTTAAACTCCTAATGTTGAGCAGTAGTACCTTTAGGTAGTTGTGCGTGTTTTTTGTTATGCTGGAGGGTTTAAGAACTTGGCATGGCCAAACAAAAAATAGGCACTATGTTGATAAAGTTTTTGCCAATATCTGGAAGCCAAAGGATGACAAGTACAAACTATCTCTGGCAAAGCATTGCAGTTTGTCAATCATGTCTCCCCAGGCTGAGATACTGGATCGCCTTGTTGTGACAGTAGAAACTAAGCCAACTGTCAAAGTCAATCATTTTTTGCTGGTACTGTGGAAACATCACTGGTGAAGATATGAATCTAGCTTTGAGTAGCATCCTACCTGCTTGGGACACATTCAGAGAGCTCCATCATACTTCTTTTCATATAGTCCAGTAAGGTAGGTCTTAGGTTGTTTACATCCACATGGACTATGACAGCGTCATATTGGCTCTTGTAGTTTAAAGACCCAAGTGCATGTGTGATCTAGCAGATCCTGGTTCCAGACAGACCGCTCAATGTGATCTTCTCCTTGTTTAGCCTGGTAAGGGTGACATCAGTATATCTTACAATGGAATCCCAAATAGCTAGAACTTTTGGCTGTGTGGTGTGCGTTTCCTTTTTAGGCTTGGGAGCGAGGCTACTATGATTTTCAGAGTTGTGTGAGGTGCTGTCCTTTTTGAGTGTGCGCGGGGCCACAGAGGTGTTTTTAGGAGGTTTGGCTGGATTATGAGTACCTCTGCTTGAGTGGGTCTATGTGTTTGTTCCTTAGTGTTGGCAGTGAGTGTTTTGGGTGTAGCTCTGACAACATGAATTGCATTTTTCATGTGTGTATGTGACAGCTTTGCCTCCAATGACACTGTGCATCTACATCTGTCACACATTGTATATGTCTGTTCTAAAAACATCTCACACACTGTCTGTTCGAAAAATATATTTCATACACTGTTTGTCTGTTCTAAACTTACACGGTTGTCAGCAAACAGGAGGCAGTTACTACACTGCTTCAGGATGCCCATATCCAACGGGCCAGAAACACAGATGACAGGGAAGTGCCTATCTATTACACCAGATCCTTAGTAGATGGGTAGTAGTACTGTACAGTCACTTAAAGGTCTACATGAGAGTGTTTAGTAGTATACTCTTAGAAGACCTGCAGTGGTGCTGCCCTCTGCACAAACTGACAGCTCTTCCAGCAACTATGGACAGTGGGAGACTATGGACGGATTTTAAACAGGAGAGGTTTGCTTGAAACACAGAATCAAATCAAAATCTATGAGCACAGCACTAAACAGGACTTGACCCCAGACACAATGGAACACCACTGCTGCTTCTCCAACATTAAGCTACTGAAACAGCAGAGGACAGACCAAGAACCTTAAGCTTTATCTCTTACTCAAACATGCATGATTCATATACAAACAGACCAATGAGACTGAAGTGCAACTACACTTTATTTTAAAAGTTAAGTGAGCTGGTCCCCAGACTCTATTCACCCACAATACAGACTCATTAAGGAACACACATTAAGTGCAGCAGCACCTTGCTTCTTTTTTAATTTACGGATTTTGCTTATTCACCCTCTTCTTTCTCTAGTTTGTCAGATTACTTTGCATTGCGTTTGTGGGGAAAAAGATGCTACTGTAGTTCATGTGTGTCAAATAATGAGCCTCCATCATAGCAAATAAAGACATGGGGACTAGCCAACTAACATGGCAAAAAAATGAAGTGCAGCTGCAGTTAATTTGTTTTCACTGGCCTGTGTGTGTGTGCAAGCTCATACACGTATATAGACACACACACACGCATACAAATACATACATATGCAAACATTGTCCAGTATTTACCAGCCACTCTACTGTTATAGAACACATTACAATAAATCATATCAACTTTTTACAGCAAGAAATCTGGACAAAGCCTAAAATAATGGGGGCAAAGGTCCAAAAATAGGGACATATTTTAAATATTGTTCTTATAAACTTAGAAAGTTGCTATAGTAACAGTTTTTGTTTTAGCATGCATTTTATTTAGCGACTTCAATCCTCAGTGATTTGCCAGACAACCACACATTTTACTATGAAAGCCAGACCAAAAATATGAGGCAACAGTCTGCGAAAATTTGGACATCTGAAGGTATACATTAAACTTTGGCACCATATTGCTTTTTCTGATGTTAATTTAAGTGATCTTTAAAGACCTTGTTGATACTACCCAAAAAAGTGCAAATGTGTTTTATCCAAATGGTCAAACCACATTTTCCCAATGTCATCATTCCTGTAAAAAGGATTAATAAAGCTAATAAACTCACCTAGTTAATAAAATACAAAAAAATTAAAATCTGGCATGCATACTTCCTAAGCTTCTAGAACAGCAAACCTTTCATTACCTTTAATTTCTGGGCTTCTCCTCTGACTTTCAACAGTTCAGTAATTGAGTCAACAAAGCCTTGATAGTGAAAGTTGCACATCTTCTCAATCTCTCTGTCATGATTTCTAATCCGGGCATCCAGTTTCTCCATGAATCGGCCATGCTCTTCTCCATCATAAACAGATCTGTAAGAATAATTTGAAGACAATTTTTGAAAAATGCAATATAATTTTCAAAAGACACTGCTTTTTACAGGATTAGTTATGTCACTGCAACATTTATCACACTGAACATTCTACTTTTCATGATTCCTTGTCCTTGCTCTTACTAAATATGACAGTTCTACTACCAACACACTGGTGTAGTGGTAAGGTGCCTACCAGAGCCACTGATTATCTACTTTCAGCTACTGATTTGGTGCTGGATGGCCTGTCAGAGAGATGTGAATAACTGGCAAAAGGGTAGCTTTCCTTCTTCAGGAAAAGAATCTGAGAACAAATCTGCTACATGCTCAATTCAGTAAAGCAGTTATAAGCTAGTTCAATGAACCATCAATCAAAAATTTAACAATATTGTCAGCTGTTAAATTCAAGAAATGGCATGAATGGAAGCATACTGCACTAATATGCAACATGCTAGTACAAGAGAAAGTAGAGAGTCAGTGTTTCATACGTATTATCTCACTCTTCGCTAGCTCCCAGGATGAAGTCTGAAAGACAACAGCTGATGAGTGGTACACAGCCAGTAAAAATCTCTCCCTACTCTGTGAAATAGTCATAAGTCTATTCTTTTATGCCCAGCTCCATGGTGTAAGAAAGGATAAAGCTATAACTCTGACTTAGAAGGCTACAGTTTGAGCAGCAACTTGCATGACTGCGGAACCAGGGTGGGAAGGGGGGGGGGGAGAAGGTGAGAATGAGTAGTGGATACTGGCTTACTCATCCTGGGGGGGTCCAGTCTGCTATGTTTGTGACTTGCAAGAGGAAGAGGAGTGTGTGTGCTGAAGAACAAGGACCAGAAAAATGTTCCTGATGTTACCAAGCCTGTGATGGCAGCCTTCATTAAGCAGGAGGATGACAGTACACATACCCTGCCCTGACAGAGTGCAGCAGGTCCCCATGATGATGCAAGTGTGCACATCAGCCACATAGGGATAAGGGTAGACCTTAACAGAAATGGCCTCAAAGCCTGCATCTAGAATTATTCAGTTGTAAGGTGGACTGCCATGTAGTGCCCCAGAGCTTGGGGACAATTAGGGTCCAGTCCTGAAACATGGATGGCACTTTACTGTAGATGTGAAATCAAACTCTGAGGCCATGAGGGTGAAAGCACTCAACACTACACACAGAGGAAAGAGATGCAGATAAGGGATCAAATGCCCAAATGGCTGTCTGGGTAATGGCCACCTCCAGTCAACTCTATTCCATCACTTCCAAGCATGCAGAGCCCCTTGCACAAGGAAGTCAAATGGGTTTAAGAATAATCATGGGCTGATGAGTAGCGGGCAGAGAGGGGGGAAATGCGTGTATTCTGCATCATGGGAATGTCAAGCTCAGTGCTTATGTAAACAGCATAAATTTGTACTACTGTGTATGAGGTACAAAATAATGTCGCTTACTGTTACTACAGCAGCTACAGCTAATATGACACAATATGAAAACTTTGTAGGTGATGTAATGCAATGTCAAGTAATAAAGTACTACTTACTGCAACATAAATTCAAGAAGAGTGGTCTGGCCAACATGAAATAAATGCAAACCATGTGGTCAGAGGCTACATTCCAAATGAGGATTTCCAAGTAGTTGTTAATGAAAAAACACCCCTCACTTACGAGCAAGTACATATACTGGAAGCAACAACAGACCATCATCAAAAAAGGAAAGTGCATTTGTTTAAAATAAGTACCTTAACAGTAGATATTTTCAATTTTTTTTAGTTCTCAGAGCCAAAAAGTCCAACAGGAAGAGTGGTTATGGTAGATAAATCGCTATGCTCAAAAGGAAAAAGCTTGCAAAACAAACCATAATACTAATGTAACAAACAATAACTGCATTACAATCAGAAAATTCCCATAAGAGAACAGAGGTTAAAGAAGTTTTATTGTTATGACTATCTTTCATTGAAAAATCTACTGTTACAGTATCTTAAACAAATATGTTACTTTGTGGAGGGCCACTTTAACAGTAAATTGCATCTCGATAAACTCTTCAGCAGCACTTGATTATTCCAGGAAGGAGCGCATGCAAATTCCTTGAAAGATTAAAAACGTACCATGCTTCAAACTAGCTGTACCCTTGTAAATGAAATTATCCAACTACCTAGGTTCATATGTAAATACTAGGCTAATGAGCCCAGGTGGCCTTTGTAAGCCCAGACATGCTTCCCAAATGTATCTCACAAGTTTTGATATGCTGTGGTTATTTATTGTTGGTCAAGCATTTACAGGCCAGCTCTAACAGAAATACAGGTGCCAGACCAAGGGTAAAATTAATTCGTCTTCTTTATTAGTTCCAATTGTCCCCATTTGACTACTGTCAATTTTTACACAATCAACTAAATAGTTGCAATTATTACCCATGCTTCACTGCCTTTCTTCCTTTTCTCTATACTCTCATTACCCCCATCCTGCCATCCACCTCACCCACCTTCCTTACCATCATCCACTGTATCTGTATCTTACATTCTCATTCTCTCATGTCCAACAAATCTTTCCTTTATTAATATAACTCTGTATTGCACTTGTAGATATTAATGCGCACTCTTATCAGACCTCTCTCTCCCCTGAAATCTTATCTTAGCTGTTTGTGGGCATCCAGTCAGTGGCTCAACAGGTACTGCACAACCTTTGCTGCTGGAAGATCAGAAGGCTGCTGTTTCTATTGTCACTCCAGGTGATTGGATTAATTTTCAAATTCTTAACACTGCAGTATTAGGGAATGTGCCATCCTTTGGATGAAACACTGAAATGAGGCCCTATCAGATTGAATTGGTGATAGATGAGGGGACACTTAACATACTTGGCAAGGCCTGGGGTCGCTTAACAAAAACAGTAGTAGTTGTTCCTCAGTGCCCCGGACAAATTTCCCCTAGCAGTATAAATATCACCTCAGGTCACTGTCTGTGTGTCCTATTCATTTTTAAAGTTTGGAAAGCAGTTTGCAAGCTGAATAGACTGGTTGAAACAAACACGGATGATTCTGGGAATGAAGGAAACATTATTCCTTAGTAATATCCTTTCATTATGGAATACTGTACAAGATCGCTGACCAGTCAAGGCATATACCTTCTGCCTGAGGTCACTGCAACTAGACAAATAGTTTTTGGGTAAAAATTATTAAATGTCCATTGAATCAATTGCATGAAAAGGAAATAAAACTAACTCTTACATTGTGAAGTATGGCTTTTAGTGACAGATGTCTTCTTTGAAGCATTCTATGCATTACACTCTTTAGAGAGTCCTTAACAAAAGGCTGCATGACAATCAGAAGAAAAACTAACATGAGAAGAAATTGCAGAAGCAATGGTGATGGACAGGTTGACAGACGAGATCAGACAGGAGTCCCCATGGACTATGATGTTTACAGATGACATTGTGATCTGTAGTGAGAGTAGGGAACAGGTGGAGGAGACCCTGGAGAGATGGAGATATGCTCTAGAGAGAAGAGGAATGAAGGTCAGCAGGACTAAGACAGAATATATGTGTGTGAATGAGAGGGAGGATAGAGGAATGGTGAGGATGCAAGGAGTAGAGGTGGCGAAGGTAGATGAGTTTAAATACTTGGGGTCAATAGTTCAGAGTAACGGTGAGTGTGGAAGAGAGGTGAAGAAGAGAGTACAGGCAGGATGGAGTGGGTGGAGAAGAGTGTCAGGAGTGATTTGTGACAGACGAGTACCTGTAAGAGTGAAAGGGAAGGTCTACAAGAGGGTAGTGAGACCAGCTATGTTCTATGGGTTGAAGACAGTGGCACTGAAAAAAGGCGGGAGTGTGAGCTGGATGTGGCAGAGTTAAAGATGTTAAGATTTGCACTGGGTGTGACGAGGGTGGACAGGATTAGGAATAAGTATATTAGAGGGTCAGCCCAGGTTGGAAGGTTTGGAGACAAAGCCAGAGAGGCAAGATTACATTGGTTTGGACATGTGCTGAGAAGGGATGCGGAGTATATTGGGAAAAAGATGCTAAGGATGAAGCTACCAGGTACCAGAAAAAGAGGAAGGCCTAAGATAAGGTTTATGGATGTGGTGAGAGAGGGCATGCAGGTGGTTGGTGTGACAGAGCAAGATGCAGAGGACAGGAAGAAATGGAAACAGGTGATCCGCTGTGACGACCCCTAACGGGAACAGCTGAAAGAAGAAGATGATGATGTGTAGTGTGGTGTTGAATTAGAAGGTTGATATTTTGTTGTGCTTTTTTCATCTTGTGTGTGCAAATTCTGCAGAAGCATGTACTTCAGCAGTTTAACAGATCAGTCTGAACTCAAGATGATTAAAATAACCAACATGTTTGGCAGTGGGTAATTCAAAACATCTAAACTTTAGGACAATCTCGAAGTGGAAAGACCAGTTAGCCTTGAACTAAGACACTGATGAAGTAGGCTCCCCAAGCATAACCTAGAGAGTATATTGTCAATTACTAAGACACTGTAAAAGGAAGTAAAGGCATCCTTTTGGAAAGGTTAATGGCTACATCTACCAACTAAACACAAGAAAGAGGAGAAGATACCGACTCTACGGAATTTGAGTAGTCACCCCAGAAATTCCTAAAAGCACACTGTTTCCTTTTCATATGGAGCCCTACCTAAAGAACTAAGCAAATACAAGAAAGTATGTTACCCAAAGACTTTTTGTACTACCTTGCTCTAATGGCATCTAAAGAGAAAAACTGTCAATCCAAGAATGTAGGACTCCCACACGTTTCTCCTGATGCAAGAAAACTTTATTTTAAACAGAGTCTATAATGCCTTCCAGAAATGTTATTGACTGTACGGAAGACATAAATCACTTTTTGTAATTTACAGTGATTTCTAGACACTGCAATTAATGCAAATGCTATCCTGATTTCATGTAAGAGTGTCTGATGTACTTGACATAGTAGCACATCTGCAAGGAGGAGGTCCATCTTTGGTAACCAATATACTATATGCTGCAGGTATTAGGACTGCTTGGCCAATAAAATTTCACCAGTCTACTAGGAACCCTGTTCACTTCCCATCATGCATTGCTCTTCTCTCACTCTCCAGCTCTTCAATAACAGTAGTAACACAGGAACATTGGAATACCAATGAGAGAGAGAGAAAACAGTCTCAGAAATAACCATTTATCAGGTTAAATGCTTTCATCCTTAGTTGTTTTAACATGCACAAAAAACATCCAACCAGTGTAAACTACACAAAACAAAAAAAAAAAAAAAGAAGAAGAAGAAAGAAATGCAGAGTATTTCACAAAACCAGTGGGCATTTTGTTTTATTTTGGTTTTGTGTAATTCACACTGGTGGGTATTTTTTGTGAACGCAGGAATAACATTTTATGGATACCATAAGATGTCATACTTTATGCACCTTTAAGTTGACAAACTTTTAAGTACCTCCCAAACTGAACAGAGCCTTACATGATGAGCTTTAAAGGCAGAGGCAGCCAAAGCAGCACTTTGTTTGACCTGTAGTGGCAATTTATTCCAGAGACTGGGAATATGCTATGTTAGAAACCTATTCCTCCCAAGAGTTTTGTTTATTTTTTGGTGTAGATTTAGATCTCCAATCCAGGGGTTTGTGGAGTCACTAGTTTTGTGGAGAACAAAAAGGAGGTCAAACAGGACTGAGTATTTGATGGAATCAAAAAGCTACACATAGGTCACCTTGGAGTAACTGGTAGGCTACTAAGTAGTAGGAAAGTCATGCTAAACTTTCAGGATAGTTAAAGAATTAAAGACACTTTCATTTTTTTAGTTCAAAACCTTCGAGTCCTTTCCAATTTACATATACCAAACAAGGCACTGTATTTAATAATGGGGTATTCAATGCTCCCAAGGGAGGAGGAAATGTTAAAGATGGATCTTCTCCACACACATTTATAATTACAAAAGACTAGCCCCTTTTTACAGGATGCAAAGTTTTTGTAATTAATGTAAACAGTAGGGAAGTGTTCTTAGTAAATTCTCCAGGGTGGCCACAATAATGGAAACATACCCCCAAAGGATGGTAGTCCCAAAAGCAGTGTTTCACCAAGAAGCTGCATCAAGTTTACAGTGATTGCCAAAGGTATTCAGGGACTACCGAGCAACTGTTGTACATATCTCATCTACAGAACCACTCTGTAAAAAGTCTGAATTATTTTATTTATCCTTTGTTGACACAACTTGGCACCTGAGCTTTACAGTATGCTTACAGAAGTAAATATTTTTCTTAATCATGAAAATGAAAAAGAGGTACAAGCAAAGATACATACACTAAACAAAAATAAGTTATGTACCTACCATAACGTTCCATGTTAGTTGTCTTCTCTCGCCTTCTTTCTTGCTTGATGGGTTCGGAGCCGATCCTCGGCTCCGACTCGGCACTTGCTTTAGCTCGAGAACTCCTTTTACCAGCTCGAGGCAGCCCCATATCCCATGATGCAAGGCAGGAAGTACCCAGATCTCGTTTGTTGACAAAGGGCAATAACACCAAGCATAAAATACTTCCCAAAGGAAGAAGAAACTTACAGATGGAAAAAGGACCAGGTCTGAATGGTCTTTAGCATAATAGTTTCTTATACAAGGTCTGTCCAGGCCAGGGGGAGGGAGGGAGGGTCGCAAGAAAGAAGGCGAGAGAAGACAACTAACATGGAACGTTATGGTAGGTACATAACTTCTTAATGTTAAGTTGTCAATCTCGCCTTCATTCTTGCTTGATGGGACCGTCCCTAGCACCTCTATCCTGGGTGGCTCAATGGAACAAACTCTTGAGGACTGTAGAGCCAAAACTGGGTCTGTCCCTGGAGGCCAAGTCCAATTTGTAATGGGAAACAAAAGTGTGAGGAGTGGCCCAAGTGGCCGCTGCACAAATAGTGTCCAAAGGTAGTCTAGCTTGAAAAGCTGTAGAAGTAGCTAAACTCCTAGTTGAATGTGCTTTAGGTTTTGAGCACAGCTGTTTTCCCCTGATCGTATAAATTTCAGTGATGACCGAAGAAAGCCATCTGGACAGAGTCACTTTAGAAACAGGAAGGCCTTTTTTATTATCCGCATAGGAAACAAAAAGTTGATCAGATTTTCTAAATTTTTTTGTTCTGTCCAAATAATATCTAAGCTGACGGTGGACGTCAAGATAATGTAGCTTTTGTTCAGCTCTATCTGAGTAGTTAGGAAAAAATACAGGGAGATCAATGGATTGATTCAGATTGTTTTTTGAAGCTACCTTAGGTAAAAAGGATGGATTAGTTCTCAAAGATACTCTGTCTTTGTGAAAAATCAAATAGGGGGGTCGAACCGAAAGAGCATGAAGTTCAGACACCCTCCTGGCAGATGTAATAGCCACTAGGAATAACGTTTTCCAAGAAAGATATTTTAGGGAACAAGAAACAGCTGGCTCGAAGGGGGGAAGAATCAAGGATGTCAGCACTAAATTTAGATCCCACTGAGGAGGATTCCTGATTGGAGGCTTTAGTAGGAAAATTCCTTTCAAGAAGGCCCTGCAGAGCCTATGGGACATAATATTATGATCTGCTATCCCGACATGAAAATTGGAAATAGCAGCCAACTGAACTCTGACTGTGGAAGAAGAGGAGCCTGCATGAAAAATCTCTGCTAAGAAGTCTAGAACTGCCTGAACAGGGGCAGTAAAAGGATCAATATTTTGGGCCTTAGCCCAATAAGAGAAACGTTTCCATTTGCTTGTGTAAATCCTCCTGGTAGAGGATTTTAGTGAAGCTACTATGATATCTCTAACTGGGTTAGAGATCAAAGGAAGCCTGGCTAAGGAAGGAAGTGGAGCAACCATGCTGTGAGGTTGAGAGAAGGGATTGACCGTGCAGCTGACCGGATTGGTGAATCAGTAGATCTGGCACTGGGTCCAGATGCCACGGCTGCACCAAAAGGTGACGATGGAGGAACGGGAACCAAACTTGTCGAGGCCAGTAAGGGGCAATGAGAATCAATTTGGCTCTCAAACGGTAGCTTTCTGGATCACCTGAGGGATCAGAGGAAATGGAGGAAGGCATAAAGAAGTCCCTGGGGCCAATCCTGGGTCAGAGCGTCTCTGGGGGATGGCCTGATAGAGGGAAGAGGCTGAAGAAGTCTGGACATTTGCTGTTTTGGGGAGTAGCAAAAGATCGCAACATGGACGACCCCATTCCAGAAAAATCTCTTCCGCTATGGATTGCTTGAGAGACCACTCGTGAGGCATGAGAATAGCTCTGCTCAATCTGTCCGCTATAATGTTGGTTTTCCCAGGGATATGCGTTGCTACCAGAAACCGATGAGAGGAGATCGCCCATTGCCATAGTCTGAGTGCTTCTCGACACAAGGGGTAGGACTTGGTTCCGCCCTGTTTGTTGATATACCAAACTACAGACATGTTGTCTGTGTGGACTGCAATTGTCCCTACGGGAAGAAAGTCGTTGAGGGCTTGCAACGTTAAAAGCACTGCTCTCATCTCCAGGACATTTATGTGCAGATGGTACTCGAACGGTTGCCACGCCCCATGAACCATCCTGCCCTGATAATGACCCCCACCCGATCAGGGAGGCATCCGTGGTGACAGTGGCTATCGGGGACGGAGGTACAAAGCACCTGCCTTGGTGAACCTGAGACGATGTGATCCACCAAGCAAGATGTTCTTTGCATGTTTGTGTCACCAGAATCTGGTGACGCATTGGGAGTTGCTGGTATGACCACTGTGTGAACAGCATCCACTGAAGGAGGCGCATGTAGAATCGAGCCAGGGGAAGAAGAGTGATGGCCGCAGCCATGAGACCCAATACCTTTAGAACCATTCTGGCCTGTACCTTCTTGCTGGCCAGAATGATCCTGACATGAGTCTGAATGTCTGAAACTCTTTGTTCTGTAAGGGTAGCTGACATCCGAACAGTGTTTAAGTTTGCGCCTATGAAGGTAATAGACTGGCAGGGCGATAAGGATGACTTTTCGAAGTTGACTGATATGCCCAAATGAGAACAAAGGTCTATTGTGTAATCCCTGGCTTGTATAAGCTGATGCCTGGTGGTGGCTGACAGGAGCCAGTCGTCGAGATACGGAAACACCTGGAATCCTTGACGTCTCAGGTGAGCCGTGACCACTGCCATGCATTTGGTGAACACTCTGGGGGCTGTAGTGAGACCAAAGGGCAGGGCTCTGAACTGGAAATGACTGGACCCCAGCCGAAAGCGGAGAAATCTCCTGGAGCGTCTGTGAATTTTGATGTGATAGTACGCATCCTGAAGATCTATTGAGCACATCCAGTTGTCCTTCTGTAAGAAGGGCAGAATTGACTGAAGAGTGACCATTCGGAATCTTGTCTTCCTGACAGACTTGTTGAGTCTGCTGAGATCCAATATTGGTCTCCAGTCTCCCGTCTTTTTGGGGACCAAAAAGAACCTTGAGTAGATTCCGGGCTCTGAATGGTCTATTGTAACTGGCTGAACTCTTTTTTGCAGTAGTTTTGCGATTTCTAACTCTGCAATGTCCCTTAGACCGGGTGGTACATCTGGAAGGGATCTTGAGGGGAAGGGACTTTCCTCGAAAGGAATTATGTAACCCTTGGATATGATCGACTGTACCCATCTGTCTTGAGTGAGGGAATGCCAGGCTTCTGGGTACAGTGATAATCTTCCCCCGACTGCCTCCAAGGAGGGACAGCCGGGCAACACCTCAGGGATGCTGAAAAGGCTTCTCAGGAAGAGACTCCCTGTTGCCCTGGTTCTTGGACCCCTCTGCCTCTAGAGCGGCCTGTTGTTGTTACCCCTCTGCCTCTAGGGGTAAACTGACCACGTGAATCCGGCGTGACTCCTTGGGATTCTGGAACCACATCTTCCCACCCTTCTGTCCTTTGGGATAAGGCCTAGAAGGGGTGGAAAACGGACTCCAACAGCAGAAAGAGTCTTGCCGTCCTGCTCACACCTGGTCAAGGTCTCCTTCACCTGAGGGCCAAACAAAGCTGACCCATCAAAGGGAGAATTTGTGAAGGACGCCTTAAAGGGATCCGCAAAATCACATAGCCGCATCCAGGCTTGGCGCCTAAGAGCCACACCTGTGCCTGCGGCTCTACTCGCTCCATCCGCAGCATAAGATATTAGCCGCATGGAGGAGTTAGCAATGGAATTGAGGGTTCCTAGCTGCGAAGCAATCTTTTCTTGAGTACCTGCAGCTGTAGGATCCTGAACTACTTCTCCCAGGCCTTACAGGATATGCCTGTGGAGTCTGGTGAAGTGACAAAGATAATTCAGCGAACGATAGCAAAGGTCGCTGAGGAAAACATCCGCTTGCCCGTACCTATCCATGGTCCTAGAGTCCTTATTAGGAGGATGGACGGGCACGGAAGGATCTGCAAGTTCCTTTTGGTGGCAGCAGCCACCACCATGGCATCAGCGGGACACCCTTGGTAAGGAATAGTTTGTCACTAGGGCAGTGATAAATTTAGAAGGCATCCTAGGGACCGGCTCTACAGAGTCAGGAGCTGTCCACGCCTTCGTGCAATAACCTGCATAAGGGGTCGAAGGCGGAGACACCCAGGAGGTGGAGGCCGAGATCCAAACGCCTCTAGGTATACTGACTCATCCTCAGAGGGATTGTTGGTGGGCCAGTTTCCCTCTGTTTCAGAAGTTCTAGGATGTCTGAGAAGGAGACATCCTCAGAGGGGATCTAGGGATCCCTCTGACTCATCAAAGTCAGTATCCAAGTGACAGACTCAGGAGTCTACATGCTTCCTCTTACAAGTCCTCTTCCTAGGAGGATCTCCCGAAACATCAGGAGAATCCTCGGAAGAGGGGAAATTCTAATGGGGAAACCTGAGGCGGAGGATCTCTGGGTCCTGTAGCAAGAGAAGTGGCAGAGATGTCAACAGGTACAATAGAGGGAGGAGCTACGGAAGAGACTGCTGACTGATACCAGTGGCCAGTACACTCTTCATCACCTCGAATGCTCCCCTCCCAGGCAGGTCCGAGAGAACCCGCTCCGCAGAGCTAGGAACTCCAGGGGCCACCGAAAAGGAAGTCTCCGAGGCAGATGTCGGAGCCGAGCTCACCAAGGCCGAGGCTCCAAGGGGAAGAGCGGGCTCGGACAAGGGTCCGATGCCACTCACCCCCTCGGAGGAGACCACGGAAGCCCGACCACCGAATCCCTCTAAGGAAGAGGAGATAAGAGTAGGGGCTGAAGGAACAGAAGGAGGTATCCGTCCTCCAGCCGTAGCAGTAACCATGCCCAAAGACTCCAACTCCAAACTCTGGGGTAGAGTCGAAGGAGGAACTGTAACGGGGTGTGGACCAACAGTCGTCTGCTGAGACGGACTGTGTAGCATTTGGGCCAGTACCTGTGACTTGAGTAATCTACTGACCACTCTCTCTAGGTCATGATCTGACAACCTGGATGACCTTGAAGATCGGCTCCGATGGCTCCGTTCCGATAGAAGAGGCGAAGCTGGAGCCGAAAGTATCGGCTCCAAGGAAGGAGACCTCGACCTCTTCCTGGAATGGGCCATCGGAGCCGATACAGATCCTGTCGGCACCGACTTCTCGGAGCCGGCAGAACGTCTCGATGTATCGGCTCCAGCCGGAGCCGATACAGCTACCAAGGTAACGGTGTCGGAGCCGACACCGATGCCTGTGCCACATGGGTGTCGGAGCCGATCGGAGCCGACACCGATGCCCGTGCCACATGGGTGTCGGAGCCGGTCGGAGCCGACACCACAGTGGTCAAAACAGATTCGGCACCGATAGCCATCGGTGCCAAAAGCTTTGTGGATCCAGAATCGGCTCCAGCCGGAGCCGATCTCGACTCTATACGAGTCGGAGCCGAGGCCGCAGGCTTAGAAACAGAAGCCTGGGCCTTGGCAGTTTTAGTTGATTTTTGTGGAGCCGACTTAGCCGGAGAGCCCTCCGGCTTAAGAAGACCCCTGAGAATCAACTTATTGCGTCTCTCCTGCAGGACTCTCTGGCTGAAGGAGTGACAAATAGCACAGGAGTCCTGCAGGTGAAGAGGGCCCAAACAGTACAGGCAAGAAGTGTGACCGTCTGTCAGAGACATCTTCTGACAGCACGAGTCACACTTCTTAAAACCTGAAACCCTCTCCTTAGACATGGTGCCTAAACACAACACACACACACACCAGTCAAAATTAAATTAAACAAATACCAAGAGGTATTTTGTAAAAAACACCAACACACACACCCTAACAGGGGGGGGATGGGATAGGTAAAATTGACTAACTAAAAAATTTAAAAGAGACAGGGATTTCTGTCAGAAAAAGGTTAGAATTAAAATTAAACTATCAAAAAATTAGTTTTAAACTAAAAGGGGCTTAAATATCACAAATGTGAACTACTTACCAGGAGCTGGTAAAGAGAAGACCGCCGCTGCAAACGAGATCTGGGTACTTCCTGCCTTGCATCATGGGATATGGGGCTGCCTCGAGCTGGTAAAAGGAGTTCTCGAGCTAAAGCAAGTGCCGAGTCGGAGCCGAGGATCGGCTCCGAACCCATCAAGCAAGAATGAAGGCGAGATTGACAACTTAACATTTATGCAGTTATCGTAACTTTTGACCTTCAAAAGTCATCTCCATCCACTTCATTAGTGGCCAGAGCCTGAATCTCAGCTGTTGGAGAAATGCACTCAATGAAGTAAGTACTACTCTCATTTGTAGTACACTAGGGAAAAAAAAACAGGAAATTAGCAGACTAATTCAGATATGGCTCATAAGATATTTCAGGTATAAATGGTTTGTCCTGAGGACCACTCTCTCCTTATGGAATATAAAATAACTGAGCTTGACAGAGCTTGGAGCTCAAACATTCTAATTTGCTGAGGTTATTCCTACTTGACAGCAAGTTTTCCAGGACAGAATATTTAAATCAAATTAAAAATGGTTGGTTTAAATGGGAACTGCATCAAGTTTAAGAACCAAAGATAAAAATCACAGAGTGGAACTCTGTTTTGAATAAAAGGTCTGCAATAAAATGTATGGGGGAAGAAATTGGGATAAACAAAGGCAAAATTTCATGTTAAATGGGTAAGTAAAGTGATTGCAAAACTGGAGCTCCTCACATAGGAAAAATTTTATTTGTTATCCAGAGCTAAGACAGCATTCATAATGAATGAGAAAACAATGACTCAATGGCTGCCTGCTAAGGAGCTTGTCTCCAAGAATATGGGCTACAATTAAGAAATTATTGGATTCCAATCAGCACCACTGGCACACATAAATAAAGCCATGACTATGACCCAGGTGACATTAGTTTCAGTAATAGCTATGGCACCTGGTAGATTTGGTAGGGGAAAAGATGTGTGATGAAGCAGTGCCAGCTGAAGGAGTGAGGCACGTGTTCCAATAATGTATAACCTAGTAGAAACAAGAGGCCAAGCTGGACCAGTAGCTCCTGGGGAGGGGGCAGGGCAGTGTTGAAGAGCTGCATCATTTGATTAAATGTGTGATATACCCTCACTGACATTACTGCATGTTAAACCTAGAACATGATAGTGGGCTTGCTCAGTGGGGATTAGGGATAAAAATAAGAAATATCCTGATGGATATTTAAATAATGACCTCTCTCCATCAGCTCTTGCTCCCCCAGTGCACACGGAAAGAATGCACAAGTTGACCAAAAGGGGTCTGATGGCTGGAATGCATCAAGGAAAGAAAAAGGTTACTTGATTACATTAGTCATTGCCACACACTCATGGCTTTGTTGCACAAAATGTACAATTGAATGTCTCATTGTTTGCAGATGTACCAGACTACTGCTATGTTGTCTAAATCAATGTCCATTACTATTATGCCACCAATATGAGCCAAAAAATTAATTTCTAGCACCAACATGAGTGTAAGCGTCTTGCTCTGACCAAGTACCCTGGGCTTTCTGCTCAATGATGCACTCCTGCAACTGATATGAAATGGAAATTTTGATGGGATGGGATAGCAGCTGACTGTGTTATAACTAGTGTATTCAGACTGTCCACCATAAAGTCTTCACATGCAAACTGGCATGAAGCATCATAAAAATGTATGCATACAAGGACTAATGCAGAGAGACCATTTTTACATGGAATTTTTTGAACTCTGTCTTGAAGCAAGTATTATTTCCTGCAAAATGAAGGCCTAACGAAGAGTTGCATCTTGGGTACAAACAATGAATGCAATGGATTGGGGTTGCCTGGAAACTGGATGGATTTTATCAGGCTCGAAATGATTCTCAGACAGTTGAGCAGGGACCGTCTTCTGCCTGTAAGATCCACCACAAGGCAGCAAGAAGTCAGCTGTCCAGGTATGGGAGGATTTTTCACTCCTTACAGTCTTTGGTGAACTGCCACTACTGACATACATTTGGTCTACACACTGGGGGCTGTGGTAAGATCAAATAGAAGACTCCTGAACTGGTAATGAGTTGCTCCTAAATGAAAGAGAAGGCACCTCTTGGACTTTGAGAATTTTTATTAGAAAGTTGGTGCCTTGAAGACCTGAATACACTATCAAATCTCCTTTTGCCAGTTGAAGTAGTACAGTTTTCTCCATAACCATACAAAAGGTTTCTTTGGAGAAATGAGAGCTTACACTGATGAAATCCTGCATATGGCCTGGGGAACCTACTTTAATTTATCACCACAAAGAATCTGGATGAGTAGCCTAACTCTTTCTGGCATAGTAGAATTTCCTGTATTGCTTTATTCTAAAATAATTAACACTTCTTTCCTTGCTGTTTGTTTCTGATGGTGTGGAATATATAGTAAAAGTAGCAAAATTAACAAATGTTGAACAAAGAAGGGGATTAAGTAGCCTCTTAAAATGAATTCCTTCAACCACTCATCTTTGGCAAACATATTTAGCCAATTTGACAGACACTCGAATAACTGACCCCTACTGGTTCTACTAAACACTCAGTGAAGACTATATGAATATTACAGTCCTGCCCTGGGAGCAGACTACTGCTTCTTGAAAAGTACTGTTACCCCTACCGCTGGATATGTAATCTAGCTGGAAATGTCCCTGCATAAGGTGACCCCTCCTTTGAATTCCCAATGCTAGTTCAGCTGTGCATCATGGTAAAACCACATATGTTGTCGACTACTCTATGTTCTATTAAACAAACACTACAGATGGTGAAACTTTACTCCCACAGCTGTCAAGGTCTTGTTCTGCTCTTCCACGTCCTTGATGTGCCCCTTAAATTCATCAAATAGGAGAGGACCACTAAATCTAGTAAGGTTGTCAGTCAATCATATACAGAACTGTTAGTGTATGACAATGCTGGTTCATACTACTCTAGCCACACCTACAGCTGCAATATACATTACACAGACCATAAGAATAGTCGCATTTAATATTGAACTGTCAGAATGCTGACCAGTTTTGGGAGGTAAAGAAATCTCAACTACAGCAAGTGTTGACTTCACATTATATCTAATGTGATTTGGTTGACTTCTTTCTTTAATAGGTGTTTGCGGTTTTTGGAGTATGGTATGTATGTTTGGATTTATCTGTGATTTTTATTTATTTTTTTATTGTTGTTTGTGAGGTGAATACACTGCTTGTGCAATGGACCTTCCCCCAGTTGTGGGACCTTGGAGTTAGCATATGCAAGTAATGGGGTGGGGAGCTGACTCTGTAAAACATTTGCTTTGTCTTGATAGGCAATGTGAGTTTTAGGGTCTTTTGTGGTCTATACTGTGCATTGGTGATGCTTTACTTTCATGTTTTCAGAGGTTCGTTATTTTCATTCAATTTTTACTTCTAGAAGCATAAAATACACACACATATCTTTGGCTGGGCATAGCCAACTGAGGAAATCCCATTTTCAGTGGAATTCATGATGAAAAGCTCCATTAGAAAAGAAACAAGAAGCTCAGTATAAAGCACAAACAATGAAGGCAACAAAATATGAAGCATCATGCAAAATACAATGCAATATATACAGAAAATAAAGAAGATAGGTCACCAAAATTATTCCTGACTGTAACTAAACTGAGTATAAACTCATTATGTACAATGAGCTAAACTAACCTTTTAATAATACATACTAAGATATAGTGTAGTATATAGTGAGTGCATATTGCATGAACTTGGAGACAGCAAGTTAGCTATGCAATCAAAAGATATGCACAGTGTAATCCAACACTAAAAAATCTGGATGGGGATGAAAAAAAACAAAATATATACAACAGCTGTAAAGGTAGAGCTGCATGTGTTACACAGTAGATTGCCAAATCAGGAAGACAGAGATTGGGTAAAATACGAAAGTTCCAAACACCAAGGAGCAAATGCCCAAGGCAAGATCACAACTGAAAGGGCCACAGCAAGTGAAAATACTTCAAATTCTATCCAGAATTAGGTTCTCTTACCTCCTGGCAGCATCACTTGTTATAAATATACACAGACACACATGTACTCAAATATACATGCACATTTTTGAAGTTGATAAGAGTACGATTCCAAAGCTTATCCACCGCAACAAAATAAGCATCACCACCAAATTTATTTTCCATTTGAAGAAAATTAACCACTTTACTAGATGATAACACCAAGTTCACACTGAATAGATCTCAGACAAAAATATGAAAAGAGCGTGAAGAACATCCAGAAAACACAGAAGTTAAACAGCAAACCTTATCTAAATGAGGCAGATAATGGATAAATTCTAGCCAGTGCAAATTCTTCACAGAATGGTAGGCTTTATGCACAGGTGAAAGAGGAGGCTGTCTAGGGTGCCATCCATCAACAGGCGCTTTTCTGACCTTTATGTATTTTCCATTTATTTACTTAAAAAATAAATAAAAAATAAAGGTTAGAAAGGCATCCTTAGCAGAAGGTGCTCCTATGGGGGAGATTCAGGCTTTCTACTCATTGCTGTGTGATGGCAAAGATTAAAAAGCTCTGTGAATTGACTGGCTAGACTGCACTTGCTCAATTTGTGGAGCTTTTTACTCCTTGCCTTCAAATGGCAATGAGTAGAAACACTACAGATATTAAACAGTACTGAGAAGTGGGAAGTAACTGTGGATAATACCAGCAGAAGCAGCCAGTGAGAGTATGAGGTATATTTTTTTAAATCCTTGCAGGCAAATTCTGCTTATTTCATTCCCGGCCTAAAACGAACTAAGCAGAATCTGGCCAAAACTTGGAACTCCAAAGTGTTCAGTATTAAGGTTTGCTGACTATTTGGTTATTTTAGCAGCTTTGTTAAGAGACTCTTAAGTCAACAGCTAGGGTGTACCGCTTCATACACATGTATAATTCAAGAATGCATGTCAGCAAATAAGAATTCATAATATATAATCTTACTAAGTGCAAAAAAAGGTGAATGGCTGAAGAAAATCTGGGGAGAGTATCAACACAAATCTATTTAGATAGTTTTCTTGACCTCAAGAACAAAGAATCTAAAACAAACATGTTATGCTTTGGCCCAGGTGGATAGATGCTGGGTGAAATGACTGATATTCCTGCCTGGCCGTGTGCAAAAATATAGTGCCGAAGTTTGGTGATGGAAAACTGAAGAAAGGTTAAGCACATCTACAAAGTAATGAAAAAGACATTATTATTATTAATTATTAACTAATCTTTCCAGGAATATACCCAAGATTCATAGATGGGATAATCCCACAGCAAGCTATCAGACTAATATTATAGCAAAATTGATGCAATTAACTAGAGCTGATAAGCATGGATTTATAAGAAGAGTTTGGAAAGAGATGAGCAAAGGGGTTTAGACAGGTTTAGGAAATACTGACTTAAGGAAGTTAGACACAATGTTTACAGAATTTAGCCTTGGACATTAAATATTTTAAAAAAGACAAAAGTGTCAAGTATACAATGTACTTGGAAGGAATTATGTTGAAACTCAGAAGGAGAAAAATCTCTCTCTCTACTCGAACACTAAATTCTCAAAAATGCCTGCAACAAACCTTTACAGGGAAAACATGGACTAAATAAAAATACTATAAAAAAGATTATGGAGATTGATTTACATGACAAGTAGTTCGGTTAAAAATGAAGTCTGTAATTTTGAGAAATGAATAAGATACTAGCAGTCCCAGCAGCCTTTATATTTTAATGCATTTAATAGAATGTCCATAATTTAAGTTTGATTTGAGGATAAGTAGTGCACTTTTTTCTTAGTGCTGAAATTAATATGCACTTTAGCATGAGTAACCTTTATTTTAGATTATGTTATGCCTGTGAGAACAGCTGTTGACCTGGGTAAATTACCCCCATCTGGAGGGTTAAACTATTTGTTAAAATGTACATAGCTGGGTCGCTGTTCTACGTTATAAAGGGAAAGAGTATTCTGAAAATGTATTGTATTTTATTTTTGTGCTGCTGCTATTTAAAGGTTTTCATTAAAACAAAGTCTTGACATGTGACAAGGATTCAAATGGAGATAAACAACTGTACAAAAGATCAACCTGCCAAACATCAGTAAATACATTTAAGATAAAAGTTGTAAATACACATTCAAATAGACTGTCATTTATAATAAATGGGAACTGTTTTTTTTCCCTTATAATGGCTACTCTTATCCACAGAATCTTAGAAAGGAAATGCCCTTACAGGTATAGACAAAAAGGAAAGAGGTTTGCATTACATTAATAAAAGCAGACTGCAAAGAGCAATGTGTAGGACATGTATTTGTTAAGAAATTAGCATGTGAATTTGACAAAGAAAGGGTTTCAGGATGGATATTCTGCAGAATATAGGGGACACAGGAAAAGGGGAATTATTAATTAATGAATGGGCTCCAGTAGTGATAGCAGAGGGGGAAAAAAGACAGTTGTGGTACATTTATGGTAGTAAGGGGCTATTACCCAGGATGAGGAGGATTTTGCTGGTATATATTTTTGTATTCTAGCCAAAACTGCTACTATGGAGCTTAAGACAATTCTGGGAGAAATCAGCTTTCAGCAGGGAATATTACTTGTAGGTGGGGACTGGAACTTGATTTGCAACAGTGAGGATGTATAAGGGGGGGGCCCAGAAGAGGAAACATAACAAAAGAGGGTAGATTTCTGAAGAAATTTAGGAAAATATTTGGTTTGGAAAATGTGAATTCAGTAGTAAGAACTCAGACAGAATTTGCACATTGCTCACCACAGTACATCTAGGCTACATTGGACAGAAATTATATTTCACAGGTATGTGTGCATTTTATTGAAAGCTTTGATGCATATTCATTAACATGGAATAAAAGTGAGACACTTGTTTTTAATAGGTAGGCGGGAAAGCAACAGAGGAATGTGAGGAATTTGTAGTGGAAATTATTCAAGACTTATTAGGGAAGATAGAAATGTCTTTATGTGAAATAGCTGGTGAGTGGGATAAAATGAAAATGGAGCTTAAAAATACAGTAAAAGTAAGACAATGGTCAAGAGGTAATTGGAATTATTTAGAGGGGTTGACAACGGTGGTTAAAGCATTGCGGAATAAAGAGAATGTCAAAGAACAAGTAGAGGAACAAGTGCAGAACGCTAAAGAGAAAATAAGGGAGTATATGGATAATATACACGAGTTTAGAAAGATTGTGGTTAAGCAACTATTTTTTTTTTAAGACAACTTCAGAGCAAAAAAAAAAACATTTAGCTCAGTGACTTCGGCAGCAGAAAGGGTTGAATCCAGCGACTTAGCCAAAAAAGCAGAAAGGGTTGTCACCAAATTTAAGAAGCCTATGAAAAGAAAAATAACCATAAATCCTATAGAGGTATTGGAGAGTATTCAGAAGGAATGTGGAAACCAAGAGCAAGCACAAATGGAAATATTTATGGAAGACTTAATGACAGGATTAGAGGAAGATGGATCTGAAAAACGGGTTAAAATAGGATGAGATAACAATGGTAATGTATAATCTGCAGGGATGTTTCCAGGAACAGATGGTATACATATGGAAGTTTGGAAGTTAGGAGGGACAAAAGTGATAAAAATCTGGAAGATTTTATTTACAAGTACTCTAAATGGAGGGGAATTACTAGCATCTTAGAAGAAAGCTGTGGTGGCTGTATTACCAAAGGAGGGTAAAGACCCATGATACCCAGCCTCTTATACACGCATTATAATTTAAACCATGATTATGAACTGCTTATGTCTATACTAGGTAAAAAAATGGCAAATGTGTTGCCAAAGATATATATATATATATATATATATATATATATATATATATATATATATATATATATATATATGGATCAGCATGGTTTTGTGGCGGGACTGCACACATTCGATAGCATTAACTGATGAAAGATGATCCAGAGGGAAGCAGAATGTAAGAAAATACCACTGTTGTTGGTGGGTCTTGATGTAGAGAAAGAAGTCAGAGTAAACTTGAATTTTATAAAAATGGCAAAGGAAGCATTTGGATTCCCTGATAAAATAAGGTTAATTAGGATGATATATGAAGGATTGCAGGCAGAGGAACTAGGCAGGAATGTCCTCTTTCCACTTTATTTGCTTTATATTTAGAGTCAGTGGCAAAGAAAATTAGGAACTCAGAAATTCAAGAATATATTGGTATGTGATAAAGAAAAGTTGCCTTCATTTGCAGATATTTTTTCTGTATCTGATAAATCCAGAAAAGGGCATCTTAGTTTTTTGGAGCATTTTGAGACGGTTTCAAGTCTTTTCAGGATATAAAATCAATAAAGATAAAACAAAGACTATAACTATAAATTATGTACTCACACACTGATCAACGGCTTAACTTCAGCACTCCTAAGTGTGAGAAAAGAAACTGAGAAATTGTAGCCAGATACAGCCAACTTGATTAAAATTTAGTTACTGGCTAGTGAATATAGTGCGTTGGATGCCTGCAAAGATGGAACTAAGACAGCGTGAAAGAAAATCATCCAGAAAAGGTGATGAGAGAACACGGACTGGTAAAAAAATCCTGCAGCTGTTCAGCAAAAAGCAGTTCAAGCTCCAGTATGATACAGGGCAAGGCTTCAAGTAATCTAGAGGAACAAATAAGCCAAATGTGATCAGAGCTGATTAAAATACATGAAACACTGAAGGAGTTTATCAACTAAAATAAAAGGCTGGACAAAATGGAACTTTAAACAGATACTCATACGAGCTGATAAAACTGCAAAAATCAGAGGTCAAAGAGAAAAGGCTGGCTGAGTATGAGACTACTCTAGAAGAGATGATTCAAAAAATGGTTGAATTAGAAGACCGAGCATGAAGAGAAAATCTGAGATATTCTGATGTGCCAAAGAAACTAGAAGGAACAGACAAGTAATTTTATTAAGGCACAAATAAGCAACTAGACTGGTATTCCATTGCAGGAACAGTTAACTGAAAGGGCACATCCAGTAAATGCAACATATATTCACCTTTGTTTGTAAATTTAGGAAAAAAGACTGGCAAATTAATGGATTGGTTGATAGTGGATTCTGACACCACCTTAAGAGGAAAAGCTGCATTAGTATGTAATGTGACTGTATCCTTCTGAAAGATCAAGTAGGGAGGTTTAGAGGTAATGGCCACTAGAAAGATAGTTTTCCAGGTCAAGCATTTAAGATCACATTTTGCTGCTGGTTCAGAGGGGGAATGAATCAAGGATTGCAGTACCAAGTTCAAATCCCATGCTGGAGTAGGGTCTTTATATGGGGGGGGGGGGGTCTTAGCAGGAGTATGCCTCTCAAAAATGCTTTACAAAGTTTAGACAAAGCCATAGAACAATGCACAAATCCAATATGAAAATTAGAGACTGCTAACTGAGCTTCAGTGATTGAGTAGCTAGCTACCTCATTGTTCCTAAAAATTCAAGTACACATTCTACAGAAGCTGGGAAAGGGTCAATGCGTTTTTGCTGTGCCCAGAAAAACAACCTTTTCTATTTACTTCAGGAAAGTTTTCTTGTAGAAGGTGTATGGGAAGATAAAAGTATATGATGGGATGGGGGAAGACAGCATAGGTTGTCTGGCTATTAACGGAACTGGAGAAACCATGCAGTTAGCTTGAGGTTTGAGATATCTGAGTGAGTCATGAAGTCAGGAATCAGATCCAGAATCCAAGGTAGGTAAAGGAGATGAGGCCAAAGAAAGGGGAACCAAATCTGTCAAGGCCAGTAAGGTGCACTAAGGATGACTTTGCTCTTCAACAGGGCAGCTTTCTGTAGGAATTTGGGAATTAGGGGAGTTGGACCTAGGCATAAAGAAGACCAGCAGTCCAATCGTGGAGTAGGGTGTCCCTTGGTGATTCCCCAATGTGGGGATCAGGGTAAAGAAGCTGCTGCACTTGTTGTTTAGGGGAGATGTAAAAGGATCACAGCAAGGCTCACCCCATTGACAGAAAAATCTGATCTGTCACTTTCTTGACAGACCACTCATGAGGTAGAAGAATGGACATGTTCAATTTGTCTGCTATCACACTTGACTCCCCTGGAATGGGCACTATCAGAAAGCGGTTTGATGAGATCGCCCCTTGCCATGCTATGAATACTTCTTGACACAAGGGGTAAGATCTGGTTCCTCCTTACTTGTTGATGTACCAAAGTACTGACATACTGTCTCTGTCTGAATCACAACTATCTCTAAAGGGAGAGCATCTTGGAAGGCCTGCAACGCTAAGAGCACTGCTCTCATCTCTAGAACACTGACATGCAAATTGACCTCTTCGGAGGACCAAGTGCCTTGGACTGTTTTCCTCAGGAAGTCCCCCCCCCCTCCAATCTGGGAAGCGTCCGTAGTCAGTATGCCTTGGGTTGAGGATGAATGAAAGGATGACCTTGTAGATCTTGATATGACTGAATCTACCACCAAAAGATATTTCCTTGCATGCCGGAGTGATTATTTCTGCTGACATGCACTGGTAAAAAAATTGACCATTGTGTTGCTAACATCCACTGGAGAATTTTCATATGAAGCCTTGCTAGAGGGACCACGATGATGGGAGCAGACATTGACCCCCAAGGCTTGAAGAATTAAGTGGGCTGAAAATTTGGTATTGCAAATTATTTTCCTGACGTGGAATCTGACAGTCTGCATGCTTGAGAGAGGAAGAGAAGCTGCCACCGATATTGTGTTGAAGACTGAAGACTGCTCCTATGAATTCCAAGGTTTGAGTTGGTTGTCACCGAGACTTCTTGTAATTTATGGTCATTACCAGATGAGAACAAGTCTGGATCACTTGATCTCTTGCTGTTAACAGTATATATGCCTGGTCGGGGTTGCAATGAGACAGTTGTCTAGATACGGAAACACTGAATCCCTGCAGTCTCAAGTGAGCTGCTACTACTGCCGTGCATTTGAACACCCTGGGGGCTGTGGTGAGGCCAACGGGCAGTACTCTGAACTGATAGCGACTGTTTCCCAGCCAGAAGCTAAATACCTTCTGAATGGTCTGTTCATTTTTGTGTGACAGTACGTATCCTGAAGGTCTATCGAGCACATCCATTCGTCTTTGCCCAGAAAGGGTAGAATGCACTGAAACATGACCATCCGAAACTAAACTGATTTGTTCAAGTCGCTGAGATCCAAAGTTGGTCTCAGGTCCCGTTTTCTTTGGCACTAAAAACAATTTTAAGTTCCAGATTCTATCTGGTCTGGTGGGACCTCTTGAATGACTTTTCTAGCAGCTTTTGTTTTTCTATTGCTGCTCCTTTCCTCTGACTGGGTGGAACACTGGGAATTTAGAGTACAGTTGGCGGTAGAAGGGAAAAGGGAATTATATAGCTTCTGAAAATAATCCTCTGCACCCAAGAATCTCTTGTAAAACCTAGCCACAATCTTCGGTGAAAGGATAGTTGACCCCAGATTACCTTCAGAGGTGGGCAATAGGGCCTTCCCTTTCAGGAGCGCTGATAGGGTCCGTCAGAGAAAGGATCTCTGGACCCTGGTATTGCGGGCTTCCTCTGCCACATGGGCATCATCCATTAGAGTCGTCGTCGTCGTCGTCCCCCCGCCTCTAGGGGAACTATCTCCACACGAGTCCTGGTAAAGGGCCCTGGGACTTTCTGAACCACATTTTCTGACCACCTCATTCATTCTTAGAAAAAGAGGATCTTTGAGGAGTTGAAAAACATATGTCCACTGCATAGAGGGTCTTTCCACGCTTCTAACGCCTGGAATGTGTGTTCTGGGACAAACAACAAACTGCCATCAAAGGGAGCTCTGAGGAACAAGGACTTGAAAGGCACCACAAAATCACAAGTGCATCCAGGCATGCCTCCTAATGGATATGCTGGAATCCACTGCCCTTGATGCACCTTCAGCTGCATGCGAAATAAGCCTCATGGACAAATATAAAATGGATTGGAGGGTAGCCAAATGAGAGGCCACAGAAGACTGAGCCTCAGCAGTAAAGGTCCCCGAAAGGGATTTTGAAAGTTCCTTGATTAGGTCCCTTTGTAGTCTGGTAAAATGTGCCAAATAGTTCAAATACCTAAGGGGAAAGGTTGCTGATGCATATACATGCTTCCCAAACCTGCCCATCGCCTAAATTCCCTGTTAAGGGGATGGACAGAGGAACTTTGCTCAGCGAGTTCCTTCTTGGTGGCTGCCACCATGATCATATCCACGGTGCACCCCCTTACTCCAAAATTCCTTCCTGACGGGTGGAACCAGAATCTGATGTGGCCTCTTAGGGACTGGGTCAGGTTCCTTCCATACCTGCCTACACAGGCAGAGTAACCCAGGAGGTAAATAGGCCAGGTCCAAAAGCTTTCAGAAATACTGATTCCTCTTGTGAAGGGTTGTTGGGAGGATCAACCACCTCTCTGCTTAAGGATCCTGAGAATATTTCCAAATGAGATGTCTTCCAGAGTTGATCATGTGGACCCTTCTTCACTAAAATCAGGATCTTCCATGACTGACTTTTGCAGAGAGTCCAAGTGCCTCCTCTTGCACTTCCTCGGTGGGATGATCCAGTGAAGTGTCAGAAGAAATTGTAATATCCTTTTGGGTGATCTGGAGGCCTTGAGCTGGCTGTCCCTTGTGGCGTAGTATGATGTAGCGCCAAGCGCAAGAGACATCTGGGAGCTAGACTGAAGATCCAAAGTGGCTGGATTCATCCATCCTATCAGGACAGGAAGCGCCCTTCACTGCCTCGAAGTCAGATTGCTCCAGAGAGAAAGAAGAGAGCAGCTCAGAGAAGGCAGGCTTCTGGATCACTGCCCCTCTCTGCTCCAACCTCCCACCCCCGAGGCAGAAGCCAGAGCCAAGCCACCCAATGCTGAAGCTCCATGGGGCAGACAGCTCTGAAAACCTCAGAGTCTACTCCAATGCCCAGACAAGGCAGTATCGACTTAGAGTCATCCGGATCTGAAGTCATCAGAGCCAGTATGCTCACAGAAGTCTTCGGATCCGAAGATAAAGGTATCTTCAGATCCAAGCTGGATGGACTTGGAAAGTTTGGATCCAGGGACTCATACAACCAGTGAGATCAGAGAAGCAGCAGACAGTGGTGGTGTAAGAAATGGATGGCCTCCCTGACCAGAGAAGGTAGGAGCCGGAAGAACCCGCATCTGAATCTGCACTGCGAGAAATTTCCTCATCACTCTGTCCATGTCTTCCTCAAACAGACTTCTGGAAGAATGAGATGAGGCAAGGGATAGTGACCTTGAACGTCTCTCCAGGAAGGAACGAGGAACCCTATAAGGTACTGGATCCAATGTCATCCAGCATCTTGATGTTAGTAGAATGTTCATATCCAAACAGCTTGGATACAAGGACTTTGTCAGATCTAAAGTAAAGAGAACATGAGCAGATTTCGGATCCGATTTTGATTTTTTTCGTCACTGGCTCCAAAGAAGGAGTGGAAGTAGATAGCCTTGGAGACTTAGCCAACATCTCCTTAACTTTCTTTTTAGCAGACGGAGCCCAAGAGATTGCCTCTCTGAATGAGGATCGAAGCAATCCTTTTAAGATCAATTTATTTTTCTACCTGCTATGGCACTAAGATTGAAATTTTTGCAGATAAAACAATCCTTTTGTAGATGTAGAGGTCCTAAACAATAGACACAAAGTATGGGTATCAGATAAAGGTAATTTATGCCCACACTTTTCACATTCTTTAAAGCCAGCAGGCCCTTTGTTAGACATGACAACTTTAGAGGAAAACAAAAAAAAGTATGAAAAGTAAATGGGAAGGGAAATACCAGCAATGGTAATTACTACACAGGCACGTACACTACAAGAATGCTATAGACTGTAGGGGGAAAAATATCAACAATGGTATAATAGAATTATACTGAGTGCAAAGGTAAGGAAATATATAACAAGGAATAGAAAATATGAATTAAAAAGCACTTATCTCAATTAAAGCTCAAGATTTCAGGCTAACCGCAACTTTTGCGTAAAGTGGCACACAAGATGTAAGGTATGTTAAGAGGTTGGAGAATTATGGATAAGGTAGGAGCTCCAGAGTTTTTGGTCGTCACAAACTTTAGTAATGGCAAAGCTGGATCTGAATCCAACAGTTGAGGACTGAATGAAAATTGACATAATCAGATCCATGATTAGAAAGTGTTTATGTCTACAAGGGCTAAAAGAATGGAAGAGGTGATGCCAAAATTAATAGATATGGACCATTGTGATTTTATGGAGGGGAGACAAACATTTGACATCATTAACAGAACAATGAAGATCCCGACAGAATCAGAATGTAAGAAATTACCACTGTTATTGGTGGATCTTGATGCAGAGAAAGGATTTGGTAGAGTAGGCTGGGATTTTATGAGTAGTGCAATGGAAGCATTTGCATTTCCTGATACAATAATAAGGCAATTAGATGGATATACGAGGGACTGGAGGCAAAAATAAAAGTAGGAATGTTCCTCTCTGAAAAGTTATGCCTGAGCAGAAGAACCAGGCAGGGGTGGTCCTTTTCCCCCCATTTGCTATTTCTGTTACACTTAGAACCACTGGCAAAGAAAATAAGGGAGTCAGAAATTCAAGGATATAATTGGCATAGTGTTCAATAAAAGTTGGCTTTATTTGCAGATATTTTGTACCTGGAACAAGAAAAGGACGGTTCCCTATTGCAATGTCAGCATTAAAAAAGATGCATGTTAAAAAGATGAAAAAAAAAAAGATGAAAAGCAGAGAAAAGTAATCTCAAAAAATCTCTCTTCTCCATAAAACGTCTTTTTACAGGATGGGCTTGCCCACTCTGCACCCCCCATAAACCTTAACTTATATATACCAACACCGAGATCGCCATACCTCAGAGAAAAAGGAATATTCCACGAAATGTCATCTTGGACTTGGCGTATACAAGTCTGATCTTCTGGCCATTCAGTCTACACGTTTTGGGACTCTACCGAGTGGGTCCCAGCATTTCAGCTGGTTATGAAAAGGATAACTCAGTGTTGTGGAATATTCTGAGACAGTACCAGACTGTTTTGGGATATAAAATTAAATAAGATAAAACAAAAACCACAGCTATAATCTACATACCCACACATGAATTGGTCCAGCAATACCCATATTTATGGGGATATGATAAACTGAAGTATTTAAGATTACATATTTTAAATGATTTGGTCACGGCAGCTAAGGATATGTGGGAAGAGACTAAACAAAAGATAATACAAAAGCTGAGAAAGTGAAAGCTCTTGCCTATGCATGTGGATCGCAAAAATGTAAGCAGTAAAATGTTTTTAGTGCCTTTAGTTTTACACACAGGTCAGACATATTTTTATGAACCAGAGGAGAAGTTGTGGACAGTAATTAATAAAGAGTTGAGGGATTTTACTTCAGAGGGAAACTGAGCAAGAGTCAAAAGGGACAAGTTGATCCCCTCAACAGAACAAGGAGGTTTAGGATTAGCTGAATTGAAGGGATATTTTAGAGCTACACAGTTAAGGCTGTTGCACATAACAGAAGCAGAAAGCTACAATTTAAAGTATAAAGGCACAATGATGAAGCAGGAGGTTAAATTCAAGAAATACAGAAAGAATGAGATTTTGGACACAGATCCTTAAGGAAAATAACACGGGCAACTGCAAATATGGGTACAAAGAAAAGACAAGTGGGGGCTGGAATTTACTGGAGGCAGCTAGCAAAGGAACCAAGGTACTGGGAACAAATAATTAGAGAAGGAAAGGTAACAGAATGGGAAGAGTCTAAGAAGACATCTGGATTGCAAGCTAGTGACTGCATTCCCATCAGGAATTCATTATCAGACTACAGACAAAAAGAGAAAGGAATGTAGAATCCTAAATTAAAGACATTGGATGACTTTTTAATTGAATCTAGAATAAGAGGATTTAAGATTTTTGCCTGGAAGTATTTGCATAGATACTTTTATACTCCAAGCAGACTCCAAATAATTTTTCCTCAGACTGCAAATGTTGGAGGTGTGATGGGAAATAAGGTATCCGGAAACATATATATTTTGAGAGTATAATGAATTGGCAGACTTTAAAAATTACCTTCAGGAGTACTCTGCCAGAAATACTGGGTGAGCAAATGAGTGCAACAAAATAATTTTTTTTTTTTTTTTTTTAGCTAGGATACAGTATCTGAATTGTCCAGACACAATAAGACCTTGTTAAATTTAATCTGCTGGCTGCCAAAAAAACAGTTATTAGAAAATGGAAATCAAAATCTAAACCAACTATACTTTAAGCAGTGAATATTTTAAGATAAATAAAACAGGAGGTGGGATCTTAAAAAGGGCAGGAATAAATTACATACATGAAATTGTGGGAACAATACATACAGAAATAATATTTTGTAAGAGGAATGAGGTTTAAGAGAAGGCAGGAATTAAATAATTTAATGTTGACTAGATTATGGGATATATAACAATATACATGTGATAAATAAAGTTTGCTGATATGAAGTTAATGTGGTTCCATTACTTTTATATAAATGTATGTTTGCTTATGTCACAGGTGATAATACAGGTGTTTAAAAAAAAAAAGAGAGAGAGAAATTCTGTGAAGAAATGAAACTTGACATTTTATAGTAGCAGCACCCGCAACCTCAGTGGAAGAGAGGAATGAGTGGAAAGAACAGTCTGTTAAAACGGAGGTGTGCATGTATGTTCATGAACTGGTATGAAATGATCTGAATGGGCATATTTGGCTATTTGACTTGGAGTGTTTTTATAATTAGGCTGCCCAGAATATGTACAAGGTAATGGATTCAGAATTACTTAAATTTACTTTTGCTCCACCACTTAAGGAAGGTCAATGTGCGTTTATCAAATTACTAAAATGTTATTTCAGGGATTAGCATATGATCGGTGGGTATTAGACTTTAATATGATAGTTCTGTAGGCTGTAGGTGATTTTTAGCTTTAGAAATTTATAAAATTAGTAAAGAAAGATTTTATTTTTGTGTCAATTATAACAAATGCCCAGCTTTCACGGCTTACAAGAATAAAGCCCCGACTACAACCCAGGTGATCCAAGTTCAATTAGTGGCTCAGGTGCCTGTTGGAGCTGACACAAGAGGAGGCAGAAATGATGTGGCTCAGTTAGCTCAGTCCCCTTTGAAGCAGTCACTAGCATGTGCCTGGTGTACCTGGTCCTGTGTTAAGACTGCTATGTGGAGATCACAGACCACACCGAAGGGCTGGCATCAAAGACCAACAGTTTTACGTTTTCGGGTACGTTTGTTTCTGTGCTGGCAGAAATTCAGTTGCCAATGAACAGATAAAGCAGCTTACATTCCCCTTCGAATCTTTACAAAACAAGAGTGAGACTGACTGACTGTACTCTGGAAGCTACCTTTGACATGAAGGTTGGGTTGGTTTGTAGAGATACCTTGTCTTTAAGCAAGGAGTTTGACAAAAAAGTGCCCAAATTTCTGAGTCGCTTCTTGCCATCATTACTGCTACTAGGACAAGGGTTTTCCAGAAAAGAAATCTGAGAACTACAGTAGCAGCTGGCTCAAAGATAAGGGTTAAGCTTCTCTAAGACAATGTTGAGATCTCACTCAGAAGCATGGTCATTAACAGGTGGTCTCAACAGAAAGGCAACCTTTAAAAAGGCCTTGCTATCTTTTTGGGCTACAAGAAACAGAATTGAAACCTCAGTATCTAGTTCTAATCTCCACCAAATGCATCCTCACAGTAGAAATACTAGATCTGCTATCAAATATATTAGTGAGAAACTAAAGAATCACAAGAATAAGCACTACAAAAGGATCCATTTCCTGTTAAGATGTTCATGGGTGAAAACATTACCCATTTACTCATGTATATCTTTCTGGTAGAGCTTGATTGGCTTCTGTAAAGATTTGGACCATTCTTGAGAAGCAGTAAGCTTCTATGGCCGTCAAAGGACCTAGAAAAAACAGTCTGAGTGAGGCTTGCAGGGCAGATGGAACAGAAAACCCAGGTGAGGCTCCAGAAGCAAGGGATTCTTCAAGTGTGGGGGAACAACATTTGCTAAATCAAAAAGGAGCTATGAGAATAACCATGGTTTTCTGTAGGATTCTCAGTGGAAATTGACAGAAAATGTAAAGCACTCCCACTGTTCACTGGTGGACTACAACATCCAGGGGAAATGTGACCCTGAAAAGGATGAGGAAGAAGGTAATGATTTGGTGCTGGTCAGAGGCAAAGAGATTACAGTAAGGTTTTTCCTATTAATGGAGAACTCATCCATATTGTAGTCAGACTGAGGAACCACTTGTATGTCATCAGTAGACATCTGCTGAGTCTGTCTGCTAATAAGCTGGCTTGTCTTGGGATACGAGTAGTAACAAATATATTAGTGAGAAACTAAAGAATCACAAGAATAAGCACTACAAAAGGATCCATTTCCTGTTAAGATGTTCATGGGTGAAAACATTACCCATTTACTCATGTATATCTTTCTGGTAGAGCTTGATTGGCTTCTGTAAAGATTTGGACCATTCCTGAGAAGCAGTAAGCTTCTATGGCCGTCAAAGGAACTAGAAAAACCAGTCTGAGTGAGGCTTGCAGGGCAGATGGAACAGAAAACCCAGGTGAGGCTCCAGAAGCAAGGGATTCTTCAAGTGTGGGGGAACAACATTTGCTAAATCAAAAAGGAGCTATGAGAATAACCATGGTTTTCTGTAGGATTCTCAGTGGAAATTGACAGAAAATGTAAAGCACTCCCACTGTTCACTGGTGGACTACAACATCCAGGGGAAATGTGACCCTGAAGAGGATGAGGAAGAAGGTACTGGATTTGGTGCTGGTCAGAGGCAAATAGATTACAGTAAGGTTTTTCCTATTAATGGAGAACTCATCCATATTGTAGTCAGACTGAGGAACCACTTGTGTGTCATCAGTAGACATCTGCTGAGCCTGTCTGCTAATAAGCTGGCTTGTCTTGGGATACGAGTAGCTACAAGAAAGTTTTGAGAGATTATTTCCCAAATAAAGACCATTACAGGCTCTAGGAAGAGGACAGGACCTTATTCCCCTTGTGTGTTGAAATACCACAATACCAACATACATGTGAGCATCACAATGGCATCCTTACAAGGGAGGTTGAGAAAGGCCTGCAACAATAGCAAAATCACTCATGTCTAGGATGTAAATGTACAATCTATATTCTTTCTGAGTTCAAGTGCCTTGAACTGTCTGTTATAAGCAATCCCCACACCAATCCTCCCCAAGGCGGGATGTGTCTGAGGTGACTGACTGACTGACTGTTGGGAGGGGTGAAGGAGCATCCTGTTGTCTAGATTCAAATGTTGTAGCCAGCACCACACAAAGTTGGTACACTCTGGATAAATGAAAGGTTCGAACCATGGATCCATCAGTTTAGACCACTGGATGCATAGGATTCAGAATGTCAAAAATGTTACCAAAAGTACTGTAGCTGTCACAACCCCTTGTACTTTCAGAATAAAGGCCACTGTAGGGTAAAGTTTTTGAAGAAGGTACTGCTAATTATACTCAAGTTATATTATCCTGAGGTCCAGCTTTACAGTAGCATCCAGGCTGCAGTCTGAGTATAAAGTTTCAGACAGATTCAACTTAGACTTTGTAATGTTCATGGATATTCCCAAGGACAGACAAAGATGAAGCAAGTAAGTCCCCTGCATGTAGCAATGACTAACGGCACAGACAGGGAGCCAGTCATCCAGCTAAGGGAATATCCTTATTACCAGCATTCTCAAGTGAGTTGATAGTGCTGCCAAACACTTTGCGAATTCACGGGCAGCTGTGGTGTGATCAAAAAGCAGAGCCTTGAATTGGTAATGACCAGCTCCCATGCAGAAATGCAGGAATCTCCTGAAAGCCTTGGTTTCTCTATGTGCAGGTAGATGTCCTGGATGTCTGCTGAGCACATCTAATCCCCCTCCTGTAGACAAGTATCAGTTGCATTGTGACCAAACAGAATGTTTTATTTATTACATCCTGGTTTAGACCACTGTAGTCTAAAATAGGCCTGATGCTTTCCATCTTCATGTGGAATAAAAATAATATGGAATACACCTTGGAAACTGTGGTCTAGTGGCATCTAGGAGGTTGTTTATCTCTTACTTGGCTGTCGCCTTTTGATGTAAGAAAGGTCAGCTGGGATACACTTACAAAGGGTATTGAACAGCCTTTGGATACAATATCCCTGGTCGATCTGTTTTGCATGATGACCTGTCACACTTCTACATGTAGGGACAGTTAACCCCTGAATGCCTCTAGAGGTGGACAACACAGCAAGTCTTCAGGGATGCTGTTGCTGCTTCCTGGAGTATATATTTGGGCCTTTAATAAAAATATTCAGAACTTTTTTTTATTAAATCATGGCCCAGATAAATTTAGTCTTACCACCACCACATTACCTTACTACTCAGACAAGCTCCTCGTAGTCCTGCAGAGTGGTCCTAGCTACAGAGAACTCAGAAAAGCGACTAATTTCTGGATTTAAGTATCTTTGCTGTTTTTTACTTGAAATACCTTCTCTAGCTTACCCTAAACAAGCTTAAACTGTTTTTTTAGCTGTTTGCTGCATTATTTAATATCTGCACTTAAAAGTTACATTTTAGTCGAATTTGATTGAAAGTTTGTTGTTTGTTTGTTTAATTTAACTGTTGAGTCTGCCCACTAAAGTGTGCTAGCCTGTGTAACTGATTTATTACTGTTTCTGCATTTTCTGCGTGTTTCTATCTAAAAACAAAAAAAAAAAAAAAAATAATCCTTGTTTTCCCGCCTCTCCTCGACTAGTTTAGACTAGTTTACAGGCTTTGCTGTATTCTGGGCTGTGGTGTAGTTCCTGTGTTGTCCATTACCTTACTTGGATAGAGGGAAGTTTCTTTGCTCACCAGTGGGAGTGGGGAGCCTTGAGCAGCCTACCTGTCCCTGTAGGAAGTGACCTCAGCACAAGAGCTGTAGTAATTGGTTGTTTTGGACCATTTCTAGCTCTTTTGAAGTTCCCCGTTTAAAATCTGCGTTTGCACAGCTTTGCGAGGTTGTGCGCATAGCGCAGCGCCGGTTAAACTTCTTCTGGCTTCGCCAAGTCCGCTCTTCAAATTTTCCCTTAAGGAAGCTCTACTCTTAGTATAATCAGACTACTCGCTATATTATAAGCCTAGCACTTGTTCTCAAAACTTCTCTAAGTAAGCACTCTCATACTAAGTAAGCACTACATCCACCTACCACCCCTGTGAATATCCACTTCCCTTAAAGGCACAACACTCCTTTATACTGTTCTAGCATGTGAAGTGGTAGAGTACTGGTGTCCTCTCCAGTTCAGCTGGTTAATCTGGGTATCCTGAGACAATGCTACAATTGTCTCATGTACACAGGACAACCCTCTCCTCCTCCCAACAAACACAAATACATGTGAGAGATGCAACTATATAGCCAAACTGGAGGCTGAACTCTCTCAACTCAGGGCGACTGAAGGAGAAGGTGACTGTGAGCTGCCTATCGGGAGCTAGGATCCGCCACATAACACAGGCACTCAGGTCACTCCAAAGCAAGTACAAATATGACTCCATCATTGTCCATGCTGGCGTGAATGACCAGAGACGTACCTCCCTGGACTATATGAAAAGAGACAGAGGAACTCTCTGATTATGTAGCCCAGGCTGGTATGACAATGACCCTGAGCAGCATCTTGCCCTCACCAAGAATAATGCCACAATACAAAGACAAGATGATCAACTTTAATAATTGGCTCAAGTACTGGTGTAATTCTAAGGGGATCCAATGTCTGTCTGCCTGGGATGACATGTTGGATAAGCCACGCTGCTTCACAAGGGACGGCTTGCAACTGTCACCACTGGGCTTCCGGATATTGGCTAAGGCTCTTGCCACCCCCATAGTGCCTTTTTTAGGCAAGGCTCAAAAGACAAACCCACCTCCTTAGATAACAAAAATGGAAAAAAAACTAAGGGTAATGCTGCTGAACGCCAGAAGTCTAAATCTCAAGATGCAGGCACTCGATGCACTCCTCAGTATGGAGAACATCGACGTCTGTGCAGTAACTGAAACCTGGTTCAAGGCTCCTGAGAGCACCCCAGCACTACCAGGCTATACCTCGTATCATGCTTTTCGGCCCCAAAACCTGGGCCGAAACACAAAGGGAGGGGGAGTGTCCATATTCATCAAGGACACCCACACCTCCAGGTTAGTACCAACACATGAAGCATCGGAGACCATACAGGTGCAACTAACCATAGGCAAAACTGCTATACAACTGGTAGCATGTTACAGACCACCCTCCCAATCTCAGGAAACCCACTCAGCCTTCCTGAAGACATTGGAGGATATGAATGTATCACAAAATACCATCATAATGGGAGACTTCAGCTACCCTAACATAGATTGGGTACATTATTCTAGTCCTAACACCCTAGCCCAAAGGTTCCTGGAATTCATAAATTCAAATGCACTGGAACAACTAGTCACCTCTCCCACTAGGGGAGATAATATACTAGACCTGATCATCACAAACATGGGGACAAAATGCTCCACACCGGAGGTATACCCCTCACTAGTGAGATCTGACCACAAACTAATCACCCTGGATATACATATCCCACCTCCACCCCCAGCACAAAAGACCACAGTGAAAAACTTCTCAAAAGCAGACTTCACTCAAGACTGAGATGGTATCCTTTAAGCCCACTGGGCCAGTAGATACCACATCCCACAATGCTGAATCCTTCACAAATGCTTTCTATGGACACCTCCAAGAATGCATGGATCATGCAATCCCAAATAAATCCAAGTCCCTCTCCACCAAAGGCAAGCGTCCTGTCTGGTGGACCTCAGCCATAAACAAATTGGATAAAAAAAGAAGGAAGCTACTGCACAACAGAGCAAAATCCCATAAAGGGAAGACATCTCTGAACAACACTAGCAGAAAACTACGTTCTCTCATAAAAACATCCAAGGCCAACTTTGAGAGAAAAATCGCTAAGGACACTAAAGATAACCACAAAGCCTTATTCAGCTATGTTAGAAACCTGGGCGGAAACCCTCAGATATGCTCAGCGTTAGTTCACAACAACAAAAAATACACTGAACCCACAGATATTGCCAACATTCTGGCTGACAGTTTCAGTGCAAATTTCTCCCCTCCCTCGCCCCCAAAAGAAGAAATACTTATCCCAGCTGAATGTAATCTGCCTGTCATCTCAGATGTCCAGGTGAGAGCCGCCCTCAGCAAAGCTAAAAACACAGCATCAATGGGACCTGATGGTATCCCGGGTTGTGTGCTACGTGAACTCCAAGAGGAGCTAAACCCGCACATAAAAATGCTATTTAACCTTAGCCTTACTACAGGATATGTACCCGAACACTGGCGTACAGCAAGTGGTCCCACTCCACAAAGGGGGTACCTCTACAGACCCTGGGAACTACTGCCCCATAAGCTTAACCAGCCTGGTCTGCAAAGCTATGGAAAGAATCATTATGGAACTCAAACAAAGACATTGGGGAACAACAGACACTTGACCCCACCCAGTTCGGCTTTGTAAAGGGCAGATCCTGCCTTTTGAACCTGGTTGACTTTTTCGAAACAGTCACTAGAGCCATTGATGAGGGCAAAGCAGTCCATACAGCCTACCTGGACTTGGCTAAGGCCTTCGACACAATACCCTACTCAGGCATCATAGATGAGCTCAACAGCTTAAATGTAAACCCTTATGTCACTAGATGGGATGCAAACTGGCTAACGGACAGAACCCATAAAGTTAAAATTGCTGGAGCAATGTCAGACTCAAAGCCAGTCACAAGTGGTGTCCCACAGGGATCTGTCCTGGAACCCCTCTTGTTCGGCATTTATTTCTCAGATGTTAAAGCAAACCTGGGAGGGTTGTGGCTGACAAAGTTTGCAGATGACTGCAAACTAGGCGCCATAGTCTATACACCAGCGGACACATACATCCTACAAAAAGGCCTCTCAGAAACGGACAACTGGTGCCCGAGTCATGGCCTTAAACTAAATGCCAAAAAATGTATAGTCATCCCCTTTGGGAAAAACAAAGTACCCACAAATTATCACATAGACAGCAACCCACTGAGTACGGAAAAAGTAATCAGAGACCTAGGGACCCAAGTTGACAGCGACCTCTCATTTGACACCCACGTTGCCAAAGTGGTTATAAAAACATTCTACCTTGCACACCTTATCATGAAAGGATTCACATCCAGATCCAAGGATGTCATTGTACCCTTATACTCCTCCCTCATCAGACCCATGATTGAGTACAATGCCCCATTTGGTATGTACTTCACCCGGCATTTGCAACAGCTGGAGAGACCACAAAAGTACCTCACCAAGAGGATCAAGGGTCTTCAACATATGTCTTATTCATGGTTAAGTACGCAATGTGTTTTTAACTTGTGTGTTATAAAACTTATTTGAAGTCCGTTCTCAACACTTGCATGGTTAAGTACGCTGTCTCTTTAAGGTAAATTCTGACGCAGACAGTGGGTGTTCCTTAACATCATTTTTAAAAAACTGTGGCGCCTTTTTTCTGCAGCTCTGAAGAAGCTACTACCTTATCAAGTAGCGAAAACGTTGACTGTATTTTACTTTTTAATAAATATACGTTAAGAGGAGCTCCCTTGGTCTTTTGTGCTTGCTGCATTTTTACATTTTGCTGGTTTCTTTTTGTTTATTCGTTTTCGCTAATATGTCTTATTCTGCCAGACTAAAGAAACTCCAGCTCTATTCAGTAGCATACCGCCTGCTCAGAGGTGATCTCTGCCTGACGTACAAGGCCATGTCCAGTCAGGAACTGATGGACATGCTCCACCTCAAAAAATCCAAATCCATCAGAACCACGAGAGCTAAAGACTTAAACCTCGGCACAAGTATGAATAGGACATGCTGGAGGGATAGATTCATAACCCAGAGGCTTCCCATGCTCTGGAACAAGATCCCAGTTCATGTTAGGCAGAGCCCCTCACTGACTCTCTTCAAGAGAAATCTTGATGAGTGGATGGGAGATAGTACGTTTACCCCAGGGGTCACATCTGTGTCACTACTAGACAGGGGCACAGTAAACTAATTCTATTATACAAGGGGACCTTCACTGTGTCACTACTAGACAGAGGCACAGTATTCTAAATCTATTCTACGCATTTTGTATCATTTTATGGGGTGGCAAAAGCCACATCACTATGGCTAGGCTTACAAATGCCCCAGGGCAGATAGCCTAGTACTAAACTACGAAACTATGAGTGTATAGTGCATCCATAGACTTTAACGTGGCAATTGCATAAGCAGAGCATGTTTTTCCCACACTAACACCACTAATTTGCTGTTTTTACATGGTGACATCAGTGTATGAAAAACCCTTTTTTTTTTTTTTTTTTTTTTAATAAAGAAGGGATTTTCTTATGAAAACAGCAGGTGAGATTATTTCTCAGTGTGCAGCGGTGCTGTTTGCCAGTTTATGCACCATATGCTGTGGTGCAACAGTAAGATTGAAAACATTGAAAAAATCATTAAGTGCAATTATCTGTAAAAGAATCCTGTAGATTTTATTTTGAAATTCATTTCAGCAGTTTCAGAAACAATGGTACCAACTGCCCAGTAGATACAACAGGTTAACATTGTGCATACATTCATCACCAAAATCAGGAAGAGCAACTCCCTTAAAGACAAATGCACTCTTATACAACTGCATAGGAAACTAAGGGATCTCATTAAGTTCAACAAGGTAACTAAATGGACAGGATAGCCTCAATGGCCAAGGAAAACCAGAAAGCCTTCTTAGCTATGCCTAGAATATTAGGGGTAACACACAGCAGTCTGCCGAAGTGGTGATGAATGGTACCACCTTCACTGATCAAGGTGATATATCAAATCTACTGGCTAATAATTCAGCTCGAACTTCACCCTCTTGCTCAATCTCCCTCAGCTCCACCAGCTGAAATACTCTACAACATACTTCCCCCAGCTACCAGTAGGGACTAGGTGCTGGCAGTACTCACTAAAGTCAGGAACACGTAAAATCAGCCCTGGTTGCCTCCTGAACATTCTAAATCATGACCTATCAGGACCACTTCAGGCGCTCTTCAACTACAGTCTTGAAACAGGCTACATTCTAAGTGTATAGAGAACTGCAACAGTCATTTCCTCCACAAGAGAGGACCATCAACTGGACCCAGGGAACTACAGACATCAGTCTAACAAGCCTAATATGCAAAGCCATAGAACAAATTATTATGGAAATGATAAACAATAACATTGGCAACCTACAGACACTGGACTCATACCAATTTGATTTTATGGGACGGTTGTACATGAATGAATGTGTTTCTATAAAATCCATTTTAAAATTGAGAGCAGCTAAATTATAAACACTTTTAAACTGGATGGTATAAAATAATTATGGACTAGCTGTATTTAAAATATTGTGTTAACATAGTGTTTCGGTTTTGATTCTGATGTGTGTGAAGTACCTTTAAGACACTGATTAATGGTAATGATTCTATCTCTTTAAATCTATATAAAGAAATTAGCTGTAGGAAGGGTTATGTTCTGATGAAGTCCTTTTGTAACATTATAGACAAAAGTGCTTAACATTGTTTTTTACTATTAAAATGAGGAGTTTCATTTTTTAGTGTTCGCATTATCTTGTGATAGTTCTTTTCAACACTTGCAGTGTTGCATGTTTTACTGGTTATTTAGGAAGGTTGTATCTACTTAACCTGGTAGACTTCTTTCAGAGTGTCACTAAGGCAATGAACGAGGGTAAAACAGTGCCTATCTTGAACTGGCAAAAGCATTCAATACAATACCACAGCCAGGCATTGTTGAGAAGTTCTCTGAGCTAGGTGTAAATCTGTACATAACTCGCTGGATTGCAGACTGGTTCAGAGACAGAGCCCAACTCAGGATCAGTGAGACCACCTCTACCAAGAGACCAGTCACCAAAGGAGTTCCCAGGGCTCAGTGCTCGGCCCAGTCCTGTTTGGCATCTACATCTCGGAAGTCAAGACCAATGCTCAAAGCCTCTGGCTCGCCAAATTCACAGATAATTGTAAATTGGGAGTTATTACAGAGTCCCTCCAAGACATCATCTTGCAAGTGGGTTTCACAGAGACAAATGACTGGTGCCAAAGCTATGGCCTAAAACTCAATGCCAAAAAAAAGATGCAAGATAATGCCCTTTGCTAAACTGTCGACCCATGTTAATTACACCACTGATAAAACACCCCTAAGGGTCGACCCAATAGCAAGGGATCTGGGAAAATATGAAGACCGCAACCTGGCCTTTGACCCACAACTAAGATAGATAAGAGAATTACTCTATGCCAGCCAACTTATAGGCAAGGGTATGGCACCTAGGTCCAAGGAAGTTATAGCACCACGCTACACAGCCCTTATCAAACCTATCATTGAATACAATGCCCCCTTTGACATGTATCCAACCCAGCACTTGCAACAGTTGGAGCAACTACAAAGATTTTTCACCAGCAGAATTAAAGGCATGAATAAACTGTCCTACACTGATCATCTAAAGTCACTGTCTCTGTATTCAGTCTTCTACAGGCATCTATCAAGGGATCTTTGTTTAGCTTATAGAGCTTCCGCAGACCTAGTCCTGATGGATCTACTGCACACGCACAAAACAAACAGCACCAGGAACACTAGATCCAGGGATCTGAACCTAGATTGTGACAAACGGAACATGCTGGAGGAACAGATGTGTCCTAGAGGATTCCCACACTATACATGGATGGGGAACCTATTTCAAAGTGTTCATCCCTGACCCCATTCAAATGAAACATTGACAACTGCATGTGAAATTGTAAATTTACCCCAGTCTAGTCCCCATGTCTATTATGGACAGAGGCCGTAAATTATCCTAACTACCACCATCCCCTACAAATCCTTCTTACCTCCCAACACCCCTCCCCCATGGAGATGCCCATGATACTCTGGATCCAAATGGTTAGGCGTGTGAGGCTAGACTTGTAAGGGCCTTACTGGAAGTTAGCCTAGTAACAATCTTTAACTGTACAATTTTCATTCAAAAGCATCAGTAAACAGCTTGTATTCAGACTTTTGTTCAGCTACATACACATTCTTATGACTATAGTTGTTTTTGCCTATACATATCTTGTTCTTTCCAAGATTCTGCAGGACTAATTAAATGCTAGGGAGTGTATCTTCTAGTGTTTAGTTATAGCTACAACAGAAGCACGAATTAAAATGACAAAACCACTTTCTGTGTTTCATCTTAGGCACTCTTACTCATTTTTTTTAACAATGACTTTCTGATCTAGTACTGTTACAAGACATCCTAAATGCTTTTCTAATTTCTGCTGATATTAGACTAAATTTACACATCCTTTTCCTCAGAAAAATCCATTTTTAACTGCATCATGAGTTGTACTTGTTCTGCACATATCCAACAGTTCTGACATGATTAAACAGGCTTCCCTTAAGAATCCCCTTGTTTCATCATTTTTATATAACAACTTGTTTCCCTTACTCTTGCCTTAAGCAACACAAAAAATTCAAAGTCATTCTTTGACTCTGCGCTTTACTGAAGTATACATCCAGTTCCTGTAGGATCCTGTGCTCTTGTAAATAAAATGTCAAAAAAGACCAATTCTCCAAATGTTTGAACCTGTGTGGATAAGTACTGTATTGCTTGTTGAATGGGCAATAAAGCTGTTTTCATATCTTCCAGGCTAGCTGGCTGTTCTGACCTGGTTTTATTTGCAGGCTTGGTACTGTCACATTGCTTATTTGTCCTCTGTCTTTTTGGAGTTGTGTCTCTGTCTGGTGAGGCTAGTATCGAGAATTTGGTTTTAGTTGTTAAAGTCTCCATATTATTTTCTTCTTTCGACATCTTGATTTTAGGTACATTTTGCAGAATATGTATGACTGCAGGACCACAGCACCACATGGCTACAGATGATTTCTAGAATCTTAGTTAATCCTTTTGTTTTAAAAGGAAGCTGTTGCTTTTTTCCCCTTCTTTTGAATGCTGTTTGTTGTCTGGAAGTGATATTCAGTTGTATTTCTTTGTTTTTTAGTCTGCGCTGTCTTCTGGGTTTATTATAATCCAGGGTATTTCATAGAGCTAGGTGCTTGAAGTGCTCACAGAACAGCAGCCATCTTGAAATTTCTACATCTCAAAGAACTGATTCCCATGACAAAGAGCTGCAAAGTCTACAAGAAAAAATAATAGATTTAGAAGCAAGAGCTTGGAGAAACAATATTATCATAAGGGGAATCCCTGAAACTGTCACACAATGATCTAATACCAATTATACAATGACCCCCCCCCCCATTAATATTCCAAAATGTGCACGCTGATTGGTCAGCGTGCACATTGTAAATCGACTTATACTAATGGAAAAAGGTCCGGTCGCCTGGACTTTTTCCATTAGTATAATTCTTTTTTAAAACACTGTCTTCGCTATGTTAAAGGAGTTTAACATAGCGAGACAGGTTTAAAAAAAGCAACGGAGATCTCCGTTGCTTTTTTTAAAGCTGTCTCGCAATGTTAAACTCCTTTAACATAGAGAGACAGTGTGCAAAAAGCAACGGAGATCTTGCTTTCTCCGTTGCTTTTTTTTTAAACCTATCTCGCTATGTTAAATGGGTTTAACATAGCGAGACAGCTTTAAAATAAGCAACGGAGATCTCCGTTGCTTATTTTAAATCTGTCTCGCTACGTTAAACCCATTTAACATAGCGAGACAGTTTGTAAAAAGCAACAGAGATCTTGCTTTCTCCGTTGCTTTTTTTCAAAACTGTCTCGCTATGTTAAATGGGTTTAACATAGAAAAACAGCTTTAAAATAAGCAAAAGAGATTCTCCTTTGTTTTTTTAAAGCTGTCTCACTATGTTAAACCCATTTAACATAGCGAAACAGTAAAAAGCAACGGAGATCTTGCTTTCTCCATTGCTTTTGCCCACAGCTCTGATGTACTGCGTGGCATACGCATACGCAGTACATCAGAACTGCCGGAGAATACCAGACAGTTTGCTGCGGAAGGGCAGCAAGGAGGCATTATACAATGTCATTATTTAAGAAAAGTAATTATTTTTTTTCTTAAATAATGTCATTAGTAATAACAATAACCACTTCTGGGTGTGGGTAATGCTGGATTTACCCACGGTTGGCTTTGTTTGGCCACTCGGGCTTCACCCTCGTGAAAAAACCACGCCAACCGTGGGTAAATCCAGCATTACCCACACCCAGGCGTGGGTTATTGCTATACTATCAAACTCATACTAAAATCTTTACTAGATGATTCTGAAGCAACACAACAAATAATAGAGAGAGCCCACAGAGCTCTGAGAGAAGCTCAATCATCCTTGAGACCAAGACCTGTGTATGCCAAAATCTTAAACTATCAAGATGTAAATAAAATACTCTTTGCAGCCAAGAAGAAAGGGACACTCACCTGGAATAATAATAATAAAATTTCCTTTGCTCAAGATTTGCCCATTCAGATAAGGCAAGCAAGGCAACTTCTATCTCCAAACTGCAAGTTTCTGACAGAAAAGAAAATAATGTGCCAGATGAAATACCCAAACCTTCTAATTTTCAATGTAAAAGATGTTAAATACATGATTGCTAACCCCAAGGAAGCAAAAGATACTTTCCTGTTAGTTTTCAAGCAGATTCCACCTCCAGAAATGAAATAAAATGTCTGGAAATTAAAAACTACCCTTGAGTAAAAATCGGACCAAATTGTGAGCGTTTTTGATGGGATACACACCCTGAGAGCTACCCCTTGCTGTCTAGGCCCTTACATCAATTATGGGAGCCACGAGGAACACAGAAAAAGGAAATGAAAAACGGGTAGGAACTAAAATTCAACTGCCATTTCTGATGCATGTAATATAAGGTGACACCATTTCCCAGGAATCTGGTATGTTAAAACAGTCCTACTTTGAGCTCAAAAGCTCCACTATAAAACCAAAACGACCTGAAAGGAAGGTACAGCAAGACCAAGAAGTGATTTCTGACTCAAAAAAATCACAAAAATTGACCTAAAACAAGACAACAACTGACTGAAAGATGACTAGTAAACCCTGCAAACATGACTTTGAAGAATAAGAAGAATAAGGTACTGTTTTACCAAAACAAAATTGTGACCATTTCTCCAATACAAGCTTATTGAAAAGAATCCAATCTTAATTTCTGGATGGGAGTCTGGCAGAACCAGACTAACTAAATGGTTCTTGACTGAAATAATGATGTTTAACTGGAATAACTGCAGGAATGAGAGTTTAAGTAGTTCAGAGGAGAGGAATTATATGACAATACGAATATAACCTAGTTGACTGCAGAAGATATAAATATAATCTAAACAAGCAAATCTTAACAGTATATATACCTGCCTAAGCTTGCAAACTATTTTTCCCTCATATACCCACTTCTATTTAGATGCCAATAATGAAATCTGAGTTTGTTATCGATTGCTACAGAAGAATGCCTGAACACAGAAGCTGGGTAATTTATATATATAAGAAGAGGGAAGGTAAGAGAAATATATGGAGAAGGATCATTTAAATATGACATGTCTTGTTTAAAAATATAGGTTACACTGTTGTATATTTTGCCATATCTAATTGTGAATTTGATGATTAACATGCTGTTTAAAAACGCACTTTTAGGAAGAATAGATCAAACTTATAAGCTGTATATTTTGTACTTTAACCGCAGTACTCTAATGGTATAACAGTTTAAAGGTTGAGACTAGGGATACGACTCAGCGGTGTTTTTTGTAGAGAACTAGTCGATTAAGCTTTGTCCGTATTGTATATAAGGGGGATACCATGTCACAAACTTATAAGTAAAGAAAATACACAATTTAATATTAGTGGGAATCCTACGGAACATACTAAAATCACATTGTATTCCCCCGTCTATTCCTGGTCCAGGGGTATAGTGGGTAGGCACAGTGTAGGGTCGGAATAGTTAGATGCTTTCCAATGACACACTATAACAACACATACAAAGACCATAAATCTAAATTAACATACAGATCAGTTAAAACAAGCATATCTATCACATAAATGTGGGAAATTGAAATGTGGAATGTTAAAGGACTGCAAAATAAAGAGAAAAGGAAAGTATTTTTGCATTTAGCCCTGAAAACCAAAGCTAATCTCATCTTAATACAAGAAACGCATTTAACTTCACAGCAATGGACAGATATTGGGGGAAAAAGTGGATAAGACAAATTATAGCTTCTGGGGACAAAACTAACAGTGCTGGGTTGGCCATAACAATTAAAAAAAACATTTTCAGGATAAAATAATTGAAACTAAGACTGGCAAAGAGGGAAGGTGGTGCTATGTAACATTTACTAACACGGTATTTCCAAAAACTGTAATGGTGTTAAACGTATATGCACCTTGTAGCAACCAACATCTCTTTTTCATATCACGGTACCAAATTCTAAACCAACTGAAAGATCATTATCTAATAATTGGTGGTGACTGGAACACATATCAAAACCCAGAAAAAGATAACTCGAACCCAACCAAACTACATAACAGACAAGCTACAAAGCTTTAAATGAACTTAAACAAGACTTCAAACTATATGGCCCCTTCAAATATAAGGATAAAGATAACAAAACTGGGAATTACACATTCTACTCCCAATGCCATAAAATGTGGGTGAGAATAGACTTCTTTTTAATCTCAGACATGCTCATTAACATGTACCCTACAATAGTCATACACACTAGATTTCTGTCAGATCATTCCAAAGTTACAGAGTATCAACTGGGACGAAAAAGGTTTTTAAGCAATACAGCTAATAACTGGTCATTAAATCCTAATCTGCTCTTCAAAACAGATGTAGAAAAAGAGATTGAGGATATATTAAAAACATCCCTTGTAAATATCTTCAATTCCCAAACACCAATGGATATAGAATGGGCGACAACCAAAACACAAATCAGAGGAACTTTCATTAAAAAAGCAGCATATTATAAAAAAATCCAACTGAAAGAGGAACATAAAATAAAGGAGAAAATAGAACATTGTGAGAGAGAATTGATAAATAACCCTAATAATCAAACAGAAATGGATCTCCTAAAACTACAGAGACACCTATATATGTTAGAGAATAGAAATGTATGCAGAAGCCACCCAAATTCCTTCCAGAGCATTGGCCAGAATTGTCGCTCAACAAAAATCCACCTCAATTATAGCAGAAGTAAATTACCGAGAGCAAAAACTACACAAGAAATGAGGAAATTATCAAAGTATTTGAACAAATATATACTCAAACATATGGAGTACAAATTCTACAAGCCTCAAAGAAGGATAGGGATCTTTTTCTTCAAAAACTAAAATTCCCTAAACTAGATTTAGATCAACAACAAAAAAAAAATAACAGAGCCCATTTCCATTAATGTGATAACCACAACAATTAAACATCTAAAACCACACAAGGCCCCAGGACCGGATGGTCTTACCTCAGAATTTTATAAATCATTCAGTCCACTAGTTGCCAAATTATTATACCACATGCTGAACTATATAATAAATAACATATATCATATTCACTTTAATGCCTCTAAAACTATTTTTATATTAAAAGACCAAGTGGACCCTAAAAAAACAGATAGCTATAGACTCATCTCTCTTCTAAATATAGACACCAAGATCCTTACCTAAATACTCGCAAACAGAGTTAAAAATCTGATAGAGAAAATCATTTCTCCAGAACAATATGTGTTTACACCATGTAGACAGACCAGTGACAACACGTTAACATTAGAAGCGTTAATATCCTTTGCAAATCAGAGAAATACCAACATCTTCACAATGGTAGTAGATGCCCACAAGGCTTTTGGCAGGGTCAGTCTTGAATTCTTGCTGCAAACATTATTGACATACCTAAAAATTTTATACAGATCATTCAAATTCTCTATAGTAATCCATATACATCCCTATATATATATATATATATATATATATAAACAAAACATGGTCAAACAGAATTTTGATAAAAAATGGAACAAGACAAGGCTGCCCGCTATCACCCTTTCTTTTCAACCTATACCTAGAACCCCTATTCCTATATATTAAACAAAATGCATAATATAATCTCCCCTCAATATATAACTTCAAAGTTTCTTTCAGCATTTGCAGATGATTTAAACATGTACTTTACTACACCAAGCTCAGACATGACCAAAATAATAAAACACAATTGAACAATTCTCATACATGTCTAACTACAAATTAAACCTTAATAAAACTAATATATTCCCCTTAAGGCTACCTAGACTCATCTCCCTAATACCTCTCTTAGACAAAATAAAAATAAAAGAAGAAACCAAATACCTGGGGATTACTTTCTTTCAGAATAACAAGGAATTCTACCAACATAACGTAACTCTTAAATGGCAAAACACAAGATTGTACAAGATGGAATAACCTTAAGCTACTGTTTTTGTCTGAAGTATCAGTAATAAAACTGAACATACTACCTAGATTAATATATTTATGACACCTCAGATAACTATACACAATACATTCTTCAAACAAATTCATACCTTTCTAGCAAAATTTGTATGGGAACCTAAAAAGACCAGAAACTCCCATCAAACGCTAACACTTCCCAAGAACAAAGGGGGTCTGAACTCGCCAGATTTCAAAACGTACTACTCCATTATCAACACTAATAGAATACTGAGAATAGCAGAGTACGACCTTTCGTCAAAGACTGGTTCACCGGCCTGTGTAACAATATACTATAGGTACATAAAAACACTAGACGTCGATCCCAAAGCGCTTCCCTTCTCAAATAAAAAAGATTTACAAGGCTATAACATAATAGAGCAGCTAAAACATTCTATAAATATAACACAAAAACTTTTTCACTCCTTAAACCTTGGACATGCTATTTTAATACTACAACCCCCTCCATAAAAATCCTAACTTAAAAATAAACAAGATGCTAAACATAGACTCCTTCCCTCGGTTAAAGCATAAGAGAATCCAAGATATCTACCCATTTCTCAATAGCACAATTCATGAATTAAGTAATCTAAACTTACCTAAAGCATATATAATAATTTTAAGACAAATCAAAGAGGTGTGTTCCAGTTAAGTCCAAAACCTTACCATACTCTAAAGTGACATCGAAAGCTGTACCCTACTTTGGAAGACTATGTTAATGTCTACTTAATAATTCTAAGAGATTAGACAATTTCATCCAAGCAATTAAATGATGCGTTGTTAGTCCTTGCTTTTATAGTAGCAATCTTGTTCCTACAAATGTATTTTGCAAGATGAATAAACTCAACTTTAAAGACGAGTAGATTGGGATTTCCAATGTTTAGCAACAATTTTCCTTTCTCTAGAAAGTATTGACCATAGTAAAAATATTTGTTTTTTATGAACGACTTCAGGAAGAGGAACACTGAAAAGGATAAGGAAGTCAGAAATTATACAGTTGTCATTCCATAAGCTTTACAAAGAAATCTAAAGTCCAACCAAAATTGGGAGATTATTTTGCAGTTAATGTATCCAGTTAGCATCAGGATGTCCACATCTCCACCATTTCACTTCATCTTCTTGTACATTACTGCTAGTCTATGTGGGGTGAAAAAACATCTACGTAAGAACTTCCATGTGTATACACACCAGAACCGGGAAGATGTGGATTCCTTTGCAGACTGTAAACAAAGTTTTTTTTTTTTTTATCATTTACTGAGAATACTTGTTTATTAACTTCACTTGAATAATTCCAAAAAGAAACATCTGTTTTGCTAAAATCATTTCTGAGAATTTTATAAACATATGTAGAAAGTGTTCTTGGGTAAGCTATTAACTGCTGAGATAAAATCCAAGATTTTTAAGGTGCTCTTATTATATGCCTCTAATGAGGGTATGAGGTTAGTATATATAAAACCTTTGCAAGTCTGGATGTCCAGCCAATTGCAATTTTGCAAACTATATCTGCTAATCAAATAGTCTGCAGAACTTATTTTATTAGCTGAGAGAAATTGATTCCAATATAATAGGTGACCCTTCTTAGATTGTTGCATTTTCTGAGTATCAAAAGATATCAAGCATTCAATTGTGTAGGCAATAGGACAAATAATAAATTCTTAATTGATTAGAAAACATAAGCTTTTTAAACAGCAATAATATTTGGTTTATAAGAGGTGTAAGAGCAGGCTTTGACCTTTCACTTTGAATGTATATTTTCAAAATTCATATAGATGTTTGCTTGCACCATACTCTCAAATACATACAATGTCTTATTATTAAGAAGTGCGTTTTCATGTATTGATTCACAATGTGATGTACAAGAGGTATTATTCCAAAACAACCCTATGTTAATAAATGCAGAATTTAAGTAAAAAAATCAATATTTGGAAACCCTATACCTCCTTCATCCCAGCTTGAGATGCAACAGAGAAGATAAAATTCTTGTTTTTTTTTTTTTGGGGGGGGGGGCACCAAAGGAAGTTAAGTAATATGTTATTTCGTTTCTTTTTAATTTTGGCAGATGGGGGAAATTACTAAAGTTTGGCCAATGAATAAGATTTTAGGTAACAGTAATATTTTGATTAAGGTCAGTCTGTCTTCAAATGTGATGAAGTCTGTTCCAACTATCAGTTAGACTTGTAATTGTGTTTATAAGTTGCTGGTAATTAGATACAAGTAATTTTTTTTATAAGATTCAATAATGGCACTAAGATATTTGTGTGCCCTCCCAGTTTATATAATTTTTGATTAAGTTTCATAGTAACATTTTTATTCACTAGAAGTGTCTAAGTTTTGCTGTGATTGAAATTTAGACCAGAGATGTTTGCAAATAAGTCTAGATTATGTAATAAGTTGTTGTTGAGTCTTTCGGCTTTTCCCAGTTAGGGGGCGCCACAGCGGAACTCCGGTCCGCTAATGATTGGTAGCTGATTTTTACGTGCCTAGTTACCAGCCCTGATGCACAACCTTCAACGAAGGTACGCCCATTCACGCATGTCTCCACGCAGAAGACGCTCTAGCTGAGAATCGAACCGGACAGCGTCTTACTGTGAGGCGACAATGTTCCCGCAGCACCACCACCGCGGGTCCTAGATTATGTAATAAGTGATCTACTGAATTTTCAATATCATTAGAAGTTATTAGTAGGTCATCAGCAAACAGGTGTATTTTAGGGAATAACTTGTCTGGCACTTTATATCCTTTAACACTGTCATTATTCCTCACACAATTTGCAAGAGGCTCAATAGCCAGGGCAAAGAGTAATGGGGGAGAGGGGGCACACCAGTTTAGTACCTCAATATTTCAAATGGGCTGGATAAATAAGATCCAATTTTTACATATATGGACTTTTCATATAGTTTTTTAATTAATCCTGCAAAGTTTGGGGAGAAAATGTATTTTTGCAGATAAACCAATATGGCCAACTTAGAGAATCTAAAGCTTTATCTACGTCAAGAATTAAGTCAAAGCTCATTTTTTTCTTGTTTGCCAAGTCTATTAAGGAAAGTAATTTGATTGCATTGTCTTGTACCTTTCTGTTTTTGACAAACCCAGCTTGGTCTTCATGAATTAATTCTGGCAGAATATAAATCTGTTTGCTAAGATGGACATGAATATCTTTTAATCAATGTTAAGCAAATATATTGGTCTGTATGATGTACAAAGTTGGGTTCTTTATTTGGTTTTAAGATGGGAGAATAGACAGAATATTTCCATAAGGGAGGTATGTTTGCTGTAGTTTTAACTTCTTGAAATGCATAGAGTAAGATTTTCAATATATTATTAGATTAAAGTTTGAGAATTCCGGAATTAAACCATCCACCCTGGTGCCTTTTTCGTCTTAAGATTTTTTATTTGTTCCTTTAATTCTTTAAACGAAAAAGGTTTATCTATGTTATTAATATTGTGTTTAGATAACTTCTTTTGAATATTATTTGTAAGAAAGCTGTCTATACTTTTATCATTTGCAGACGAATTATTAATATTCTCGTAATTTTTTTTAAAACAGGATACTTTTTAAATCTAACTTTAATAGTCTGATTTTTTTTATACTGTATATTATTTCTTTTTTCCCCTTTAAATGTTTAGATCTAATTGCAATACTGCGCAGACTCTTGGGATTAATTAAGACTGTAATCTGATTACTTCCAAAGTTATTGATATTTTATGCTGCATAATATCCTGATATTCTTTGTTCAGTTTACACATCTATTAATCCAGATTTGTCATTTGTTTTAGTTCAATTGCTTTTTGTATGTCTGTTGTTTTTTTTATTCCATTCTTTACTTTTATTTATATACCAACCTTTGACTTTACAATGTAAGACTACCTTTAAAGTATCCCACAGAATAACATCTGAAACCTCTCCATTATTAACATCTAGGAAAAGCTTTATTTCACTTAGAAACCATTCTTTGAATACTTGTACTGTAACTAGATAAGCAGGTAGTCTTTGACAATAGTTTAAAGGGTCAGTAGTAAGTGTTACACTGAATGTGATAGCAGTGTGGCCAGATATAGGGCATGATGGCCAGTAAGGAACTGGTTACAAAGACGTTGTCTATGTTGGTCTGTGTGCCAATTCCAAATCTGCAAAAGTAGTGAGAATATTTCAGAGAATATTTTTATGCAATCAATGTCAATTAGGTTTCTGTCTTTTACACAGTTGTTGAAATGTTTGGCAACAAGGGACATCTTGAAAGCCTTAGAACTTGCAGTATCAGTGGAGGACAAGATACAATTAAAATCACCTGCTAACAGTAACAATTTTAAACTGCAATGTTATAGTAACTAAATGTTTTTTCATTGCTTTAGTCTCAATATCTGATATCCAGGAGGTGTTTGTGAAACTGTACATATTTTTATCTAGTTTTAGTGCAACTAAAGTAAGCATACCATCATTGCTTGAGTATGAGTCAACTACTTCTGGAATTCTCGTTGATTTTTTGTGTAAAATTTGGACACCTCTTCTCTTGTGGTTGACATACGAACTTATCAAAATCTTATAATTTTAAAAGTTAATTTTTAGATTTTCTGTTACTGAGATTCCTGAATGAATGAAAGATCTGCTTTATGTAGCATTAAATATTTGTTGACACTATTTTTCATAGGGTTATTTAACCCATTGACATTTATAGACAGAATGTTAAGCATGGTCATTTGATCGAAACTGCTACTGTAAGTAAAACTGAAAAGTGCTTTCCTTGATTCGTTATGCCATTTTTAAATTGTTATGGACAATTTAAAAACTCCAAGTTTGAAAACAATAAAGCTGTACATTTTAACCTTCTGCATGGATAAACTAAATCCAGGCTTACTATAATTATCATAGAAGCCATAAACTAACCCTCTCATGACATCTGGTGGGAATTCCTAGCCACTGCAGTTTAACAGCAAGCAAAAGGGAAACTGTATGTACATTAAAAATATAAAAAAGGAAAATAAGCATTTTAATATACCACGTATGCAAGAACTAAAAACATAAAAGCTCTACATAACATCTTGAAATCTTTTTATCTAACCAGACTAAATACGATTAATCCTGATAATTGTCACTATGAGCAAATACAGGACTTTAATGTAATTTAAAAATGCATTTAAATCTTTCACTATCAGATACATATTATTTGAATTCCTTATTTAAAAACAGATGCAATTCAGAGTAAATAAATCACTATTTACAACAAAACAGATATTTATAGGACTTCTTAGATAAAAAATAATTCATAAATGAATGAGAAAACATTTCAAACGATCATTCTTGAATCCGAATGGCTGTTAGAGTTCAGTGAGGAGAAACCGGTTCAAAGGTCAAGGCTACTTTCTGAAAGACATTGCGATTGCTCCTCACGAGTATGGGAGCTAACTGAAGCTGTTAAAAGTTCGAGCTTGTCACAAAAGTTGTCAAAATCCATCAAAAAAGTAAGTAGGTAAGAATTCTGTAATAAAGTGAAACTTTTACGCATAAAATGTCCGCTGATGTTAATGCCAGCCACAAGCAATGTAAAAAAGCCAATTTTGAAGCATTAACTTGTAAAATGAATATTTAAAATAAAGATTCCAAATTACCAACCATATACAAAAGTATAAGATATATTAGCTAAATGGAGCACACTGCAGAAGTTCAGTTAAGTAGCACATGTATATGCGATAATAAAATGTCACCACTTTTTTTTAAATACTTAAAAGTAACACAGTAAGCATTTCTCTCTCCTGCAGTGATTAAATACTATGACACTAGGACTAAAACAGAAAGAAAAGGTATATACATGAAGAAGCATCCCTATCATCCTTGAAGACATTCTCTCTCTTCCAACACCAAACAGGAAACCTTCATCCTTGGCGATGTAAACATCAATTGGGCCACTACCTCCTCACAATCTCTGAGCCAAACAATTAATCTCTAACTTCTTCCAGCTAATAAACTACCCTACCAGACCCAGTAAAGACAGCTCCTCTGACACTACACTAGACTGGATCTTAGCAACTCATCCCAACCTAATCTCAAACAGTGGAATTATACCTGATCCTCTTAGCGACCTGCTACCAGTCTACACCCTCCGGTGTGCCTCTTCTGTCCAAATACATCAATACATTCAAACTCGTAATCACACCAACTTCAATCCATGGATGTTTTCAGACTGTTTGAAAAAAAATTAACTGGGCCATCCTAAAGACTCTGCCTCTGGAAAGCGCAATTAATTACTTTAACAAAAACCTTCCTAGACCTACTAAACAGCTTAGCCCCACTTAGAACAAAAAGAATAAAAGCCAAAACTATTCCCTGGCTATCTAAAGAAACCAGAAACTAATGTACCTCAGAGACAAATGTGGGTAGCAATACCAAATAAATCGAATTTAAACAACTATGCAACTCAATTTAAACTAAACTCTGCAACTCAGTGAAGAAACTAATAACCAATGACCATAAGACTTATTACTCCAAACTCCAATCAGAACATAATTTTAACCCCAAAAAGTTCTGGAATTGCATTTCCTCCCTTCTAAACCCTGGTAGAAAGGACAATACATGTCCTAACCCAAACTCCCCGGGCCACGAAATTGCATCTAATTTCAGCACCTTTTTTGTTGATTGCATAGCCAAGCTAACCACAAACGTTCTCATCTTCTCTCCCTCTCATAGTCCCCCCATCCACTGCTTTTCCCTTTAAACACACCACCTTTCAGTCTTAAACCTATCCCCACCAAAGATAGGTACAAACAGCATTGCCCTCCCCATTTCCATTCTTATCAGCAGGTCCATCCAAGAAGCCTATGTGCCCTCACTCTGGAAGAAAGCTTTTGTCACCTCTCTCCACAAAGGTAGCAACAACACATACACTACTAACTTCCGTCCTATAGCTATTCCCTCACTTCTTTCTAAAATCCTGGAAAAGTGCAATCACCACCAACTCTTGCCACACCTAACACTCAATCATCATCTTACCCCAACACAACATGGTTTTAGGCCTGGCCACAGCACTATCACTACTCTTCTGTCATTCCTTGACACCATTAATCATGTTCATGACTCTGGGAAAATCATATCCACCCTTTAGTAAGAGCTCTCCAAAGCCTTTGACACAGTCTTTCATCCTCTACTCAGCTCAAAATTCCTCACTCAATTTCTCTCCTTCCTCCATAGCCTGGTTTAAAAGCTTTCTCTCCAATAGACAACAACCCGTTAAATGGAAAAATTCTACTTCATCCTCTCTCAACAATGCCTCCAGCATCCCCCAAGGCTCTATTCTTGGCCCCTTACTTTTCAATATTTTCATTAATAACTTTCACAAATCCACAGATAATGCTACACTAATCCCGTATGCGGATGATTCCACAATCTGTACAGCAAACTCTCCCTCCGAACTCCTTCTAAAACCCAAACAGCCTTCTCCAATACTGAAACTTGGATGATAAACAACCATCTCGCTCCCAATGCTAATAAAACAGAAATCATGATAGTCTCTCCTTCAAGAAATTTCACCATAGACAACAGCTCCTTTAAAATAAAAAGCCACAATAAACACTCTAATCAATATCGTACCTCACACCAAACTACTTGGAGTCACGATTTAACATTTAAAATTAGATATCCACATCCAAAATAATATCAAAAAACCCGGTCTGCTGTACAGACAAAATCGCTATCTAACCGCTTCTACCAGACATACTCTACCCTCCTCCTACCTGCTCCCCTTTCTTATGTATGGTGCCCATCTACTTACTCATCTCCAACTTAGCTTAAAAACAAACTGGAAGGCTGCTATAACAAAGTCTGTAAATTTGTTACAGGGTCCAAATACTCTACCCATCACTGCCATTCCCTCCACTCCTTAAACTGGCTTGAGCTTCCTAATTTCCTGAAATTCATACAACTTATCAATGCTCACAAACTCATATTCCAACCCTCCATCTGCCCCTCTCTTTCATCTATCTTAACCCCTTACCTCCCCAGTCGTACTCTTAGATATGAAAACCAAAACCTCCTTAAAATCTATAAACCCCTTTGCCCACCTGGCCAATTACTTCTATCACACTCCTTAGCTAAACTATGGAACCCTCCCCTCTGCTGTACTCACAACCACTTTAATTTCAAATCTCTCCTCCATTCTCACCTTACCTCAAAGCTGGGACTGTTCCTGTTCCCTTCCCACTTAAATTACACTGGCTTTTTTCAAACCTCCCTTCAATCTCATCTACTATCACCTCTGATCACTAACATTATTTAGAACAAGCACTAAACTTGTATAAACACTTTATGACTTATAATCTGTATTACTTCTGACTATCTATACTTTAACATTTGCATTTAAATGTATACTCCCCGATTTTGTATTTGTATTTTAAATTGCATATTTATGCTTTTGTATACAATATATTCTATATTTTACTTCTGTTATATTCTATCACTGCTTTTGTAGCTTTTCTCAACAAGTCTGCAGGCTAGCAGGACCACTCAATGTGGAAGGTGTCATCCCGTATGCCTCAAGCAATACTTTCTCATTCTGAGAGGGATGGTCTGTATACCAGGATCCAATCTGGCACATCGATTCCAGGACATTGCCAAAGGAGACAACTTCTGGGAGGGTGGACTGCAGGGACCCCTCTTTGTCCTCTGAGTCACAAACAAAAGTAAGCAACTCCAAGGAGGGATTCAATGTGCTCCAACTTGCATACCATCTTTTTTGGGGGGAATTCAGGTGAAAAGTCTCCTAAATCATCAGAGGGCTACCTCCGCTCCTAGAAAGGACGTTTGAAGTGGGCAGGGTGACTCTGACATGTGGATGCCAAAGCAGAACCAGAAGAGATAATAAGGGGGCCTCCGCTGAAAATGGGCTCTGCTTGGCCCAATGGACTTCCCTGGTCATCAAACTGGAAATAAAACAAAAGTATTGATGATTGGATGGGAGATAGGAAATTCACTCCGGGGATCACTTCTGTGGCTCTGCTTGACAGGGGCACAGGAAAATAATTTTCTTGGGTGGCAAAAGCCAGGGTACCTTTTGGCTAGGCTTATATAGGCCCTACGGCCAACAGCCTAGTACCTACATATGAACTTGTATATATATGTATATATGTATATGTATATATATATATATATATATATATATATATATATATATATATATATATATATATATATATAGGTCCCCTTCATATGATCGAACTTTCAAAAGTTCAACTTTCATATGGCCGAGACCATATGACTGAACTTTTGAAAGTTCGAACGTTCCTAATGCAGATCTCCATACAGCACGGAACAGGAAGATTTTCTGCACTGTAGTGCAATCTCGGAGTTGGTATATATCAACAGCAGGGGCGTATGGGGGGTGCAGGGGCACTTGTCCCCTGCTAAAACCATTCAGGTAATTTTCTTTACTTTTTTTATTAGATGTTCAAACTTTCAAAAGTTCGATCATATGGTCTTCGGCCATACGAAAGTCAAACTTTTGAAAGTTCGATCATCTGAAGTAGACATATATATATATATATATCTAAAGAGATAAAAAATATAAAATAGTAGATTGCAGTTGAATAAGGTTTTTGATCTACTTGAATTTTGAGTACCATATATTTATAAAGTTAGCATTATAGAAAAGTTAAGAGGAAAAAAGTTACATTACCTTCTGTGAGTGGTTCCACATTATTTAAAGGGGGGAAAAAAACTTGTATAAAATGTTAAGTTATGTATAATCATTTGTCTCTAGGTTTCTTTTTTTTCTTTAACAGCCATTCAGTTTTTGAAGCTTGTCTTTTTACGTTCACAGAAGAATCCATGGGTTCAGGTTGACTTAAAAGATTTTTTTTTTTTGGACAACTGTGAATGCTTCAAGAGAGTCAAAGGTTTTCTTTATGGCAGGGATAGTCTTATTCTTGCTGGGAAAATAAGCTGTGCTTAGATTCCTTTTTTTAATTATTTTATTAGAGAACACATGTTCTTCTTTTGGACATTAGTAGGGATGAAAAGTTGTCAAACCTGATGATTTGGTCACCAATTTTTTAATGGAGCAAGGGACCAGGCAGTTCTTAAAACAAGGTCTTTGTCTTGAGTGGAAATAAATTTTATAATAAATCAATCCTGGACAGCTGTTTTTACTGGATGCAGAAGTTGTAGTTAAAGACCTGTATGCCCTTTCTATCCTGAATGATAGTGCTCCGGGTAGTTTTAGGATTTTAGGAATCCAATAAGTCAGGAAATTAATCATATTGTCCCCCTTCCATCTGCTCCAGGATTCCATAGACACTTGTATTGTTTCTCCTGATTCTATTCTCAATGCTAATTGAGTCTGGTGTTTTCTTGAAGAAAGTCTGTTTTTCTCTTTCTGTTAACCTGTAGTCTACATCTTTTAAGGACTCTTCCAAAGCAGCAATCTGGGCAGTTTGTTGTTTAAGGACTTCATTTAATAATGTTATTGGTTTGGTGGAATCTTCTTTTATATTGTCCACTTTTAAGTTTAATTTGTCTATTTTACCCACCAAGTCTTGAACTGTACTAAGGATTGCCTGCATTTCTTTCTTCGTTGGATTTTCCTGCTAAGAGAACTTGGAGCTGCTTATCTTCCTTTGTGTATGTGGTTTTAATGTCCCTTTTATTTGTAAGTTTGACAGGAAAAAATGAAAATTCTAGTTGAAAAATTACACCAGCTTGTAGCTTACAACTTCTAGAATCTGATTTTAAAAGTTTCAGGTCTTTGTTGGTGAAACTAAATAGAAATTCTTGCAAAAAATATGAAGACTGCATAGCTCAAGTATTCTGCTGCTTTCAGCTTGCCATCTAAGCCACGCCCCACTTCCAGCATCTTCTGAATGTAGAAAACCTCACAGAAGATGTACTGCTCCAGACACAGCCTACAACGAAATAAAAAGAGAAGCCCACCCTAGAAGAACAGCAGTAAAGAAAATAAAGTCAGGGGAAAGCAACTGGCTTAGATGATGTCACTGCAGATATGATCAAGATGTTGGATAAATTAGGAGATAAAAGTCTCCAGAGGGTACTCATATCAGTATGGAAAGAAAAGTGCATCCCAGATGATTGAAGAATAAACATACTAGTGCTAGTGTACAAGAACAAAGCAGGCATTCACAATCGTGAGCAGTATAGAGGTATCCAACTCCTGTAACTCTGTATGACAGTTCTAGAGAAAGCAACTGTTAAATGAATATGCAGAGTAGTAGAAAGTAAGATGGGACATTTACAATCGGATTCAAATCAGAATGCAATCAAGTCAATGTTTGCAGTGAGACAGATATTTGAGAATGAGCTAAAGAGTAGTCGACGAGGGCATTCCTATACTTGAAGAAAGCATATGACAAGGTTCCAAGAAAGCTGGCTTAATTAGTCCTGTGATGGTTTTAAGTCCCAGAAACATTGGCAGAATTAGTGCAGGCTATGTACAATGACCCAAGCACACAAGTACGAAGAGTGTTCGGACTCACAGTGAAGATCCCAGTGGGAGTGGGTATACATCAGGGTTCAACTGAGCATACTGCTGTTAATACTGGTGAACTACATTAGCTAACAGAGAGGGATCAACAAAGTTGCTTTGTGCAGAAGATATGGCATTACAGGCAAATTCTGAACAAGAACTTCAGCAAATGAAGTGAAATTAAATGCAAAATTGAAAGAATACTGAATGACAATTGCTACAGATAACAGTCAGAATGGCAGCAAATGAGAATTGAGATAAAAGAGAAAATTGTGAAACAGATTAACAGCATCCGAAGTATCTGGGAGAGATAGCTGAGGAGAAAGGAAGTCTAAACGAGAAAGTCAGTGTTATAATCAAAGGGGCTAAACCCAATTGGCAAAGATTACCATGGGTGATATGTGACGAGGAGAATGCCAAAGAAGCCGAAAAGCAACGTGTACAAAACAGTATTACTGTATGACACAGAACCCTGAACAGTAATGGCAGGGCAGCTGAGGAAACTAGAGGTGATGGAGATCAAGTGCCTGAAGTGGGTGTAAGATGCACATGGAGGCCAGATGAAGAAATGAGGACAGAGCAGAAGCCCAAGTAGCTCAATTTGCGAAAAAAAAGTCAGACAGATTATGGTGGTTTGGGCACATGTGCAGGAAAAATTGAAGACAATCTGGTGAAGATGATTTGGGTTAAGACAGGAAGGTGGCAAGAGTAAACAATAACATCCAGCACAGACATGGATGGACTTGTGTGAGGAATTATAACTATGCAAATCCTACTTGCTTGCAACAGCAGACGCTCAAATTCTTCCCTGGCACAGTGTCATTTTTGGTTATCTGGAAAGGTAACCCAGTACTGGCCATCTTTCAAAACCTCAAACTCCTCTCCATCTCTCTTCCTGTGACTGCTGATTAGCTAAGCATATCCTAACAGGGAAGCCTTCAGCTGTCACAAGAAGTCAGTGCTCATGTTATTTCATTTCCATGAAAGAGAAAAAAGTACCTGAAGCCACAATGATCTAGCATGAGTAAATCTGCAGCCAATCACAATACAATTTGAAAACCAAATCTAACAACAACAGAATCAAATAGTTTGAAACCCACTTCAGCTATGCACAATCTGGGGGATGGTGAGTGGGTGTCACCAATGAGACCATAAGGTATTTGAAAATTTACTGTTACAGGTAAGTAGGACTTACTCAACTGGACTATGGTCCGCATTCCCACTGCCTCAGTGGCATTTTGGGTAGATTCCCAAAACTTTTTTTGTCTGGAATGTGGAAGGATAAGGATCCAAGAGCCATTGGAGAATGGCTCTATCAAAGCCTACTTTAGACCTGGAAAAGGACTCCAGTTTTCAGAGTTTTGTGAAAGTATGATCAGAGGTCCAGATTGCTGCCTCTAGAATGCTTCTATTGACCACCTCTTTCGAACATGCTAAATGAAGAGGATAAGGCCTTGGGTAAGTGAGACCTAACTTTGTCTGGAAGAGATTTAACATGGGGGAGTAACAGAAAACAATAGCAGAGGGCAATCATCGTGCAATAGTTTGCTTAGAATCAAAGTCGACCTTTCTTTGCCCCCTATAGGAGACCAAGAGCTTTTCAGCATTCCTAAAGGGCTTTGTTCTATCAAGGTAGCACGAGCTGCCTGCCTGTGTATCCAAGGTATGCAGCATCTTTTCTCCTTTTTAATCAAAATACAATAATTAGAGATTGACAGCTTGATTTAAGGTAATTTAAGGTAAATTCATAAACAACTAAGCATGAATGATGGAATAATACATAACTCAGCCCTTTCCTTATGAAAATCGGATAGGTTTGGCCTATCATGAGAACTTGCAGTTCGTTGACTTGCCTTGTAGATGTAAGAGCAATGAGTAAAACAGTCTTCCAGCAGGGAACCATAAATCAGCCTGAGAAGCCGTTCAAAAAAAGGTAAGGTCATTTTTTAAAGAAAAAAGTGACGATCTCAGGGAGGAGGAATTTGCTTTTTGACAGGGTCTCACATACAACATTCCTTTTATAAACTGTTTGTAAAAAGAGAAGAACAATGGGGATCCATGGGCAGGCAAGCTGAGATGCTCACAAGACGCACTTTGACAGAAGCATATGACAAACCATCTCAAAGTAGCTCACACAAATCTTTCAAATCCAAAGGGGTGAAAACCCTTTCCGGACCTCTGTTACTGGCTAGGCAACACCTACAAAAACCCCTTCTACTTACAAATTTTTCTAGCTGTAGGTTTTCTTGTTTCCTTAAATACCTGCTGCACATCCTCATGGAAAAAGTGCCTAAAGGGCATAAAAAAGAATAATCCAGGCAGTTTGTTGCAATTGCTTTAAGTTGGGGTGTAGCATTCATCCCTGATACTCTGTGAGCAGATCCAGTCTGTGAGAAAGCATCTGGTAATTGCCCTTGGATAACTTCATTAAAAGGGAGAAGCAACTTTGCCTGAGCCAAAAGAGGGTTATCAAAATGATCTTTCATTAAAATTCTGAATCTTTAGCAATACCTTCAGAATCACTAAACAGGGTGGAAATGCATACTGTAGCGCTCCTGAACAATGGAATATTAAGAGTGTCTGTCTTCTAAATATGGCTGCAAAGATGTCTTGAACTGAATTTCATCTGTTTGAAAACAGGTGAAGAGATCCGTTTGAAGGTGTTCTCTACATGTGGATCATGTCCTGGAATATCTCTACATGGCACTTCCATTGGTGAGGGTCCGTCCATGATTTGCTTGGTCTGCCTGCCACTGTTTTACTCTGACAGAATGTACAAGACCTGAAGAGTTAGAGAATGCTGTACAGCCAGGCCAGCTCCTAGGCCATCACTGCCAGCTGGCAAAGGAGATATGACCTTGTATTCCCCTTGCTTTTTCAGGTACCACATTATGGTAGTGTTGTCTGTGACCACTAGAAGAGGACCCTGAATCCATAAGTGTGGAAGAACTTTTAAGGCATGGATCACTGCCAACATCTTGTATGTTTATGTGCTTTGGCATGTCCTGAGGACACCGCAAGCCTTGAATTTGAATTCCCATGGACACTGTTCCCAGGCAAAATCTAAAGTGCCCATCTAGACAGACTGGATTGGGGTCTGAATAAAGAAAGAGTGTCCAGGATTCAGACACAGTGATCCCTCCACCACTGTAGTTCCTGTTTCACAGGTCACTTTCTTGGATTGGAAATCCAAGGGATGAAGGTGGCGGGTCCAACAATTCTTCAAGCACCACTGAATTTTTCTCATGTGTAGCCTGGCTAGTGGCATCGTGATGCCATGAGACCTCAAATTTTGGGAACTCTCTTGGTGAGGCCATGTCTACAGAAGAGAAATCCAAGAAAGTGACCTGATAAATCAGAACTCTGTCTTGTGGCAGGAAGGCAATCCTTTTTTACTGTGTCTATCCTGACAGGTTGTGAGGAAGGACTTTTGAAGGCGCAATTTGAAGCAGAGATGGGAAAGGAAGGATATGATCTTGTCCGAGGGACTGAAAGCACTTGGATAAAGTATCTTCATAAATAAGCAAGTCGGCAGAATAAGAACTGTGTATGCCAAGGGCTCTGCAATAGGCAACTACTGGGGCCAGACACTTTGTAAACACTTGAGGTGTAGTAGATAGCCCAAAGGGTAATGCAGAAAACTGATAATGTAAGACAGATGCAGCAAATCTCAGAAAACCCCTGAAAATGGAAGCAACAGATATATGACAGTGGAACTTGAGATCTAGAGTAACCATGAAACAGTGGTCTGGAAGCAATGTTAGGACCGGTTGTAAAATAAGCATTTTGAATTTTGGAACTTTTATAAGTGCGTTTACAAAGAGAAATCTAGGATGGGTCACAAGCAGAAATCCTTTGCCTTTTTGTAATTATGATCCCCTACTTCTACCATAGGTTCATAGGCGTGTACTAGGCTAATGACCACAAGGTCCCTTTTAAGCCTAGCTATGGATCCCATATCTCTGATAAGTTCTGGTACCCTTAATAAGTGTAAGCAGGGGGTTGGGAGACTAAACATTTACAAGCAAGAACCTGGGAGATGAACTATTTACAGGCTACCTGTGTCCATTAGAGACATGGGTTCCAAACCACGGATGAATTTCCTGTTCCCCATACAACTGTCCAATTACACTTGAATTGGGTTAGGGAGCAACTCTGCTTCATGTAGACGGGTAGCGTCTGGGATACATACCTGTTTCTCCAGCAGGTCCTATTTATACCACAGATCTACTTCTCTGAAGTACATCTACTTCTCTGAAGTACAGACTAACACAGAAGGCTTCTGGCTAATGAAGTTCGCAGATGACTGCAAACTAGGAGCCATAGTCAAGTCCCCAAATGATGCGGACATCCTACAGAAGGGCCTCGCTGAGACAGATGCCTGGTATCAGAGCCATGGCCTCAAGCTCAATGCCAAAAAGTGCGGTGTCATCCCCTTTGGTAAAAACTCTGTACCCATGAACTACCACATAGGCAGCAATCTACTTAACACTGAATGTGTGGTAAGAGACCTTGGGACCCAGGTGGACAGTAGTCTCTCCTTTGATAGTCACATCGCCACAGTAGTTAGAAAGTCCTTCTACGTGGCACACCTCATCATAAATGGGTTCTCATCCAGGAAAAAAGAGGTCATTGTTCCCCTCTACTGAACACTCAAACCCATTATAGAGTACAACGCCCCTTTTGGAATCTGCAGCAGCTGGAAAGGCCACAGAAGTACCTCGCAAAGAGAATTACTGGCCTCAAACAAATGCCCTACACTGACCGCCTCAAAGAACTCCAGCTTTACTCCATAACATATCACCTACTCCAAGGTGATCTCTGCTTAACATATAAAGCTATGTCAAACCCAGAGCTGTTGGACATGCTACACCTAAAGAAATCCCAATCCCTCCGAGCTACATGCTCTACGGACCTAAACCTTGTCACCACAATAAACAGGACATGCTGGAGGGATAGATTCCTGTCCCAGAGGCTTCCCATACTCTAGAACAGGCTACCCATTTATGTCAAGCAAAGTTCTTCATTAGCACTCTTCAAGAAAAATCTTGAGTGGATGGGAAATGCACCCCGGAGATCACTTCTGTGTCTCTGCTCGACAGTGGCACAGGAAAATAACTTTCTTGGGTGGCGTAAGCCAGGGAACCTTGTTGGCTAAGCTTACGTAGGGCCCTTGGGCCGATAGCCTAGTACCGACCTATGAACAAGGTTAAAGTCTTTAAAACAGGTAATTCTGATGCCATTTGTTTAGTGGATATGCAGTAGATCCATCAGGGTGGGGTCTGACAATGCCTTGTATGCCTGGTGTTAATCTCCCCTGAAAAGCCTGTAGAAGACAGAATACAGGGATAGGGTTTAGAGGTGGTCTGCACAGGATATGTTACTTACACCCTATATTCTTTTAGTAAAGAACCTCTGAGGACATTCCAATTGTTGGATGTGCCCGGTTAGCTACATACTAAAGGGGCACTATGTTACTATATGTTATGTTACGTAGGTCTGATGAACGCTGAATACAGTGGGACAATGATCTCCTTGGACCTAGATGCCATACCTTTGTTTATAAATTGCATGACACAGAATGATTTCCTCACTACTGTAGACGTGATGATCAAAGGCTAGATTACTGTATGTGTATTCTCCTAAGTCCCCGACTACTGGGTCAACTCTCTTAGGGGTGTGTTGTCAAAATGATAGTTACTAGGGATAGATGACTTCCTGAAGGATACTATTATGCATTTCTTGACATTTAGTTTTAGTCCATGGCTCAAACTTAAGTTGTCTGTCAACCCTTCTTGGAGAATATTTGTGTCGGTGGTGGATATTATGACTGCTCCTAATTTGCATTCATCTGCAAATTTGGTCAGCCAGTGGCCTTTAACACTGACTTTGATTTCAGAGAAGTAAATTTCAAAAAGGAATGGCCCCAGGACTGACCCTTGAGGGACTCTACTTGGGACCAGGCTCTTTGTAGATGTGAACATCTTAATTCTGACTTCCTGGGATCTGTCTGTGAGTCAACTTGCTATCCACTGGGTGACATAAGGGTTTATACCCAACCTCTTGAGTTTTTCAACAATGTCAGAGTTGGATATGGTGTCAAATGCCTTGGCCAGGTCAAGGTAGGTAGCGTAAACCATTTTCCTTCACCCATTGCTTTGTTGCCCTTCTCAAAGAAGTCCACCAAGTTGAGTACGCATGACCTGCCCTTGATGACACCAAACTGGGTTTAGTACAGTGTTTGGATGTTTCCTGTCATTACTGATCACTTCCATGTTAATTCTTTCCATGGCTTTGTGCCTAGCAATGACTGTTGCTATTCTCCATTCATGAGGCATGAAGCCTGTTTGGAGACTACGGTTAAAGAGCAATGCCAGTGGGCCTGATGAGCATGTTTCATGCTATTTAGAGGACACTCTGGCATATTATCTGAACCCACTGATGCAGTGTTATTGGCTTTAGAGAGAGCATTGAGAACCTGCTCCCTAGTGATGATAGGGAAGTTGCATTTGATGGTATTTTCTGCGAGGAGGTTGAGGGGAGACAGGGGTAACGTTACAGCTCAATTTATCTGCCAGTAGGTTTGCTACATCTTCTAGCTCGGTACAGGTGGCCCCATTAACAATGAATTCTGCACACAACTGTACAATGCCTTTGAGGTTGGGGACACAGCTAAAGAATGCCTTGTGGCTGTCTTTGGCCTGGGAATCCAATTTACCACAAATTTGAGTTTGGTAGACTATTTGTCCTCTGAGTTGTTTGCTTAATTTGATGAAAGTGATTTATCCTGCTGCATGCTACATCTAATTTTTGCCATGATGTTCTTCCTTCTGTTATACAGCCTTTTGATGTTGTGATTCCACTAGGGTGGCTTATTTTTTGTGTTAGTTCGGTACTACTTCTTGGTGGATACAGTTGCCTCTATGCAGCTAATAACAGGTGAATGTGAGGGAATTCCCCTGAAATGGTGGAGGATTTTCTATACAGTGTCAAGTGTATCCCCTCTGAATTATTCCATTAATTATTCCCAGAACCCAATTGTCAAACTATTTGTGGCCTGACTAGAGGTTTGAGAGAGTGCCTACGGGAAGGAGGAAGAGAAGGAAGGACAGGAGAGGGGGACAGGGATGCTCTGTTACTTGCCATAGTCATTTCTTTGTAGTGGGTTGATCTTTTTTAGGAAGGAATCCCTCGTTTGCTTCAAAGAATTATCCTCCTGCCATTTCCTTTTGGATCCCTGACTTTTGTTTAGCTGGTATTTTTGTATGCTCTGTCCCTTGAAGGAAAACACCCTGTTTGGGAAGATGTACATGAAACATCCTGGATACCCCATGCATTGATTTGCCTCTTATAATCCCACTGTTTGAGAATTTGTGTAACAAAAGCCCAAAACACCAACTGAGAACTTAAAGATGATTTAAAAGTCGAAATTCTAAATGCATCAGAGAAGTTGTGATTTCATAACAAAATATACAGTCGTAATACGACAGAAGCAGCAACTTTTCTCAAGACTAACTGCACATTCAAGCAAACCTCTCAAAACATGTTTTTTTTACCAAGTCAAATTAGAAACAATTTCATTCACACAAGACGTCTGCTCTGCAGGTAAGGATGCAGCAAAATCATTCACACTGGAATTACACTGTAACATTAAATTAACAAGTAAGCAAAAAACAAACAGTCACAGCAGGAGCTATACTTTTCTTCAGAAAGATAAAAATCCACGTTAAAATCCAATAGCTAGCATAAATCAAATCACGATCCACTGTAGTAACAAACAAGAAAGTTTATTGTATGACGAGTAAGCGCTTTCACCCAAATGGCTTCTTCAGACTCATACACCATATAACCTTGATTGATTTAAATAGCATTCTAGGCGGGAAATCAATCAATTAAAAACACTTATCATATTAATACATTTACTAAAAGCACTAATACATCTTTCTATGTAGGAAAAACAAATAGATGTTTGAAAGATTGTATACGTGAACATCTCTATAGTATTAGGATGATGCATAAATGCAATGCATTGGCTAGGCATGTCCTTGAATCTGGTCCGAGCCATATTTTTAGTTTTAGGATAGTAGAGAAAATGGATGTTAATGTTAGAGGTGGAGACATAAGGACGTATACTGAAAGTAGAGAGAATATATGGATTATGAAGTTTAGATCTGATGTGTCCCCAGGGCTCAATGCTAAGTTATCAGTTAAACCATTTCTGAAAATGAGAAGGTTGAAAGCCCATTAAAAGACGCTAATAGACATGTCCTTTAATCCCTCTATACATCAGAGTTAGTATAGTCCTTATGTAATTCTGTATTTATTTTATTTTTACAGATGTATTTTATATGATATGTTGATATACATTTATATATATTTTTATAATTATTGTTTTTTCTACATATATGTAGATTTTTATTTTCATTTTTACTGTTTATATATAACTATGTACATTTATTCTTAAATTATCATATATTGAGATAATTTTAAGTATTAGTGCTTTTAGTAAGTGTATTAATATGATAAGTGTTTTTAATTGATTGATTTCCCGCCTGGAATGCTATTTAAATCAATCAAGGTTATATGGTGCAAGTCTGAAGAAGCCATTTGGGTGAAAGCGCTTACTCGTCATACAATAAACTTTCTTGTTTGTTACTACAGTGGATCTTGATTTGATTTATGCTAGCTATTGGATTTTAACGTGGATTTTTATCTTTCTGAAGAAAAGTATAGCTCCTGCTGTGTTCGTTTCCTCCTGACTGTTTTTGCTTATTTATTAACTTTTGTGCGTTTGGAGTAGTGTTTACTCCACAATTTTCGTGACTTTACCTATTAAATTAACAAGGCTGTTATGTGGAAATTAACATTCTAAGGGCTAGATTATTAGAAAGAGACATCCTTTGCTCCTGAACATCTAACTTTTCTATCAGATGTTGTTGGATTAGATGAAGCCAAGGACTTCTTGTATGAGTAGGCAACTGGGACAGCAGTCAAATGAGAAGAGAGAGTGGTCAAATCCATAGAGATCCTATGATTTCTTTTAGCCTCATTAGAGACTGGTGGAATAGATACAGGTGTCCTGCAGTCATCTTTATAAACACCTTCCAAGGCAAGTAAGAGAACGGGAAAGCCTTAGAATTAGGCACCTCATCCTCTATGAACTCATATACCATGTCCAGTTCAGGGACAGTTCCTGACAGCTCCCAAGGAAAAACATCACTGAAGCTCAGGTTCATCTTCCAAAGAATCAGAAGGAATGGACTCATTGTCAGCTAGGAAATCACCACTGTCCCCCTCATTCTCTGAAACAAGAAGGTCCCTAGCCAGATTAGCTCTTAAGCCATGTATGGGAACACAACCATCAGAATTAGACGTCTGCAGAACATTCTTAGCCAAGGAAGCCGCATTATCCTTATAAACATCTATAATCTGATTTATCGTGCTGTATAATGAAGCTTTTGTTTCTTTTTCTTGTAAACTTCACAACAAGATAAAATATCTGGGGACAGAGTATGATCTGTGGCAAGGGGTCTCTTACTCCTGACTACTCCTGCACCTAAAGGGTTTGGTTGTCCCATACCTGTGCTAGGTACTGGAACAGCCCCAGATGATGCGTTTTATCCGTCCCATACTGGCTGGCAAAGCTACATTAGATAGAGACTGGGCAAAAGGTAAGTAGTCTGCAGGCCAAGCAGCGACCATGACAGAATCACTAACCATAGGCTGAGGCATATTTTTATTTTTAGATGCAACTAAATTTTGCTTGAGGGGTGCCAGAATTAGGATCCATCAAGTCAATGGAGAGAACACCAGCCACAATAAACTTGACAGTACTGGATAATGTATCACACTTAGTACTAGGACCTTTTAAGTGCTTATTATGTCTCCATACATCTAAACTCCGACAAACTGTGCTATAACAAAAAAAAAGTCTGAAATGCGCTCAGAATTGACAGAAGTTAAATAATTTCCACTATACAAAATCCAAACACCGAAGCAGCCAATGTGCAAACCAGAGTTAAAAATTAGCTCTACATTCTTTAACCATGTTAAGCTGCCATAAAGTAACATTTAATAGTACATCCACAGTACATTCAAATAATTAATTTGTGGTAAAATCAAGATCAGATGCTAAAATCACAGAATAGAGCCACACATATAGAAATTATACAAGTGATGTAAAAATACAACTCTACAATATTGTCCTGTCAAAAGATGAAAATAAAGCAGAGTAACAACAGTAAAGACAGGAGTGATTAATCTGCAGTTCTGACTGCACGAGATAGCCCCTACTGCCCAACAGTACACATACACACTGCACATCTGACAGAAGTGCAGAAAGTTTTCCTATTAAACAATACAAACAACCATCTGTCAAAGGTAGAAGCCAAATAAACACTGCTACAAGCAAAAATTCCCACAGGAAGATTGTAAACACTGCCCAGAATAAAATATTTTAAACAAACATACAAAATAAAGAATAGAAAGTATAACAAAATAAGAAGGGGGTCCCCAAATGGGGCTTATCTGAGCAGGGGTCCCCAAATGGGGCTCATCTGAGCAGTAAGCCAAAAAAAAAAATCCTGTGAAGAGTCAGAGGACTTTCTTCTTTGGACGTCAGAAAGACTGAACACATTTCCTATGACAGCTGAAGGCTTCCCTCTCAGGATATGCCAATCAGCTATGACATGGAGAGAGAGGGAGGGAGAGAAGTCTGAGCTTCTGAAAGATGGCCAGCACTGGGTTACCTTGTCAGATAACCCAATGCCACAGAGGCAGTGGGGGAATGATGAACATACCTGCAACAGTCCAGCATGACTGTCAAAGAAGGTAGGAGAGAGGCACTGAATTGAGACAGATAGCGACAGCTGAAGCTGCATACCGACTCCATGTACAAAATAGCAAAAAAGGGGAATGATGATGAAAACATTTAACTATCCCAAAACCAGAGCCCTTGCCATGACTAGTAATTTCATGGTAACAGATCAGTAGACTAAATGTATGCCAATTCCTATTTCTACTCATTACTGCAGTTTTATAATAAATAATGAAATTAAAACTAAATACTTCATCATAGCCATTTCCTTGGCATACAGGGACAAATTCTTAATTGACCTGAATGATCCAGGATTTATTAGAGAGCCATGTGCTACATGAGCCAGTGGAGTGCAAAGGAGTTTGAAGCTGACACCAGATTGTTCCATTTTAGAGAGAGACTGCAGCTTTGGAACACTAAGACTCACATTCATCAAGCTTAAATATATTAGCAGGTGCACTGTAAGAGCTATGAATAAGCAATCAAGCAGTGGATACACATTGTATTAGGCCTGTGTAGAAATACGAATATCAAAGAAACCTGCACTGTTGCATTTTGAGTTTTCTTTTCTCACCTAGGCAACTGGGGAGTATGCACAATACAGCTCAGAATGCAAAGAAAACAAGGACACCCCCCCCCCATAACCAGTTTTCATCCACAGGAAAATAATGATCCAGCTGGGTCAGGGGAGGGCAGTAGGCAACGGGGAGAATTACGTAGAAAATAAACATATCTAATATAATACCATTAGAAATAACTAAGAAATCAGTTTAACACAGCAGTAAATATGTTGGGTTATAAAAATGTACATGGTGTTAAGACTTTCAGCTACCATCTATAAACCCAGAGTAAGTTACTTAACTGCTTTGTGATGACAAAAATAAAAAGCAAGCAAAGTGTATTAAATATAAAAGAGAGTGATGCATAAATGAAGAGGCTAGATAATGATAATAATGATAATAATAATAATAATAATAAATGTTCAATGCCAAAGGCACTGGGAAATAACGTCGTATGTCAGGGCACTTCTATGGGCTAGGCTTGTAAAGGCTCCAGGGCCATTAGTCTAGTACACACCTATGAACTCTAATAATACAGATGCGTACCTCTCGGCACAAGAAATCTGGACACAGCCAAAAGAAAATGGGAGGACAATTGCCCAAAAATAGAGACAGATATTACATACTGCTCCTATAAACTTAGAAGGTTGTTAGAATAACATGTTTTGTATTATTATGCATTTTCTGAAGGATATAAAAGTCAGTTACTTTGTCACATCAATAATTTGCCAGAAAAATGCACATTTTATGGGGAACAGACCAAAATTATGAAGCAATAATTTGGACAGTTGAGAGGTATAAATTAGCATCTTTGAATGCACATTCAAATACTGTTAAAGGATCTGGACCGGCTTAGAGTGGAAAGGCTTTAAGAGCAGGGACACTGCTGGTTCTTAAATATGAACTGTTCCAATATTTACAGTTGGAGTAAGTCAAGATCTAAAGGATAATACGAGAACTAAAACAAGAACAGACTGCAAAGAATTTACCTCGCAGACAAGTAGCAACTTGATTAACCTATTTTATCCCCTGTCTCTATTCTTTCCATAGTGACTTCAGTGAGCCAATAAGAACAAACTGAAGCATACACTTTAGAAGTATTTTAAGCAGCTCATAATTTGCTGACTGGAAGACATGTGGAAGTCACGTAATACAGCATATTAACATTTCTACCCCAGAGACCACTTACATTACAGCATCCATATTCCTAAAGAACAATAAATTCAGTGTACAGTGCAAATCAATACAAAAAGCTAATACTGCCATCCATTGGTAGTAGCTACAAGTTTTACTGTTACCACCAATGCTTTAAACACGGTTAAAAACACAACACATCTTGTTCCTTTTGAACTACAAACAAGCATATCAATAAGTTACTGTGACTAAAATGCTTAAGTACTGTGGTAGTATTTTATAGCCCTTAACAGTTTAGTTTCACTGCAAAGTAAAAATTAAGCATTCTTAATTGAGGTAAAACATAATGCATGGCAATGTTTTTAAAATGTTTCAGTTTTAACTTCTGTAAATGAACTACAGTTCTTCTGCACTGGATTTTGACCCTATGTTACATCCTTGACTCACATTTCTTCACTTCCCTACTCTTAGTACATCAGAGTCCAGCAGTCAGTAATTTGCTTAAGCAATACAATTCTCTACAAAGTAGTGAAGCTTTTATTCATTAATTCCATCATTTAACTAAGAATTGTGGTTGTAAACTGATGCTATGTTTGGTTACAGACAATTTCTAAGTATATAATGGTTTAGAATGAAAATTACATGTGCTGGTTAGATATAAAAAACCCAAAGGAAAAAATGAATTTTGTGATCAACTGATTGCTCCAAGCTAAATGGCAGATTTTTTGCTGGGTAAATACACCTCAGAAATGTTTCAGGGGTTAAAACGTGGCATGAGGTTACAAAACACAATGCAAAGGATATGTAAAACTAATAAAAATTACAGACAGCTGGACAGGTCAACAACATTTGCATTGTGATAACATAAATGTCAAAAACATGGAATCCTCAAATGAGGTCTCTACAAATGGGGCTTTGCCCTTATCCTGGAGTACTGTAACTTGGAGTTGACTTTCCAATGAAAGTACTTGCAAACATTTTGTTTTGCTCAGTATAACCTTCAATGAAATGGCATTTGATAAACTGTCTTGATCTTAACCTATACTTTCCTCCCTCGGTTATTACCCTGGCTATCAGAAAATAATACCTTCAGTTGACAGTGTGTCGTCATTTTTTATGATGACCTATTCTTCTCATGAAATTACAAGACCACCTGAATGGCAATCACGTCTCATGGTGCAAAGGGATAAAACCCTTGCTGCTGCTCAGCCAACCCGGTTTAAAAAAGCAACCTGGGCACTGGAGGGACTGTATGGGGGGGTAGAATTGGCAGTGTCACCAACACTGACTCTCCAATCACAGGCTTGTTGCAGAAGTAGCATTAAGCTGTATACCACTTGGTTGGGAGGTGGCACATACGTGGAAGTGTGCATCCACCTTCCAAAAGAGGCAACTGCTGAGCTCACAGGGTCGCCGCAGGGTGGGAGGGGGTTAGGATACACTCCCCAACAGCAATATGACACAGCAGCAGAATTTACAGTCTCCTCGCAGGCTCCAGGATATGGGTCAGGTTCTGCCTGGGGAGGCTAAAACTGGCCTGGTAGGCCCAGTGAATAAGGAGAGGGGTGGGCAGTAAAAAAAAGCCCCTTTAAATGCCATAATCACGACAATATACCCTGTGGAAAAATATATTATGTGCAACTACTTAATGGATGTTCACCTCATTCATAGATGGCATTACAATATTTCTTTGCCAACACTGAACAGTAGATACAAGGAGTCTCAGAGCCAAAAACAAAGACACAAAACTAATTATTGAGTTTATTTTAGTGATGTGATACAGGAAGCTTTGTTTTATGAAACTTTCTCCATAACAGAAGCAGATTTTAGCCACATTGCACCACCAGACTGGATTCACCAAAATGTCGCATACATCTGATCACTGGGCTAACAGCACACATTTAATGTGAAACACTATCATAATCAATTGTCTGACATGCAATGTTAATTAAAAATTTCTCTGACACAAAGTGCAGCCATGATCCAGCATGTGCTACTTCAATAACTACCAGTTCCAATAGTGAAAAAAGATGTGCCACCGCAGAAACTAATAGTACTCTCATAATACAAACCATCTGACGGTAAAACTATGCACAAAATTTTCAATTAAAACTTACAAATCAAACCTTTTTAAAATGGCACAAGGTGAATGTCTTTAATTAATCTCCAAACAAAATAATTTTTCATAACACAAGCACACAGTTTTATTTTTAGTAACTTCTAAGGCAATATTACAAATTAAAACCAGCTGTTTTAAAAATCTGAATTACAAAACCTGGCAAGAGGTTCAGCTGATGAGCTTAGGTCAAGACAGAGACGGTAAAAAAAAAATCCTGTGGCCAGAAGATGAATCAAACACTGAAATATGCAACCACTCACAGGGCAAAGTAGCATGAGAGAGACACACTGTCACCAAAGAGATTATTTCTGTGCATGTTACTGCCTCAAAATAGATTTGTTATTGTTTTTACAAAGATTAAAACAGTGCATAGCAACTTAAGATTTTTTCTCCCTCCATTTCCAGGTCACGGGCTTGACTTTGCACAAACAAAATCAGTTACTAGCCTGCTTAAATGCTGAAACAATTTAACCCTAGAGATTATTTGAATCAACATATACTCGCAATTCTCATGAAAAAAATACACATTTGTAACTGTTGCCGAGACGAACTTTAGGTTGACAACTTTGCTCCAGTCTTCAGTAGACTACAGGCTCATTCATAAGTGTTGCACATTTATCACTGAAAGCCACGTCTATTTTTTTTTTCATTATTTTACAATAAACTGCCCACACACGGACTACGATATAGTGTATTGCCTTAAAGTTCCTATGCTCCGTGGTGTCTCAAACCAGACCAATATTATATAACTAGTTTCATGCGTCTTAACACACATCAAAAAAAATATGCCAACAGATCCCATGCCTCCACATTCTGAGTGCTGCAGTTTGCATCTAGAGAGTTGCCCCTTACATACCCACACTTCATTCTTACTTTGCTATAGCAAACAACTTCGGAACCGTCTGATATCTTGCACTGCACTAGTGCTCCAAGCAATACATTTGTGTTGATTTGTTCTCCGAAGTACAGTTTAAAATGCATCTCACTTACTGCCATTCATATCTATTCTCCAGTCTCTGTCCTGCCTCTTCACCTTCCTCTCTCTCATCGATCTTCTATCAGCACAGTGTGCCTTGATTACATCCTCCTTTTCTCTTCTCTCATCTAATTTATCCTGGCCAAATTTTCATTCTTTTTTTTTAAACAAGAAACATCTTTATTAAATTATCAAGTATGACAAAGGCAATCTGACATTTACATAAATGAAAACAAATCATATTAACATCATTTTAGTTGCAAACATTATACATCACAAATCATGTTGACATAAATATAGTTGCAAACATAATACATAATACATCACTTATAATCTATGTTATTCAGGCATTACATAGCTTGTTCAAATCCGGCTTTTTTTTTTTTTTTTTTTTTAAACCTTATTCTTCCTCTACACGTATTGTTCCCACAATTTCCATTTTTTCCTAATTAATTTGCTCCCACTCTTTTCTAAGGATCCCAATTCCAGTTGACTTATCTCGGTTACTATATTTAGTACTTCTACTACAGTGGGTTTAGACTTATATTTTCATTTTCTAGTAATTACTTTTTTGGCAGCCACCATAATTAGATTCAGCAAGGCCTTAGTCTATGCAATTCCAATTCTGTATCATAGCTCAGAAAAATTATTTCTCTAGATAAACCAATTTTCTCACCTAGTACAGTAAACTCCCTCTTATCCAGGCTCCCTTTAACTGGACTCCTCTAACTGGCCATACTTTCATCAAGATTTATTTTCTCTGAATCAAATTTTCATTCCCAATTCTTAGAAAGTACAGTGCACCGTACTCTGAGACAATGTACTACTTTGTTCAGAAAGCAAAGTTAAGTTAAATAAGAGCACTGGTAATCAATACAACATATATACATATTTTTAATCTGATTTGCAATCTATAAATGCTATTTTGTATGCGTTTTTGGATTACCCAGCCATTCCGTTATCCAGCCTAAGGTCCAGGTCCCAGCGAGACCGGATAAGAGAGAGTCTGCTGGATCTCTAATAAAGTAGTCTGCACAGAATCTTTAAAGTCTGCAAAATAATTACATTCCCAGAAAATATGTTCCCACTTACCTGTTTATTCCCTATCACACCTTAAACATTTGCTGTCTACCTGAGGAAAATACCTATGTAAACATTTCCAAGAAAAAAATTCTAAATCTTCTGGATTTTGTTGCATATTTGGGAAACCTGCATACATTCCCCATTGTTACTTTGTGAATTGCTTATCCAATCTCTTTTCTCAATCATTTCTAACCTCCCCTGATTCTTCTAGTTACGCATAACTTATATGCTCTACTAATTATTCCTTTTTAACCGCAGCTTCTGTTCTAGATTCAACTAAAAACTCTACCAGTGCTGGTCTTTTGTTTAGGACCCACCTATTTCGATTTGCCTATAACTCTGATTTCAATTCCTGATAGGGAAGGCAATCTCTAACCTGCAGTCCAAATAAATTCTTGGCATATTCCCATTCTATTACCTTGCCCCCTCTAACAAAACTGGTAAAAAAAAAGTACAGTTTTGTACCTACCATAAATGTAGATGTTCGAAGATCCACATTGCTGCAGTCCTTACACTTGGGTAGTCCGCTGTCCTCGGTCGGCCCGAATATCAAAGTATTAGGCTGACGTCGGTCAAGGCGCTTAAGACTGACATCAGGACGTCAGGGTATAAATGCGCATGACCGACGTCATATCCTCAGTCTTTTCTTGCCCCAGATGTCAGAAGACCCTAAACAGAAAGGTCAAAAAACCAAAATACAACAAAAAACAACCAACCACCCCTGTACTAAACATATGTACAATATATACAACATTTACAATATGTACAACCCAAACCACACAACCACCTCTAACTACAGAGGGGAAGGAGGGAGGGTAAATTGGACTGCAGCAATGTGGATCTTCGAACATCTACATTTATGGTAGGTACAAAACTGTACTATGTTCTTCATCTCACATTGCTGCAGTCCTTACACTTGGGTAGAATCCCAAAGCAGAGATAAGGGAGGATGGTAAAATTATAAAGCAGTAGGAGCTGCCAACATGCCCTGTAAAATTGCAGTGGCAAAACCCGCCCTCGATTTAGAGTAAAGTGGAAGGTGATAATGCTTAGAGAAAGTATGCACTGAACTCCAAGTAGCTGCCTCCAAAATATCTTTAGTTGCCACCCCTCTTAAAAAAGCTGTAGAAGTGGCAGTAGCCCTAGTGGAATGAGGCCTAATCCCAGCTGGAACCTCCTTGCCATGATGGGAATAACAGAAAGCAATACAAAACCCAATCCACTTAGAAATAGTTTGTTTTGACACAGGCTTGCCCTGAGAACCCAAAGCAAAAGAAACAAACAACTGCTGAGACTGCCTGAACCCTTTAGTTCTGTTCAAATAATATCTCAACTGCCTGTGTATATCCAAAGTGTGCAAAATCTTTTCCCCTTTATTTTGGGGTTTTGCATAAAAAGTAGGTAAATGAATAGTTTGGTTTAAAGCCACACTAGAAACCACTTTAGGCATAAAGGAAGGATTAGTACGTAAAGATACCCTATCATTATGGAAAATTAAGAAAGGTTCAACTGCCATAAGGGCCTGTAATTCAGAAACCCTTCTCGCAGAGGTAATGGCCAACAAAAAAGCAGTCTTCCATGATAAATATTTCAACTCAGCAGTAGCTGCAGGCTCAAAAGGTTGTAGAGTGAGTTTCTCCAACACAAAATTGAGATCCCAAGCAGGAGTCGGAGCTCTCCATGGGGGTCTTATATTCTTTGCCCCTCTAAGGAATTGCTTAAACAAAGGATGAGAAAACAATGGTGGTTCACAGTCATAATGAGCAGAAATTGCTGCAGCATGAATCTTAATAGAAGAGAAGGACAAACCTTTGTCCAGTAACTCAGTAAGATATTGAAGAGCCACACTTAAATTAGGCTTAGAAACATCAAAATACTTTGCTGCACTCCAAAATAAAAATCTCTTCCATTTATCTGCGTACACTTTCCTTGTACTAGGCCTTCTGGCCTCCAAAATAACATTCAAAACTTGCTGTGGCAGCTGAGACCCTCCAGGGTTTAAAACAGAATATGCCAGGCTGTCAGGTGAAGAGAGTGAAGTTTGACATTGAGTAAATGACTGTTCTCCTGAGACAGCAGGTGTGGAATCGAAGGCAAAGGCCATGGAGGCTCCCGTACCAGACTTCTCAGTAATGGGTACCAGTGCTGTCGAGGCCAATCTGGAGCTATTAAAATCATCTTTGGCTTGTACTGTCTGACCTACATGAAGATTGTTCCAGCTGAATGAAAGAGCATCCACTTCCAAGCTGTGGGATGAAACTGCAAAACTTTGGCAGCTGGTAGTTTAGTGGAGAAGTGAACAGATCTATGTCTGGAGTTCCCAGGACACTGTCAATTTCATCCATAATTTGCCTGCTCAACACATCTGCTAAGGAGTTGGTATTATTTGAATGACAGTGTCCAAATCTTGGCAGTGCTGTGTCCATACATTTTGAGATACCATTGCAGCTTCCTCATAGCCATCTGGGATGCTGTATTCAGTCTCACACCCAGAAAGCACATGTCCTGAGAGGGTACTAGACTGGACTTTAAATAAGGATAGATCTGAATTCCTGTTAGCCTGACTGCAACTTAGCCTGATAGGAACATGAAGGTAAGCCTCCTTGAGATCCAAAGTCACCATCCAGTGATCCTTGCCCAGCAGAGGTAAAACATTTTGAACTTGGGAATGTCCAGATAAGTGTTGAGGATAGATAAATCCAAAATTGGTCTCCACGTGTTCCCCTTCTTTGGCACTAGGAACAGGCGAGAATAAAATCCTAGGCCCACTTCTGGTAGAGGCACGCGTTCGATGGCCCCTATTTGGAGCAGCAGAGAAATTTGCTTGCGAGCCTCTAGTCTTTGCTGAGGAGGAACGTCCGGCATGCCTTTGAAAGGAGGCAAGGTATGGAAATAAAACCTGTAACCTTGGTGTATGATATCCAATACCCATCTGTCCTGGGTAATCAAACTCCAATTTTCTCTGAAGAGTGCCAACCTTCCTCCCAAAGGTGCTGCCAGACAAGAAGGATCTGGCAGCTGAAAAGGTAGGTCATTGGGCCTGTTTACGAAAGGACTGGCCCCTGCCCTCACCTGAAGATTGTGCAGGAGAACTCCCTGTTCTAGGCCTGAAGGAGCTCTGAGCTCTGCCCCTACCACGTCTAGATCTACCCCTAGACTGTGACTCATAAGAAGGGTATGCCCACCCCTTAGCAGGCCAATTCCTACTAAACTTCGGAGGCTGGACTTGCAAAAAATCTTTAACAGTCTGCATAGACTTAGCCTAGTCTTCCATTTTCTTCAAGACTGACTCAACAGGTGAAACAAACACATCAGACTGTAAAGGAGCATCCAAAATCCTTGTCTTAACATGTTCAGATAAATTCTGATCCCTCAACCAGGCATGCCTGCGAAGAACTGACCCAGTGGCAGCCACCCTAGACGAGGCCTGTACAGCATCAAAACCACATTGTAAAGAATGCTTACCCACCTGTTCAGAGACATGTACTAAATCTTGTAATTCCTTACACTCAATGCCTTCCGCCAGAGCATCTACCTTAGACTTCAGTTGAGAAAGTAGATAATTCTGATATTTCAACATGTGAAACTGGCAATTCAAAGCTCTCATAGCCAAGGTGGAAGAAGTATAGACTTTCTTTCCCCATCTATCCAAAGCTCTGGCCTCTATCTGGAGGAACCGGATTTTTAACAACAGAGGCCTTGACACCCTTAGGTCCCTGACTAACAGTTTCTGGGTCCGCCCTAGGACTCTTATAAAGATATTTATGAGCCTCAGGCACCCTATAACACCTATCCGGTTTAACAGGAGCAGGAGGCAAAGAATCAGGATTAAGTGAAGCCTCCGCAAACACATCTTCCACAACATCCAGAACAGGAGGTATAGCCAAAGGCCTATGCTGGGGTAAAAGCAAAAACTCCCTAAGCCTTTTCCTGGAATCAGAGAAGTCCTGACCTTCCCACTTAAAATGCTCCCTCATGGAATGAAGAGTCTCTGAAAATGAAAAATCCTCTGGAGGAGAAGCAGAAGGGTTGAATCATCTGCATCAGAATCAGAATAAGGAGAATACTCCTGCAAGTCTTCAGCAAGACTCTGAAACATCTGAAGGCTGCTCAAAACTCCCCAACTCTGGTTCCACCCTAGGCCTCTTATCTGGAGGGGGCAAAGAACCTCTAATCAAAGTAATTAAATCTTCTGCCATTTTAAGCATGTGCTTCTTGGGCACAGAACCAGAAGAACTAGGAGTAACACCAACAGAAGCTAAACCTGGCCTGCCTCTGGGAGAAGCCTTAGAAACAGAAGGAGAGGGCCTAACCACCTTAGGAAGGGAGGGAGTACAGTAACCTGAGAAGCCCCTTCAGCCTGACCTGCCTCCTGGGAGGCCACATCCTGCAATAACAAAGTCTCCCCCTGAGACTCCAGAGAAGCCTCCGGCGGAACCACCGGTTCCACTAACGCCTCTAAAGAACCGGCGTCCGGTACGGACGACTCTTCTTGTCTGGGTTTAGCTGCCTTGTCTTTGCGCTTCTTCGAAGAAGCGGGCGTCGGAGCGTCCGACGGCATCTTATAATTGCACCGTTTCCCAAAGACTAACCTGGCACAATCTAGCCTTCGCTTAATAGTGCGCTTATTGAACCTAGCACAAAAGCGACACCCTACAACGTCGTGCTCAGGCCCCAAACAAGGAATACACAAAGTATGATAATCTCTATGCGGTATCTGCTTCCCACAAGAAATACAGTTATTCACTTTTTCTGACATCCGGTAAACCACTGAGGCAAGAAAAAACTTAAATATTCCCCAACGGGGTACTTAGCCAACTCTGACTCGGTCTGAAACTCCGAATTCGAAAAATTTCAGAACGCCGAACGGCACTTGCAACGCTGCTTCTGCATCGGACCATGCGGCAAAAAAGACTGAGGATATGACGTCGGTCATGCGCATTTATACCCTGACGTCCTGATGTCAGTCTTAAGCGCCTTGACCGACGTCAGCCTAATACTTTGATATTCGGGCCGACCGAGGACAGCGGACTACCCAAGTGTAAGGACTGCAGCAATGTGAGATGAAGAACATCTAAAAACTACTAAATCCACAAGAAGCACGGTGGAAAAAAGCCCAAATGTAAAAAAAAACTATTTAATGAAGCGCTTTTCGTTATTGCGTTGCAATAACTTCTTCAGATACACTAACGTTCACACATTCAAGTTAATTATCATAATCAAAACATCATGTGATGAATGAAATCCAATCAACCAACTTGCTGTAAAATTACTATTAATTAATGTTAAAAAATCAAAATCGTCACCACGTTTTAAAAAGGCTCTAGTTATTTGCTTCCAGTACCTTGGTTCCTTTGCCAGTTTTGTCCAATAAATTCCAGCCCCCTCATCTACTGTCTGTTTCCCCAATTGCAGTCATCCCTATCGGCAGAATCTCCTTTCTCCATGCCCATATTGGCTTAGTTCATACAATACTTTCTGCTACTTTATGAATATAATATTCTGTTGGATTATTTTTATTCTCCTTAAAGATCTGCATTCAGAATCCCCGTCTCTCATTGTTTCTTGAGGTTCCCCCCTATTTCATCATCATTTCTTTCCACTTTGAATTATATGTTTCTGCTTCTGCTATGCCTAGGAGTCTTAACGGTGTAGCTCTGAAATATCCCTACAAATCAGGTATTCCCAGTCCGCCTTGTTCTGTTGGAAGAATCAGCTTTTCTCACCTGACTCTTGCCATCTTGCCCTCCCAGATAAAATCCTTCAGCTCTTTATTAAATGCGATCCACAACTTCTGCTCTGGTTGATGAAAATATGCCTGACTTGTGTATAAAACTAAAGGTACTAAAAAACATTTTACCTGCTTGTATCTTACTACCCATATCCATATAACAGAGCTTCCAATTGCTCATTTTTAGTCCACCCACATATCCTTAGCTGCCACACCAGAATCATGTTTAATCTATACTCCCAAGTACTTAATTTTATCATATCCCCATAAAGATGGATACTTATGAAACTTTGTGCGTGGGTACATGATTTACAGCTACAGCTTTTGTTCTAGCTTCATTAATTTTGGATCCTGAAAAGATTTGAAACAGTCTCAAAATGTTCCACAACACGGAAATGTCCTTTACTGGTTTTATCGGGTATAAAATAATATCCGCAAATATAGCCAGCTTTCGACTACCATATCAATTACAACCTTGAATTTCTGAGTCCTTCACTTTTTTGCCAATGGTTCTAAATATAATGCAAATAACAAAGAGGAAAGAAGACACCCTGCCTGCTTCTTCTGCTCAAGCAGCAACTATGAGAGAGGAAGCAACCCACTTTAAATGCCACCTCTGATCCCTCCTAATCGACCTTATAATCTTATCAGGGAACGCAAATGCTTCCACTGCCATGCTCATAAAGTCCTAGCTTACTCTGCTAATGCTTTCTCTGCATTTAGACCCACCAACAGTGGTATTTTCTTACATTCTGTTTCCCTTTGTATCAAGTTTCTGTTACTGTTGTCAAATGTTTGCCTCTCCTCCACAAAACCACACTGATCCTCATCAGTTTTGGCATCACTTTTGCCATTCTTTTAGCCATTATATATAAACACTTTATAATCATGCTTTAGTACTGAAATGAGCCTGTATGAAGCTGGATCTAATAGGTCTTTACCCTCTTTAGGTATTACAGCTACCACTGCTTTTTTCCAGGATGATGGTACTACTTCTCTTAAAATAGTGTTAAAACCTTTTAGATCTTTATCAGTTTTCCCCCTACTAGTTTCCAAATTTCCACAAGAATACCATCTATTCTTGGCAACTTTCTTCTAGATTGGTTATACATTGCCATTTTTATCTCAGCTCCTCCTATCCTGCTAGTAATTGAGCCTCATCTACCTCTACCCATGGCATATTTAATTCTTCCATTAACACTTCCATTTGTACCTTTTCTTGATTTTCATATTTCTCTGCTTCATACAGATTTTCACAGAATATCTGAAATATTTTTAATATCTCTACAGGATCTCTTGTTTTCTTCCTTGTTGTAGGGTCCCTAAGCTTGGTGGACAGCCCTTTCTACTTTTTGCTGCCCGAGTCATTGTGCTAAAAGTTTGTGTGCTCTAGAGTTATTTTCAAAAAACAATTGCTTAACAGCAATCTTTCTAAAATCAAGCATAATACGGAGGTAATCCCTTATTTTCTGTTTAACATTCTGCAGTTGCTCCTTCTCTTGTTCTGTGAGATTCCCCCTATTCTGCAATACTTTAACATGTGTCAATCCCTCTAAATAATTCTTGTTGCTGCTTAACCATATCTCCCTTTCATGTCCACCCTATTTTAAACTCCACTTTAATTTTACCCACTCCCTAACTATATTTTCAGAAGAAATGTCTACCTTCTCTGATAGCTCCTTAACTTCCACTACCCATTCCTTTAATTTCTTTCTTTCAACAGATGGGTGGGAAAGTGCCAGCCTCTCATTATTTCATTACAGTGTTTTATTTCAGTTATTATTGACACATGATCAGAAACAGTTATTGGGCATGTATCAAGACTTTCAATTAAATGCACATGTTCCTGTGAAATGTAAATTCTTTCTAGCCTAGCCCAGTTTTTGTATCTTGGGGAGTAATACATAAATTTACTAAAAATTCCTAGTATTGAATTCACATCTTCAATACCAAATATTTTTATAAAGTTTTTCAAAAGTCTACCCTCCTTTGTTATATTTTACTTTCACCCCCCCCCCAACACATATTCACTGCTGCAAATAAAATTCCAGTCCTCACCTATAAGTAATATTCCTTGCTGACTACTTCACCCAGGATTTTCTTAAGTTATATTACAGCAGTTTTGGGTGAAATATAAATATATGCCAGTGTAACCCTCCTCCCCTGCCAATAGTCCTTTAGTACTGCAAATCTACCATTACCTTTTTTTACCCTCCTCTATCATTATTGGAGCTCATCTTGCAATTAATATAAGTACTCCTCTTTTCCTTTGTCCCAAGTATTCTGGTGAATAACCATCCTGAAAACCTTTCTTTATCAATTCACATGTTCAGCTCTTTCCAAGTGATTTGCCTGTAGCATAGCTATTTGTACTCTGGATTTTAGTATTTTATTTAACATTTTGATTTCATATTTTAATATAGTTCACTACTCTTTCTTTATTGTATTTATTTGTGAGACCACTGACATTTAAAGACATTACAGAAACCATTGTGTTAAAAAGTAATTATTGCCACCTTTTGTGTGTAACAGCTTTTTTTTTTTTTTTTTTTTTTTTTTTGTTTAAGTGTTCCAGATGTTGTGTTACATGCATATACTGTTTGGAAGGTTGATATTTTATACAGTTGTTTCTTGTCATATCCATTTGAGTCTATGTCATATCTCACAAAACATTTTGTTTTATTGAATGCCCCCTAATACCCATTACCTTAATATTAACAAACAAAACCATGTACATCTTCAAATATTGAGGTTTTACTCTGCTAACAGGAACATGTGTCCCAAGCTGACATCCACACTCAAACTTGGATTAACCTACAAGAAAAGTTATCCATGCTAAGTCACATGGTACAGCCTGTGCTTCTACCAAGCGCTGTCTGGTTTTGTCTCATCTTTACAGCTCTCCCAGCTGGATGGGAAAACATGAATGCTTCCAGAAAACATCATCTCCTAGCCATTTCTCTTTACCCAACTGTATCCATGGAGACATGAGGACCAGATACAGAGTTGCTAATAAGCATACATTTATTTGCTAAAATTAGAAGTTATGTACCTACCATAACGTTCCATGTTAGTTGTCTTCTCTCGCCTTCTTCCTTGCTGGATGGGTTCGGAGCCGATCCTCGGCTCCGACTCGGCACTTGCTACGCTCAAGAGCTAATTTTACCAGCTCGAGGCAATCCTATATCCCATGATGCAAGGCGGAGATTACGCAGATCTCGTTTGGTAGCTAAAGAAATAGCAGTATTTTCTTCCAACTTAGGAGGAAGAAAATAAGAAATACTAAATAACATCATAACCCTCTAGAAAGGATCCACATAATCTAGTGACACTAGAAGTTGAACAGCTAGGAAAAAAAAAAAAGGTAATAACCTCTTAATAGAAGATGTATAATCTTCTTGGTCTGACCAGGCTAGGGGGAAGGAGGGCGGGACGCAAGAAAGAAGGCGAGAGAAGACAACATGGAACGTTATAGTAGGTACATAACTTCTAAATGTAAAGTTGTCAATCTCGCCTTCATTCTTGCTGGATGGGACCGCGTCCCTAGCACCTCTATCCTGGGTGGCTCAATGGAACAGACTCTTGAGAACGGTGGAACCAAAATTTGCTCTGTCTCTGGAGGCCAAATCTAATTTGTAATGTGAAACAAAGGTATGAGGAGAGGCCCATGTGGCTGCTGCACAAATAGTGTCTATTGGAAGTCTAGACTGAAAAGCTGTAGATGTAGCTAGAGCTCTGGTAGAAAGGGCTTTTGGCCTAGAAATCAACTCTTTACCTCTGAGTTGATAAATGTAAGTGATCACGGAGGACAGTCACCTAGATAAAGTTACCTTAGAAACTGGAAGGCCTTTCCTGTTCTCTGCATAGGATAGAAAAAGTTGATCAGATTTCCTAAACATTTTTGTCTTATCCAGATAATATCTGAGCTGACTGTGAACATCGAGATAATGTAACTTTTGTTCAGCTCTATCAGAGTAATTCGGGAAAAATACTGGAAGATCAATGGACTGATTTAGGTTAGTCTGAGATGCCACCTTTGGTAAGAAAGACGGATTAGTTCTTAGGGATACCCTATCTTTGTGGAATATTAGATAGGGAGGGCGAACACAGAGAGCATGAAGCTCAGATACTCTCCTGGCAGATGTAATGGCAGCTAGAAAAAATGTCTTCCAAGAAAGCAATTTCAAAGAACAGGCAGCTGCAGGTTCGAACGGGGGAAGAATCAAGGATGTTAAAATTAAATTTAGATCCCACTGTGGTGGGGGGGTCTCTAATTGGAGGTTTCAATAAGAAGATACCTCAAAGGAATGCCTTGCAAAGTTTATGTGACAATGTTGTGGTCCAAAAAGCCTATATGAAAATTTGAAATGGCTGCCAGTTGAACTTTCACTGTGGAAGAAGAGGATCCTGAATTAAAAATGTCAGCTAGGAAGTCCAATACCGAATGAATTGGAGCAGTATAGGGGTCTATGTTCCTAGCTTTTGCCCAGAAGAGAAAGCGTCCATTTACTAGTGTAGATCTTTCCGGTAGAAGATTTTAGGGAAGCTACTATGATATCCCGTACAGGATTAGAAATCATACGAAGCCTGGCTAAGGATGGAAGTGGAGCAACCAAGCAGTGAGGTTGAGAGAAGGTATGGATTGGTGCTGTTGACCCGACTGGTGGGTCAGAAGATCTGGAACCGGGTCCAGATGCCATGGCTGTACCAAGAGGTAATGATGTAGGAACGGAAACCATATCTGTCGAGGCCAATAAGGGGCAATGAGAATCAACTTGGCTCTCAAGGCGGTTGCTTTCTGAATTAGCTGAGGTATCAGCGGAAAAGGAGGAAAAGCATAAAGAAGTCCCCGGGGCCAATCTTGGTTTAGAGTGTCTCTGGGGGGATGGCCTGGAAGGGGGAAGAGAGAGAAGAAGTCTGGGCATTTGCTGTTTTGAGGTGTAGCGAAAAGGTCGCAGCAAGGAAGGCCCCACTTCTGAAAAATCTCTTCCGTCACTGGCTGTTTGAGAGACCACTCGTGAGGCATGAGAATAGCTCTGCTCAATCTGTCCGCTATGATGTTGGATTTCCCGGGGATGTGCGTTGCTATCAGAAACCGGTGAGAGGAGATTGCCCATTGCCAAAGTCTGAGAGCCTCTCGACACAGTGGATAGGACTTGGTTCCGCCCTGTTTGTTTATGTACCACACTACGGACATACTGTCCATTTGGACTGTAATAGTTCCCAGGGGAAGAGAGTCGTTGAGGGCTTGCAACGTTAAAAGCACTGCTCTCATCTCCAGAACATTTATGTGCAGATGGTACTCGAAAGGTTGCCAAGTGCCATGGACCATTCTGCCCTGATAATGCTCCCCCCCACCCGATCAGGGAGGCGTCCGATGTAACCGTCGCAACCAGGGCAAGAGGAACAAATGGTCTGCCTTGATGGATTTGAGGGGACGATATCCACCAAGTCAGATGTCTTTTGCAAGTTGGAGTTACTATGATCTCGTGACGCATGGGAAGTTGTTGAAAGGACCACTGGGTGAATAGCATCCATTGTAGAAGCCGCATGTAAAAGCGGGCGAGGGGAAGAAGTGTTATGGCGGCCGCCATAAGACCCAGTACTTTCAGAGCAAATCTGGCCTGAATTTTGTTGCTGAATAGAATCACTTGGACGTGTCTTTGAATGTCCAAGATCCTTTGGTCTGTCAACCTTGCTGAAAGTTGTACGGTGTCAATTTTGCCTATAAAAGTAATATATTGACAAGGCGACAAGGCAGATTTTTCGAAATTTATAGAAATCCCTAGCCCTCTGCAAGTGTGAATGGTGTAATTTCTGGCTTGGAGAAGCTGATGCCTGGTGGTGGCAGTGAGGAGCCAGTCGTCTTGATATGGAAACACCTGGAATCCTTGACATCTCAGGTGAGCCGTAACCACTGCCATGCATTTGGTGAACACTCTGGGGGTTGTAGTGAGTCCAAAGGGCAGGGCTCTGAATTGGAAGTGACTGGTCCCCAGCCGAAAGCAGAGAAATCTTCTGGATCGTCTGTGAATTTTTATGTGATAGTACGCATCCTGAAGATCTATCGAGCACATCCAATTATCCTTGCCCAGAAAGGGCAGAATGGACTGAAGCGTGACCATCCGGAATCTTGATTTCTTTACAAACTTGTTGAGTTTGCTCAGATCTAATATTGGTCTCCAGTCCCCTGTCTTTTTTGGAACTACAAAGAACCTTGAGTAGATTCCGGATCCTATTTGGTCCGCTGGGACTGGCTGGATGGCTCTTTTTACTAGCAGTTTTGATATTTCTAGTACTGCTAGTTCCCTTAGACTGGGTGGAACATCTGGAAGGGTTCACTTTTGTTGAATTGGGGTTTGAATAAAGGGAATTTTGTAACCCTCGGATATAATTGACTGTACCCATTTGTCTTGAGAAAGGGAAAGCCAGGCTATTGGGTACAGCGATAATTTTCCCCCGACTGCCTCCGAAGGCGGACAATCGGGCAACATCTCAGGGATGCTGGAAGGGTTTGTCAGAAAGAGGCTCTCTGCTACCCTGATTCTGCGGACCACCTCTGCCCCTAGGGCGGCATCTATTATTGTTACCCCCTCTGCCTCTGGGAGTAAACTGACTTCGTGCGTCAGGCGTGACTCCTTGAGATTTGCGGAACCACATTTTCCCTCCCTTCTGTCCTTTGGGGTAAGGTCTAGAAGGGGTGGAGAAATGGACTCCTACGACAGAGAGTCTTGCCATCTTGTTCGCATCTAGTCAAAGTGTCTTTCACTTGAGGACCGAACAAGGTCGAGCCATCAAAAGGGGAGTTTGTGAAAGACGCCTTGAAGGGGTCTGCAAAATTACAAAGCCGCATCCAGGACTGACGCCTTAAAGCCACTCCTGTGCCTGCGGCCCTACTCGCTCCATCGGCTGCTTAAGAAATGAGCCGCATGGAGGAGTTAGCAATGGAGTTAAGGATTCCTAGCTGTGAGCTAATCTTATCCTGAGACCCAGCAGCTGACGGATCCTGTAAAACTTCTCCCAACTCTTTAAGAACATCTCTTTGAAGGCGGGTGAAGTGGCATAAGTAGTTCAGTGATCTCATGGCAAAAGTCGCTGAAGAAAAAATCCACTTACCGTACCTGTCCATAGTCCTAGAATCCTTATTAGGATGGACAGGTACTGAAGGATCAGCTAATTCCTTCTTGGTGGCAGCAGCCACCACCATGGCATCAACTGGGACACCCTTTGTTAAATATTGTCTGTCTTGTGGGGCAGTAATAAATTTTGAAGGTCTCCTGGGGATAGGTTCCACCGAATCTGGAGCCATCCACGCCTTCTGAGCCACTACCTCCATGAGAGGGTCGAAAGGCGGAGACACCCAGGAGGTGGAGGGTCGAGATCTGAACGCCTCCAGGTATACTGACTCGTTCTCGGAGGGATTAAGGGAGGGCCAGTTCCCCCTCTGTTTAAGGATTTCAAGGATGTCTGAAAATGAGACATCCTCAAAGGAGGACCTTGGGGATCCCTCCGACTCATCCAAGTCAGTATCTGATGTAGTAGACTCAGGGGAGTCTAAATGTTTCCTCTTACATGTCCTCTTACGGGGGGGGGGGGTTCTCCTGACGGATCAGGAGAAGCCTCAGAAGAAAAAGATATTCCCAATGGGGAAACCTGAGGCGTTGGATCTCTGGGTCCGGGAGCAAGAGAGTGGGAAGAGACGTCAGCAGGCACTGTAGTGGGAGGAGCTGATGGAACTGTCCGTTGACTAAGCCCAGGGGCTAGTACACTCCTCATCACCTCGAAGGCTCCCCCGTCAAAGAGACCAGAAAGTTCCCGCTCTAAAGAGATAGGAACCCCAGGCCTCACCGAGAGGGAAGGCTCCGAGGCAGATATCGGGGCTGAGCTCACCAACGCCGAAGCTCCAAGGGGGAGAACAGGGTCAAACAAGGGTCCGATGCCACTCGCCCCCTCGGAGCCGACGAGAGAGACTAGATGCCCGGATCCCTCCAATGAAGGTCTCAAGGAGGAAATCGGACCCGAGGACGATGGAGCCGAAAGGGGTGGTATCGGCTCCGAAGTCACAATGGTACTGGTTCCGAGGAGCTCCGGCTCCGAGCTCTGTAAGAGAGTCGAAGGAGGAATGTTCGGTGGATGCGATATAGCTACCGTCTGTTGAGATGGGCTATGGAGTATTTGGGCTAATGCCTGAGACTTTAATAGTCTACTCACCACTCTCTCAAAGTCATGATCAGATAAGCCTGGATGACAGAGAAGATTGGCTCCGATGGCTCCGCTCCGAGAGCAAGGGTGATCTCGGAGTCGAATGAATAGATTCCACAGAAGGGGATCGAGATCTCTTTTGAGATCAATGGAGCCATCGGAGCCGAAGATACGTTGGCTCCAACCGGAGCCGACACTGAGTGTCTAAGACTTGACAGTATCGGCGCCGGATGGAGCCGATACTGATACTGGTATAGAAAGATCGGCTCCAGCCGGAGCCGATCTCGAGCCTGGTGAGGAAGAACCTGAAGCTGACGGCTTGGAAGCCTGAGCCGAAGGCTTAACAGGTTGGGGGCATCCCTGGCGCCAACTTAGTCGGGAAGCTCTCAGGTTTTAATAAGCCCCTTAAAATGAGCTTATTTTTTCGTTCCTGCAGGACTCTTGGGCTGAAAGCATGACAGATAGCACAAGAGTCCTGCAGGTGCGAAGGTCCCAGGCAATAAACACAAGAAGTGTGGCAGTCTGTCAGAGACATCTTCTGACAGCACGAGTCACACTTCTTGAAGCCTGAGACCTTAGTGTCCTTCAACATAACTGTGTCGATGAAACACCGGAAACACACACACACACACACACACACACACACACACACACACAAAACACACTCAGTCCAACAATTTAATTAAATTAAATTAAACTAACAGGGATAACAGACAGTCACACACAAAAAAATCCCTGACAGGAAAAAATTTAGGGAGGGGAAGGCCTAAGGCCTAACTAGGGGTAAGGGAATATTTACTTAAAAGAAGGGAACACTGACAGGAATAGGGTTAACGTGAGTCGGTAATTAACAAAAAATAATATTTATATGTAAAAAGTTAAAGGGGGTAGGCAAAAAGTCTCTAAAAAGTTCACTTACCTAGAGCTGGTAAAAGAAGGCACCTCGTTAGCAAAGCGGCAAACGAGATCTGAGTAATCTCCGCCTTGCATCACGGGATATAGGGTTGCCTCGAGCTGGTAAAATTAGCTCTCAAGCTTAGCAAGTGCCGAGTCGGAGCAGAGGATTGGCTCCGAACCCATCCAGCAAGAATGAAGGCGAGATTGACAACTTAACATCAAAGCTTTAAAATACTCAATGTTCATTTTCATTACTTGCTTTCTCTTAAAACTTGTTACTAGATCAAGCTAAGGGCCTTAACACAATCATTCTCCTCTGCAAGAATGATAAAGTACATCCATTTTTCTTTTGTCATGCTTTTAACCAGACTTTCCTTTTTTTTTTTTTTTACACTGTGGTGCCTACACTTCTTAAAACTGAACAAGGAGAAAAAGAGAAGGGAGAAAGAAAAAAAAAAGCAGCGCTTGTTTACATTAGTAACCCCACTACACTTGTACTAAGAAACCTTTACTTTATAACATGCACTGATCATCATGCAAAATAAAAAATATTACTTTAACATTAATGACATGAAGTAGGGGATATGCCTTAGAGTCCCTTATATGTTTAACAAAGTCATAAATGTCCAATATTTCCAGATTTTCTTGTTCTATCATGTTTCACAAATGTAACTATTGCTTTTCAGTTCCACATTTGTCAATTTCCAAGTTACTGTTTTTTTTCCTGTTCATCTCCATCTCCTAAATAATGTACGCCTCTGCTTTATTTCCAACGTATTCTCAATACTCTTAATAAACTCTCTTGCTTTTTTTTTTCCTTCTGTCAAGCATTTTCTGTTGAAACATTGGAAATTGTTTCACTGGCACACTCGGTGTTTTTTATTACCAGAAGAACAAGCAGAATCTCCTTCTGTTTCACAACTCACTTTTTATTTATTTTATTTTTATTTTACATTTGTTGACCGGGCTAGTCTAACTGGATACATGTCCATTTTCAGTAGAGGCCCGGGGAGATAAGCTACAAGATAGAACAATGAAATTAACACAATAACAAATAAGGAAACAAACAAAAAAAATCCTATTTACAATACATATTACAGGTTATCACAGTAAATTTAGCAGTGCAGAATACAGGCATAACATAGCATGCTAGTACAATCAAAATATTCTAGAGGTAGATAGTATACTGGTTATTAAGGAAGGACTTGCAGATTAATGAGTAGAAGGGATAGGAAGAGCAAAGTATTAAGAGACACATACTAGTCAGGCTTTGTACAGGGGCAAAACCAGTGTGTTCTGAGGAACACTTTCAATTTGTTTTTGAAGCAGGATAGTGAGGGAAGTGTGGAGAGTTCATTGGGGAGGAGATTTCAGGCTTTTCCAACAATATTAGAAAAAAGGGAGTCTCCAGCTTTGTTGTTTGGTTTAGTGGTATGTACTAGAAGTCTCTGAGAAGACCTTAAGGATTCCAGGTTTTTATAGGGAGTGATGAGTGTGGATAGAATAGGAGATTTGGAAGGTTGTGTTGTGGGCTATAGATAGTTGATGGAATTTAATCAGATTTTGTAGTTCAAGCCATCCCAGCTGCTTTAAATTAATGCAATGATGGGTTTTAAATGGGTTGCCTGTAGCAAATCTGGCAATGTTATTGTAGGGTGTTTCCAATTTGCTAAGATTATTTTTAGATATGTTAGTAAAAATATGTGAGGCATAAAGAAGAGAAGAGATTAGATGAGTGTGTGCTACAGTGGTTTTAGCTGAAGGTAAGAGGAAGGATTTTATCCTATAGAGAGCCTAACTTTTTGTTGACAGTTTTTATAGTATTGTTAATATGGATATCAAAGTTCATATTGTTGTCAATGGTGATACCTAATAGTTTGGTGGTTGGTTCAGGGGATATAATAGTTTTATTGGTACAGTTAACTGAGAAATCCAGAGGGGGGGGGGGAGGAGACTTCTTAGTAGGAGAGAAGAGGAGGAGTTTAGTCTTTTTGGGGTTTTGGAGAAGGCATCTATGTGTGAACCATTGCTCAACTGTGTTAAATACTTGTTGGGTAAGAGAGAGAAGTTCAGAAGAGGAGGGGGCTGAGCATATCAGTGTGGAGTCATCCGCATATTGTATGCATGTGGCTTGGGGGATGGCAAGGTGAAGGTCATTAATAAATATGGAAAAAAGTAGAGGTCCTAGGATGGACCCTTGAGGGACACCAAGGTTGACGGGCAGGTGAGTTGAGAGAGACTTGTGCCATAGTACGGCCTGTTGTCTTTTATCAAGGTAGGACTGGAACCACTTTATAGAAGATGTATCTAGTGACAGGGAATTCAGTATTTTGATGAGAATTTGGTGATTTACCACGTCAAAAGCTTTAGACAGGTCAATAAATAGTGCTGAAGACAGCTTGTTTAGATTGCGGTTTTTGTTGATATGATATGTGAAGGAAAGAATGGCAGTAGTAGTGCTATGTGACTGTCTAAAACCATGCTGACAGTTGGATAGCAAGCTATTTTGTGTTAGATGGTCAAGTAATTGTCTGTGAATGCATTAATCCATGATCTTTGCCAAAGGAGAGAGGAGGGCAATGGGGCGGTAGTTGGAGAGTTCAGTGGATTGTCCTCCTTTATGGAGGGGGATAATATGGGAAATTTTCCATAAGCTGGGGATATAACTTTCGGTAATAGTTCTATTGATCAGGATAGAAATGGGATAAGCAATAGCTTTGGTGGAATGTAGGAATTCAGTAGGTAGTTGGGTCTGCTGAGGGTGAGCATGGTTTTAGTTTTTGTAGAAGGGTTAGGATATATGTTGTTGGGGCAGGTTGAATATGAAAAGTAGGGGGTGAGGTTGATTTATAGGAAGGTAGAGTGAAGTTGTTTGTTGATAGTTGACTAGCTAGTGTTTGTAAAGCATCAGTAAAAAAGGTATTAAAAGCATTAGCTGTATTCATTGTTTTTTTGTGGTCAGTGTTTTGAGGGTTAGGAGTAGTGGATTGCCCTGGATGGAGTAGTTGGTTAATGCTAGTCCAAAATTTTTGCGGCTTGTTTTGATTAGCTTGTTGGGATTGCAGGTAGTAGTTTCTTTTATCAGATATTATAGCTTTCTTGGTTTCATTTCTTAGTTGTCTAAATGTTAGTTGGTCTTTTTGCTGGACAAACATTTCTATTTCCTCCTTAGCATGTCCTGCATCAAAAAATGATTTTGTTGGATAAATATAAGAATCAATCAGTGGAAAGAAAGGATGGGGAAGAGAGACTGGATACGCAATTCACAAAGAAACAATGGGAAGATATATGTATGTCACCCAAACATGCAACAAAATCTAGAATTAGGATTTTTACTTGGAAATGTTTACATAGATATTTTTATACCCCAAGTAGACTCCAGAGGATTTTCCCTCAGATAGATAGCAAATGTTGGAGGTGTGACGGGGAAGAAAGATGTAAATGGGAGCATATTTTCTGGGAGTACAGTGAGAGTTGGCAGACTTTAAGGATTCCCTGCTGGATGCACTGTTGGAGATGCTTGGTGGGCAGATTGGTGTGACGAGGGAGATGATTTTCTGAGCTGAACTGCCTAGACATGGTAAGGCCTTGTTGTGTCCAATTATGGTGCCTGACAAAAAAGCAATTACTAGAAAATGGAAATCAGAATCTAAACCCACTATACTAGAAGTAGTGACTATAGTAACAGAGAGAGAGAACAATTGGAATTAAGATCTTTAAAAAAGGGTAGGAACAAACTACACAGGAAAACATGGGAATTGTGGGAACAATACATTCAAGGGAGGAATGAGGTTTAAAAGAAGGCAGGACTTAAATGAGCTATGTAATGTTTGACTGAAAATGACTCGGTACATAAGTGATGTATAATGTTTGCAACTAGGAGTGTGTCAGTATGGTTTGTGATGTAAAATGCTTGCAAATAGGATTGTGTTGGTGAGGTTTCTTTTCATTTACACAGAAGTATGACTGCCTATGTCATAAGTGATGGCTTGATAAAGATGTTTCTTCTTTAAAAAAGGCAGGAAATGAATAATTTAGGTAATGTTGCATGTTATATGATGTACAGCAATATATGTGAAGTATAACATTTGTAAACGTGAACCTGTTATATAAATGTAAATTTGCCTATGTCACAAGGTTATTTTCTGTAGCCCATTTTGAAAATTTTTGCCACTTGCTGTTGTATAATCTTCTAGTCAAAGATTTAAGGGAGGCTAGAAAGTACAGTTGTGTACACTTACCATAAATGTAGATGTTAGAGTGTATTTACTGTTGCAGTCATTACATTTGGGGTAATCTGCTGGCAGGTTGCCCTCAGTCGGCCTGGATAACAAAGTCTTGGGTCCTGCGTTGGTTGCTGTCTCCTCTTCCATGACGTCAGGTCATCAGGGGTATAAAACATGCAGCCGACACCATTTTATTCAGTTTTTCTTGCCCCAGATGTCAGATGACCCCCAAATGGGGAGCAAATATATATATATATATATATATATATATATATATATATAGATGCACTTTTAGAAACAAACTTTACCTTGAACTAAAAGCAAATACACCACAAAGGCTTTCGAGTATAGTGAAGGAAAGGAAAGGTATAGAAAGGGGGATGGCGGGTGGGTAACCCGGACCTCAACAGTGAATACACTCGAACATCTACATTTATGGTAAGTGTACACAACTGTACTATATTCTTCATGTTTCACTGTTGCAGTCATTACATTTGGGTGGAATCCCAAAACCCTGGATGGGAGGATGGAACTTAACAGCATTAGGAGCGGCTGTAAGGCCCTGCAGGACGGCAGTGGCAAAGCCTGTCCTGGATTTGGAAGTGAGAGGTAAATGATAATGCTTTGTGAAGGTATGAACAGAGCTCTAAGTAGCAGCTTCTAGAATGTCTTTGGTTGGAACTCCTGAGAAAAGCTGCTGAAGTAGAGGCAGCCCTCGTGGAATGTGATCTGATCCCCTTGGGCACAGGTTTACCATGGTGCAAATAGCAGAAACGAATGCAGTGGCTTATCCACTTAGAAATAGTCTGCTTTGATACAGCCTTCCCCTCTGACCCTGCAGCAAATGCTACCAGTAGTTGCTCAGATTTTCTTAGAGATATGGTCCTGTTTAAGTAGAATCTTAGTTGACTGTGTACATCCAATGAATGCAGAATCCGCTCCCCCTTGTTCTGCGGATTTGGGTAAAATGTTGGCAGATGAATGGTCTGGTTAAGAGCCACACTGGATACCACCTTAGGCATAAAAGAAGGATTGGTCCTGATGGACACCCTGTCCGGGTAAAATATAATAAAAGGCTCCACTGCCATGAGAGCCTGTAGTTCTGAAACCCTTCCTGCGGAAGTGACTGCCAAGAGAAAAGCTGTTTTCCAAGATAGAAATTTTATATCCGCAGTAGCGCCTGGTTCAAAAGGAGGCAGGGTGAGTTTTTCCAGCATGAAATTGAGGTCCCATGCAGGAGTTGGAAATCTTCTGGGAGGCCTTAAATTTTTGGCCCCTCTAAGATGCTGTTTAAGCAGAGGATGAGAAAAGAGGGGAGGCTCCGTGTTGTAATGAGCCGAGATAGCAGAGGCATGGATTTTTATTGAAGAAATAGTTAAGGCCCTTGTCAAGCATCTCAGTCAAATATTGTAAAATCTGAGGAATACTGGGCTTTGCTGTGTCTGTTCCTTGTGCTTGGTTCCAAGCACAGAATCTCTTCCATTTATCAGCATAAGACTTTCTAGTACTAGGCCTTCTGGCTTCCAAAATGACATCCATCACAGATTTACTGAGAGGTGTTGTTTGAATAATGAAATTATCAGCCATGCTGCAAGGTTCAGAGTTTGGAGATGAGTGTGCAGAATTTGATTGTTCTGCTGAGACAGTAGACGAGGTATTTGAGGCAAGTACCAAGGGGGAAGTTGAGGCATATTCCTTAGAAGTGGGTACCAGTGTTGTCAAGGCCAGTCCGGAGCAACTAGGATCATTTTTGTTTTTTCCTGTCTGACTTTTAATAAGACCTTGGAGAGAAGAGGCAGAGGGGGAAAGGCATAGTCTGATAGGTTTTTCCATCTGAAGGATAGGGCGTCCATTTTCCATGCTTTTTTGTGATGAATTCTTGTGCAGAATTTGTCCAGCTGATAATTTTGGGGAGAGGCAAATAGATCTATGTCTGGGCTCCCCCATTTCCATGCTAACATGCTGAAGATTTGTGGATCCAGTTTCCATCCGTGTGGGTCCATAAGATTTCTGCTTAGGTCGTCTGCCAGAGTATTTTGTTTTCCTGGCAGGAATTGAGCTTAAAGATGTATTTGGTAAGTTAAAGCCGTGTTCCGCAATGTCATGGCTAGTCTGCAAAAGGGGTAGGAATGTGTACCCCCCCTGCTTGTTTATGTACCACATAACTATGGTGTTGTCCATCTTTATCAGTAGTTGTCCTGGATGAAGTAAGTCCTTGAAGGCTGTCAGAGCATTCTAAACAGATAGCATCTCTTTCTGGTTGATATGCAGATGCATTTGTTTTTGGCTCCATTTGCCATGAATGCATCTCCTCGCCAGGTGGGCCCCTCAAGCATAGTCTGATGTGTCTGTAGTAAGGGTTTGGGTGGCAGGGGGTAGAGTGAAAGACAGTCCCTTGTTTTGGTGACATGTCTCTGCCCAAAGAAACTCCTGTTGTAGGCAGGGAATGAGAGGTACTATTGTTTCCAGACTGTGACAATGTTGGCTCCATAAACTTTTTAGGTACCATTGAAGTTTCCTCATATGCAGTCTTGCATATGGAATTAGAATGCAGGATGCCATGAACCCCAAAGCCTGCAGAATTTGTCTTGCAGATAACTGGGGTTTTGTTGCCATTTGTTTGAAGTATATTGTCAATTGCCTTTGTCTGGTGTAAGGTAAGCCATCTGGGCAGCTGTATTAAAGCTTGCACTCAGGAATGTAATTATTTGTGAGGGTATCAGTTGGGATTTCTTTTCATTTATTGTGTACCCCAGGCATGTTAGAAGCCTTTTAGCATTTGCCAGATGTTGAAGAAGAGTGTCCTTGTCCTCTGCTTGAATGAGACAGTCGTCCAGATAAGGCTACATTTGTATATCGCTTTGCCTGCAGAATGCAATTACTAGTGCCAGGCACTTTGTAAAGACCCTGGGCGCAGTAGATAAGCCAAAGGGCAGTGCAGAGAATTGGTAACCACCTGAAGGTATGCCTCTTAAGTCTAGAGTCACTAACCAAGTGTTTCTGCCCAGCATAAGCAGTAGCTGTTGTAAAGTCAGCATTTTGAATTTTGGAATGTCCAGGAACATGTTCAATCTCGATAAATCCAGTATTGGACGCCAAGAATTGTCATTTCTGGGTACCAGGAAGAGTCTTGAATAAACACCTTGTCCTTTTTCCTTTTCTGGTACTGTTTAAATAGCCCTCATATCCATGACGGACATAACATGTTTCTGAGCCTCTGCCCACTGATTTTGTGGCAGATCTGGCCATCAGTTTGGAATTGGCAAAGTATGGAAATTAAATCTGTACCTCTAGGATACTATGTTCAATACCCACTTGTCCTGGGTAATTAACTGCCAATTTTTTTGCATGAAGTGCTAGTTTCCCCCCCCCAAGGGGGCTGCCAAAAAATAAGTGCTTGGTGATGGTAGAGGAAAGTCATTGAGACTGCTTACTGTAGGGTTGTCCTTTGTTTCCTCCAGATTTGGAGATGGAGGCACCCCATTGCTTTGACCTGTAAGAACCCTGTGATTGGTATCTGGAGCCTTTTGAGCGCCTGGATTTCCCATGAGTGGCTCTGTTGGACACCGGAAAGGACCAATTTTTAGTAGGCCAGTGCCTACTGAACCTGGGTGGCTGCACTTGCAAGAAATCTTTTACAGTTTGCACAGATTTAGCTTTGTCTTCCATTTTCTTTAAAACCTCTTCTGCTTTATTACCGGTGTCATGCTGCAAGGGGGCATCCAACAATTTACCTTTAACATGACCACACAGATTTTGCTCCTTGAGCCAGGCATGCCTTCTAATCACAGATCCAGTAACTGTGGCCCTGCAAGAGGCCTCCAAGGAATCAAAACCACATTGCAAAGTATGCTTTCCAACCTGTTCTGCTGAATGCAATAATTCCTGTAATTCTTTATTTTCCACACAATCAGAAATAAACATCATTTTCTGTTTTAGTAGGCCCATAACATACTGATATTTAAGGATATGAAATTGGTAGTTTAAGGCTCCGATTGCCAAGGTAGCAGACGTATAAACCTTCTTTCCCCATCTATCCAGCGCCCTGGTATCTCTATCAGAAGGGGTAGGATTTTTGGCTGTAGAGGCCTTAACACACTTGGGACCCTGTGAAATAGTCTCAGGGTCAGCAGCAGGATTTCTGAATAAATATTTGTGAGTCAGGAACCCTGTAATATCTGTCTGGCTTACTAGGAGCCGGAGGGAGGGAATCAGGAGCAATGCTTGATTCCGAAAACACATCCTCAACAATGTCTAATACAGAAAGTAGAGCCAAAGGCCTATGCTGAGGAAGAAGGAAATCCCTAAGCCTCCTGACTCTCCCAGTGAAAATATTCCCTTAAAGTATACAAGTTTCTCCAAAAGAGTAATCCTCAGGAGGAGAAGCAGATGGGATGGATTCCTCTGCATAAGAATCCTCATAGGGTGAAATGGAAAATTCCTGATCAGAACAGGAATCAGGAGAAATGGAAACCTGATATGAAGATTTATAATCACAGCCGTTTGTACTGATTGTATGTTCATAGGTTAATATTAGGCTATTTGCCCCTTGTGGGCCATTTTAAGCCTAGCAAATTACCCCACGTGAGAATCAAACTCTACACCTTGTGTTTACTAGGTAAACACCTTAACCATTATGCCATCCTCCCATCAGTGCCTTGCCTAGGCATACTAGCGGGAGGGTGGGTGGGTTGGGAACTCCTGATCAAGGTAATTAAGTCCTCAGCCATTTTGCTCATCTGTTTTTTAGGCATAGGGGCCCGAGGACGTGGCTCATGCATCGTTTTTTTAGACACAGAAGAGGCTTTTGACCTTGTTTTTGAGGCTGGCGTCGGTTTTATATAAAAATGTTGAGGCCTGAAAACACCCTCAGAAGCCAGTGCCTGCTCAGCGGCTCCGGACCCTTCCAAGGGAGAGACATCTGCGGGTTCAATACTCTGAGAATCTCGCACCAACATGGGTCTCAGTAGAGGCCTGTGACTCAAAAGTAGTTGGTATCAGGGGCTGTGAAAGCGCCTCACTGAGTATTGGTAAACCGGCGACTGGCTTATGAGAAGCTTAGTCATTGGTTTTGGACCTCAACGGTCTGTCGCTGTCTTTTTCTTTGCGTTTTTTGTGAACTCTGGTAGTTGGAATACTAACAGACAACATTTCAGGATAATTAAATCTTGACCCAAAATATTTAGAAGCAAAACTATACAGACGCTTAATAGTGCGTTGGTTAAATCTAGCACAAAACCGACAGCAAGGCACGTTATGATCTAGGCCTAGGCAAGGAATACAGTATAAATGAAAATCCTTATGAGGTATTTTCTTCCCACAAGTAATGCAATTATTAACTTTTACTGACATCGGTAAGGAGCAAGAAAAAGTTTCCCCAACAGGGTACTTAGCTTTAGTTTGAAGACTTCGGTTCTGAAACTTGAATGTGAAAATTTCAGGAGTCGGCCGACCAGCACTTGCAAACTGCTTCTGCTTCGGACGCCGCGCGTCAAGAAAGACTGAATACAATGGCGTCGGCTGCATGTTTTATACCCCTGACGACCTGACGTCATGGAAGAGGAGACAGCAACTGACGCAGGACCCAAGACTTTGTTATTCAGGCTAAGTGCAACCTGCCAGCAGATTACCCCAAATGTAATGACTGCAACAGTGAAACACGAAGAACATCAATTCGTTGAACGGGGGAAGTGAGACTAGTATTCCTGGCAATCATTGGAAATGGAAAGTACAGTTGTGTACACTTACCATAAATGTAGATGTTCGAGTGTATTCACTGTTGCAGTCATTACATTTGGGTTATCTGCTTGCAGGTAGCCCTCAGTCAGCCTGATTAACAAAATCTTGGGTCCTGCGTCGGTTCCTGTCCCTTCTTCCATGACGTCAGGTTTTCAGGGGTATAAAATATGCAGCCGATGCCACTGCATCAGTTTTTCTTGCCCCAGATGTCAGGTACTCCCTAATGGGAAGCAATTAAACATATAAGCACAAAGATATACCTCCAACAAAAAAGCAAATACACCAAAAAGGCTTTTAAGCATAGTAAAGGAAAGTAGATGTATAGCCAAAAGAAGTTAGGGGGCTGGAGGGAGGGTAACCAGGACAGCAACAGTGAATACACTCGAACATCTACATTTATGGTAAGTGTACACAACTGTACTATGTTCTTCGTGTTTCACTGTTACAGTCATTACATTTGGGTAGATTACCAAAGCTATGGTTGGGAGGAGGAATTTAGATAGCATTAGGGACGCTATAAGGCCCTGCAAGACTGCAGTGGCAAAGCCAGCTCTGGATTTAGAGAAAATTGGCAAATAATAATGCCTGGTGAAAGTATGTAGAGAACTCCAGGTAGCAGCTGCTAGGAAGTCCATGGTAGGGACGCCTCTGAGAAAGGCTGTAGAGGTAGATGCAGCCCTGGTGGAGTGAGGTCTGATCACCTGGGGATAGGTTTTCCATGGTGCTTATAGCAGAAATGAATGCAATGGCTTATCCATTTAGAAATGGTTTGCTTTGAAATAGCCCTCCCCTCTGCCCCTGCAGCAAATGCCACCAACAGTTGTTCAGATTTTCTTTGAGGTTTAGTCCTGTCCACGTAGAACCTAAGTTGTCTGTGCACATCTAAGGAATGCAGTATCCCTTCTCCTTTATTCTGTGGATTGGGAAAGAAGGTTGGCAAATGGATTGACTGATTAAGAGCCACACTGGATACCACCTTGGGCATGAAGGATAGATTGGTTCTGAGGGACACCCTGTCCGCATGAAAGATGATGAAAGGCTCCACTGCCATAAGGGCCTGTAATTCAGATACCCTACTAGCTGAACTGATTGCAAAAACTAAAGCTGTTTTCCAAGAAAGAAATTTTAAGTCTGCAGTAGCAGCTGGCTCGAAAGGAGGTAGAGTGAGTTTCTCCAAGACAAAGTTAAGGTACCAGGCTGGGGTTGGAGCTCTCCTGGGTGATCTCAAATTTTTTGCCCCTCTGAGGAACTGCTTGAGCAGTGGATGAGAGAAGAGGGGAGGGTTCTGTGTTACAATGAGCTGAAATGGCTGAGGCGTGGATTTTAATGTAGGAAAAAGAAAGGCCCTTGTGAAGTATCTCAGTTAAGTATTGTAAAATCTGAGGTAAATTGGACGCTGCTGTGCTCATGCCTTGAGATTGGTTTCAGGCACAGAATCTTTTCTATTTCTCAGCATAAGATTTTCACGTACTAACCCTCCTTGCTTCTAAAATGATATCCATCACAGGTTTGCTGAGAGATGGTAAAGGAGAGATTAAGTAATTAGCCAGGCTGCAAGGTTCAGTGTTGGAAGCTGAGGGTGCAGAATCTGGTTCTCCCGCTGATACAGCGGGGAAGGAGTCTGAGGCAGGTGCCATGGAGATAATCATGACACACTGCGCTGGAGGGGGTACCAGTGTTGGCACGGCCATTCCGGAGCAATCAAAATCATCCTTGGTTTGTCCTGTTTGATTTTTAGTAGCACTTTGGAGAGCAGAGGCAGAGTGGGGAAGGCAAGGACCGATAGTTTTTCCCAGCTGAAGGACAGAGCATCCACTTTCCAGGCTTGTTTGTGGGGAGTCCTTGTGCAAAATTTGTCCAACTGGTAGTTCTGGGGAGAGGCAAACAGGTCTATATCTGGGCTCCCCCATTTGCTTGTCAACATGTTGAAAATCCTTGGTTCCAGTTTCCACTCGTGTAGGTCCATGAGGTTTCTTACTACGTCTGCCAGTGTATTTAATTTTCCTGGTATGAATTAAGCTTGGAGGTGCAATTGGTAGCTCAAGGCTGTGTTCCACAATGCCATGGCTAGTCTGCAGAGGGGGCAAGAATGTGTATCCCCCCCCCACTTGTTTATGTACCACATAACAGTGGTGTTGTCCGTCTTTACCATCAGTTGTTCTGGAAGAATGTGGTCCTTGAAGGCTGTCAGAGCATTCTGTACAGCTAACATTTCTTTTTGATTGATATGCAGGTGCATTTGACTTGGGTTTCATTTGCCCTGAATGCACTTCCCGCCAGGTGAGCCCCCCATGCATACTCTGATGCATCTGTTAGGGTTTGGGCGGCAGGGTGTGAAAGGTAGTCCCTTGTTTTGGTGGCAGGCCTCTGCCCACCAAAGGAACTCTAGGTGTAGGCAAGGTATGACAGGAATCATCTTTTCTAGGTCTTGAGAATGTTGACACCTTAGGCTTTTTAGATGCCACTGTAGTTTCCTCATATGCAGTCTTGCATATGGAATTAGAAGAATGCAGGAGGCCATGGACCCCAAGGCTTGCAGTATTTGTCTTGCAGTTAAGCAGGGTTTTTGTGGCCACTTGTTTGAAGTAGGTTGTCAAATGAATTTGCTTTTCTGGCATGCAGTAAGCCATCTGGGAAGTTGTATTCAAGCTTGCTCCCAGGAATTTAATTTGTTGACAGGGTACCAGGTGTGATTTCTTTTCGTTTATGGTGTACCCCAGACAAGTTGGAACCCTGTTTACAAAGGACAGATGATTCAAAAGTATGTCCTGGCTTTCTGCTGAAGTAGGCAATCATCCAGGTATGGGTATATTTGAATATTTCTTTGCCTGAAAAATGCAATAACTGGAGCTAGGCACTTTGTGAATACCCTGGGCACAGTAGATAAGCCAAAGGGCAGTGCAGAGAACTGATGGTGCATGTAGCCTGCTTTAAAGCGTAGGTATCTTCTGCAAGATTCCCTGATTGGGATGTGCAGGTATGCTTCTTTTAAATCTAGTGTTGCCAAACAGGCATCTTCGTCTAGCATATGAATTAATTGGTGAAATGTCAGCATCTTCAACTTTGGAATCTCCAAAAAGGTGTTTAGTGTAGACAGGTCCAGGATAGGACACCATGAATTGTCTTTTCTGGGTACCAGGAAAAGTCTAGAGTAGAAACCTTGTCCCTTTTCCTCTTCTGGTACCAGTTGAATAGCCCCCATGCTAGAGAGAGAAAGTACTTGTTTTTAGGCCTCTGCTCACTGATTTGGGGGTAGGTCCGGCCACCCACTTGGTGTTGGCAACGTGTGGAAGTGAAATCTGTATCCGTGGGACACTATATTTAAAACCCATTTGTCCTGGGTAATGAGTTCCCAATTCTTTGCATGAAGAGCAATCTTTCCCCCCAAAGGGGCAGTCCGTTGATAAGTGTTTGGAAATTTTAAAAGGAAGTCATTGAGACAGTTTACCATAGGGGGGAGTCTTATTATTCTGAGACTTGGAAGTAGAGGCCCCCCCACTGCTTAGTTCTGAGAGTCCCCTGGGACTGAAACCTGGGGTTTTGGCTGTGTCTGGGTTTGGATTGAGAAGACCTGGAAGGGGCTGAAAGGACCAATTCTTAGAGGGCCAGTGACTACTAAATCTAGGTGGATGAACTTGTAAAACATATTTAACAGTTTACATAGATTTAGCTTTATCTTCCATCTTTTTAAGAACTTTCTCAGCCTTGTTGCCAAACAGGCAGTCCTGATTTAAAGCAGCCGCCAACAATTTAGCTTTAACATGATCAGGCAAAGATTGCTCCTTAAGCCAAGCATGCCTTCTGATTACAGACCCAGTAACAGCAGCCCTGCAAGAGGCCTCTAATGAATCAAAACCACTTTGCAAAGTATATTTTCCAACTTGTTCGACAGAATGCATTAAAACCTGTAATTCGTTACTTTCCGCACAATCAGGAATCAACATAATTTTCTGTTTAAGCAGTCCAATGACATGTTGCTGATATTTTAAAATATGAAACTGGCAGTTTAAAGCCCTAATGGCGAAGGATGCAGAAGTGTAAACCTTCTTACCCCATCTATCCAGTGCCCTGGAGTCTCTATCAGAAGGGGTAGGATTGTTAGCAGTAGAAGCCTTAATGCCCTTGGGCCCCTGTGAAATAGTCTCTGGATCTGCAATAGGATTTTTGAAAAGGAAGTTGTGGGACTCTGAGACCCTGTAGTATCAGACAGTTTTTCTGGAAGCAGGAGGCAGGGAATCAGGGGCCAAACTAGATTCCGAGAAAGCATCAACAATGTCTAGTACAGGAGGAATTGCTAAAGGCCTATGCTGAGGTAGGAAAAGGAAATCCCTAAGCCTCTTTTTTGAATCAGAAAAATCCTAGCTTTCCCAGTGGAAATGCTCCCTTAGAGTATATGTAAGTTTTCCCCAAAAGAAAAATCCTCAGGAGGGGAAGCAGAGGGAATATAATATAGTCCTCTGCATCAGAATCCTCATAAGTAGGTAAGGGCAAATCCAGATCATCAGAAGAGTCAGAAAAAACAGAATCCTGATCAGAAGATTCATAATCAACTTCAGTCCTAGGCCTCCTAAAAGGGTGGCTGGCTACAGGTCTTCAGCCATTCTAATCATTTGTTTTTTAGGCCTAGAGGCCTGAGCATGTGGCCTGGCCGTTTGTTTTTTTTAGACATGGATAGAGATTTAGACCCAAGTAAAGAAAGAGGTGTCTGTTTAATATGCATGTCCATAGGCCTGAATACACCCTCAGAAGCTGGTGCCTGCACATCAGCTCCAAACCCATCCAAGGTAGAGACATCTGCGGGTTCCATAGTTGAAGCATCTCGTGGCATAGCGGACTCCAAATGGGTCTCAGTAGAGGCCTGCGAATCAGAAGTAGCGGGTATCAGGGGCTGCAAAAGCGCCTCACTGAGTACCAGTGAACTGGCAATTGGCTTAGGAGAAGCGTCGGCAGATATGGACATCGGCAGCCTGTCTTTATCTTTGCGTATTTTTGGAATCCCGGTAGTTGGATGGCTAACCAATGACATTTCTGGATAATTAAACCGAGAACCGAAATATTTAGAGGCGAAAATATACCAACGACGGATAGTGCACTGATTAAATAAAGCACAAAACCGACAGCAAGGTACGTCGTGGTCAGGGCCCTGGCAAGGAATACAGTACAAATGAAAATCTTTATGAGGTATTTGATTTCCACAAGTAATGCAATTAACAACTTTTACTGACATCGGTAAGGAGCAAGAAAAAGTTTCCCCAACGGGGTACTAAGCTTTAGTTGAAGACTTTGGTTCTGAAACTTAAAAACGTAAATTTCAGGAGTCGGTGGACTGGCACTTGCGAACTGCTTCTGCTTCGGGCACCGCACGGCAAGAAAGACGGCTATAATGGCATCAGTTGCATGTTTTATACCCCTGTCGACCTGACGTCATGGAAGAAGGGACAGCAACCGACGCAGGACGCAGGACCCATGACTTTGTTAATCAGGCTGACTGAGGGCTACCTGCAAGCAGATAACCCAAATATAATGACTGCAACAGTGAAACACGAAGAACATCAGCCACACAGTGAGCTTGTGATTTTGAAGATTATGATGAATGAGTCCCTCTGTATGGGATAGGAGGTCTGCAGCTGGGTCCAAGGTCTCCGAATTAGGTGATGCCAAAGAAAATGGAAACCATGTCTGTCAAGGCCAGAATGGGGCAATGAGAATTCTCCTGTTCTGTAACCTGCAGACTTTCTTTAGAAACTGGGAAATGAAAGTTATCGGGGTAAAGGAGTACAACAGACAGGAAGGCTAATTGTGAAGGAGAGCATCTTTCAGTGACTCCACCGGCAGGGGGAATAGGGCAAAGTAGCTGCTGCACTTGTTCAGGGAGATGCAAAGAGATCACAGCAGGGCTGGCCCCATTGATGGAATAAATCTACTGTCAAAGGATTGAGAGACCACCTGTGAGGCATTAGGATGCTCCTGCTCAATTTGTCCGCAATCACAATGGCACTCCCCAGAATATGCATTGCAAACAGAAAGCAGTTGGATGAAACTGCCCATTGCCATACCCAGAGTGCTTTTCGACAAAGAGGGTAAGACTTGGTTTCCCTCTTGTCAGTTATTTGGTACATCAACAAGCATGTCTGTTTGGATCACAATCGTTCCCAAGGGGAGGGCTTCTTGGAATGCTTGTAAAGTACAGTTGTGTACCTACCATAAATGTAGATGTTAGTGTGTATTCACTGTTGCAGTCATTACACTTGGGTTATCCTGCTGGAAAGCTACCCGCAGTCAGCCAGAATTCCAAAGTCTAGGTCCGGCGTCAGTTGCTGTCGCCTCTTCCCTGACGTCAGTGTGCCAGGGGTATAAAAGATGCAGCCAATGCCATTTTCTTCAGTTTTTCTTGCCCCAGATGTCAGGTGCCCCCAAAATGGTAGGCTAAAACATTATGCTAATAATTATGCATGCAGTAAAATAAACATTTCCTTCATCTACAAGCAAAGACACCACATAGGTTGTATAAGATAGAGAAGAATAGGCAAGTCCCAGCCGAGAAAAGGGGGATGGTGGGTAACCTGGACTACAACAGTGAATACACTCTAACATCTACATTTATGGTAGGTACACAACTGTACTATGTTCATAGTGTTTCACTGTTGCAGTCATTATACTTGGGTTGAATCCCAAAGGTGAGGTTGGGTGGCTGGGCCTAAATTGGATTAGGAGAGGCTACAAGGCCCTGCAGAACTGCAGTGGAGCCTTCTCTGGATTTAGAGTAGAGAGGCAAGTGGTAGTGCTTGGTGAAAGTGTGCACTGAACTCCAGGTTGCAGCCTCTAGAATGTCTTTGGTTGGTACTCCTCTGAGGAAGGCTGCTGAAGTGGCTGCTGCTCTGGTTGAATGTGGCCTAATGCCCTTAGGCACCGATTAGCCATGTTGTGAATAGCAGAAACGAATGCAGTGTCCTATCCATTTTGAAATAGTCTGCTTTGAGATGGGCTTTCCTTGTGATCCTGCAGCATAAGCTACAAACAGTTGCTCAGTTTTTCTGAAAGCTTTTGTTTTGTCCAAATAGAAGCATAGTTGCCTGTGTATGTCCAAAGCGTGCAGAAGTCTCTCCCCTTTATTCTGGGGATTTGTGTAAAATGTTGGCAAATGAATGGTCTGGTTAAGAGCCACACTGGATAATACCTTTGGCATAAATGTTGGGTTTGTCCTTAGAGAAACCCTGTCCTGATGAAAAATGATGAAAGGTTCCACTGCCATTAATGCCTGTAACTCTGAGACTCTTCTTGCTGAAGTTATTGCTAGGAGCAGAGCAGTTTTCCATGATAAGAATTTTATATCAGCTGTATTGGTTGGCTCAAAAGGAGTCAGTGTGAGCTTTTCTAAAACAAAAGTGAGGTCCCATGTAGGTATCGGTGCTCTCCTTGGGGGTCTTATGTTTTTTGCCCCGCTGAGGTACTGTCTTAGTAGTGGATGAAAGAAAATAGGAGGTTCCGTATTGTAATGAGTTGAAATGGCAGAGGCATGGATCTTAATTGATGAGAAGGATAGGCCTTTGTCCAGTATCTCAGTTAGGTATTGTAAAATCTGAGGTATATTTGGAACAAATGGTTAGAGTCCTTGTGCCTGGTTCCAAGCACAGAATCTCTTCCATTTTTCTGCATAAGATTTCCTAGTGCTGGGCCTCCTGGCTTCTAAAATGACATCCATAACAGCTTTAGAGGGAGGTGTGGTCTGAGTGGCTATATTACCTGCCATGCAGCCAGATTTAAGGTTCTGAGTTGATTGTGCAGAATCTGATTGTTTTGTTGAGTCAGAAGATGAGGAATTTGAGGTAAGGCCCAGGCTGGGCCTTGAGACAAGCTCTTTAGGATTGGGTACCAGTGCTGGCGTAGCCAGTCGGGAGCAATCAGAATAATTTTTGGCTTCTCATGTCTGACTTTTAGGAGCACTTTGGGAAGAAGAGGCAGTGGAAGAAAGGCATAAACTGTCAGTGTTTTCCAGCTAAATGATAGAGCATCCACTTTCCATGCTTCTGAGTGATCAGTTCTTGTGCAGAATCTCTGTAGTTGGCAGTTGTGAGGGGAGGCAAAAAGATCTATGTCTGGGTGTCCCCATTTCTTTGTTATCATGCTAAAGACCTGTGGATTTAGTTTACATTCGTGAGGATCCATGAGATTTCTGCTTAGTTCGTCTGCCAGAGTATTTTTCTTTCCTGGCAGGAATTGTGCCTGCAGATGTACTTGACAGGTCAGTGCTGTGTTCCACAAAGTCATGGCTTGCCTGCAGAGGGGGTAGGAATGTGTGCCCCCTTGCTTATTTACCACATAACCGTGGTATTGTCCGTCTTTAGTAATAGTTGTCCTGGATGTAGTAGATCCTTGAAGGCTGTCAGGGCATGCTGTACAGCTAGCATTTCTTTTTGATTGATGTGAAGATGCATTTGTTCCTTGGGCCACGTGCCCTGAATACATTTTCCTGCCATGTGTGCCCCCCAGGCATAATCCGATGCATCTGTTATTGTCTGCCTGGCTGTGGGTAAGGTGAAAGGCTGTGACTTGTGGTGACAGGCCAGTGCCCACCATCGAAACTCCTGTTGCAGGCAGGGAATGAGAGTTATTATTGTTTCCAGGCTGTGGCAATGATGAGTCCAAACACTTTTTAGATACCACTGTAGTTTCCTCATATGCAGTCTTGCATATGGAATTAGTAGAATGCAGGATGCCATGAAGCCCAGAGCCTGCAGAATTTTTTCATGCAGGGAGCTGGGTCTTTGTTACCATCATCTGAAAGTAATGAGTCAGTTGACTTTGCTTGTCTGGCGTGAGATAAGCCATCTGTCTGGGCAGTTGTATTTAAGCTTGCACCCAGGAATATTATCTCTTGAGAGGGCACTAGTTTTGACTTCTTTTCGTTTACTGTGTACCCTAGGCAAATTAGTAATCTTTTTACAAACGCCAGATGCTGTAGTAGAATGTCCTTGCTCTCTGCTTGAATAAGGCAGTCGTCCAAGTAGGGATATATTTGAATTCCTTTTTGTCTGCAAAATGCAATTACTGGTGCCAGGCATTTTGTGAAGACCCTGGGCACAGTAGATAAGCCAAAGGGCAGTGCAGAGAATTGGTAATGCATTGAGCCAGCTATGAATCTGAGGTACCTTCTGCAAGATTGTCTGATTGGGACATGCAGGTATGCCTCCTTGAGGTCCAAAGTAACTAGCCAAGCCTTCTTGCCCAGCATGGGTAGAAGTTGCTGCAGTGCTAACATTTTGAATTTCGGAACATCCAGGAAAGTATTTAGGATTGACAGGTCCAGTATTGGTCTCCAGGCTTTGTCCTTTCTGGGTACCAGGAAAAGTCTTGAGTAAAATCCTTGTCCCTGTTCTTGCTGTGGTACTCTTTGAATAGCTCTCATGTCTATGAGAGCAGAAAATTGTTTTTGTGCTTCTGCCCATTGGTTTTGTGGCAGGTCTGGCATACCTTTTGATTTTGGAAGGGTGTGAAAGTGGAACCTGTAACCCTGAGAAACAATATTCAGTACCCGTTTGTCCTGGGTGGTCATGTGCCAATTTTGTGAGAAAAGTGCTAGCTTTCCCCCTAAGGGAGCTGCATTTGTAGAGGGAAGTCATTGGGACTGTTTCCTATAAGGATGTGATTTGTCTTCTCCTCCTTTGGGGGCTGAAGCACCCCATTGTTTAGGTCTGTATGAGCCTTGGGGCTGAGATCTGCCTCTTGGGCGTCTGTATCTGCCTCTTTGTGGCCTGTCTGACACTGGAAAGGACCAATTTTTAGAAGGCCAGTTTCTGCTAAATCTAGGTGGCTGAACCTGTAAGAAATGAGAAATCCTTTACTGTCTGCATTGACTTTGCTTTATCCTCCATTTTCTTTAACACCTCTTCTGCCTTAACATCAAACAAAGTATCATGCTGTAGTGGAGCATCCAATAATTTTACTTTAACATGATCAGGTAAACTTTGTTCTTTTAACCAAGCATGCCTTCAAATGACAGAGCCTGTAACTGCAGCTCTGCAAGAAGCCTCTAATGAATCAAAACCACATTGCAGAGTATGCTTTCCCACTTGTTCAGCTGCATGTAATAAATCTTGCAATTCCTTATTGTCAGGACATTGAGTTTGTAAGCATTTTCTGTTTTAACAGAGACATTAGGTATTGTTGATATTTAAGCATGTGAAACTGGCAGTTTAAAGCCCTTGCAGCTAAAGTAGCAGAAGTGTAAACCTTTTTCCCCCATCTATCCAGGGCTCTGGAATACCTATCAGAGAGGACAGGGTTTTTTTTGCAATGGAAGCCTTAACCCCTTTGGGACCCTGAGAAATTGTTTCTGGGTCAGCAGCAGGGTTTCTATAAAGAAATTTATGAGAGTCTGGGACCCTGTAGTACCCGTCTGGCTTGACTGGTGCAGGGGGGTAAAGAATCTGGAGACAAACTGGATTCAGAGAAAACATAATCAACAATATCAAGCACAGGGGCCTGTGCTGAGGCAATAAAAGAAAGTCTGAGCCTTTTCTTGGATTCTGAATAATCCTGGCTCTCCCAAAGGAAATGCTCCCTCATGGTGTGCAAGGTTTCCCCAAAAGAGTAATCCTCACGCGGAGAGGCTGAAGGTATAGATTCTTCTGCATCAGAGTCCTCATAGGGAGGGACAGAATATCCCTGATCTAAAAAGGAATCAGAGGAAATAGAAACCTGGTCAGAGGAGTCATAGTCAGCGTCTTGCCTAGGCCTTTTATCAAGGGGGGGATGGGAACCCCTGATCAAAGTAATTAGGTCCTCGGCCATTTTTAGCATCTGTTTCTTTGGCATGGATGACTGTCCATGAGAATGCTGTACTTGTTTCCTTGTCTTTAATGGTGTTTTTGACTTTGCCTTGGCTGCTGTAGTGGACTTGATAGTAAGCTGTGAAGGTCTGAAAACACCCTCAGAAGCAGATGCCTGCTCAGCGGCTCCAGACCGATCTGAGGGAATATTTTCCGCAGGCCCAATACCTTGAGTTTTCAGAGGCTTAGGTGTCTCCATGTGGGAGTCGGATGCGGCCCGTTTCGCTGAGGTAGCGGGTGTCAGGGGCTGCGAAAGCGCCTCACTGAGAACCGGCGACTGGCCTAGAAGAGGCTCTGTTGTCGGTTTTGGACCTCGGATGCCTGTCCTTTTCTTTGTCTTTGTGTTTTTTTATGAATTCCGGTCGTCGGTTGTTCTGACGGCATTATGTAGTTAAATCTTCGGCCAAAGTAATGTAAAGAAAAATCAAACAGACGCTTAATAGTGCGTTGGTTGAATCTAGCACAAAACAGACAACTAGCAACATCGTGGTCAGGGTCCAGGCAAGGAATACAGTAAGAGTGAAAATCCTTATGAGGTATTTGCTTCCCACAAGAAATACAATTGTTAACTTTTACTGACATCGGTTTGGAGCAAGAAAAAGTTTCCCCAACGGGGTACTTAGCTTTACTGAAGACTTCGGTTCTGAAATTCAATTTCAAAAATCTCAGGAGTCGGCTGACCGGCACTTGCGAACTGCTTTTGCTTCGGGCACCGCGCGGCAAGAAAGACAGGAGAAAAAGGCGTTGGCTGCATCTTTCATACCCCTGGTGCACTGACGTCAGGGAAGAGGCGACAGCAACCGATGCCAGACCTAGACTTTAGAATTCTGGCCGACTGCGGGTAGCGTGCCAGCAGGATAACCCAAGTGTAATGACTGCAACAGTGAAACACTACGAACGTTATCAAAAGCACTGTCCTCATCTCAAACACCAATGTGCAAATTGGCCTCTAACTGGGAGCAAGTGCCTTAGACGGTCCTTCCCGGATAAAACCCCACCCCCACCCCATACAGGATGCGTCCATGGTCACTGTGGCTTGAGGTTGAGGAGGGGTAAAGGGTAGGCCCGAAAAAATTTTATTGGGGTGAAACCACCAATTCAGGTCTTTTCTACATAAACTGGTGATCAATATCCGATAGGACATTGGCTGATTCAGTAAAGACCATTGTGACTCCAAGAGCCATTGTTGGATTCGCATGTAAAAAGGGGAACTAAAGTGATGGCAGCTGCCATTGATTATAGAGTTTGTAATAACAGTCTTGCGATCACTTTTTTGCTGCGAAGAATCTGACTGACTTGTGATTTTGTTCTTTGAAGTCTTTCTGGGGGAAGAGATGTGATGCCGGTGTTTGTGTTCAACACTGCTCCTATAAATGCTATAGCTGTAATGGCTCTAGATGGGACTTTTCATAGTTTACAGTGATCCCCAGCAAGGAGCAAGTTTGAAGAACATAGTTCCTTGCCCACAACAGTAGATTTCTGGTGGGTGCGGTAATGAGCCAGTTGTCTAGGTATAGAAACATGCAGAATCCTTGCAGTCTGAAGTAAGCTGCTACCATTGCCATGCAGCTGAACACCCTGGGGCTGCGGTGAGACCAAAGGGCAGAGCTCTGAACTGATGACCGTCTCCCAGCCAGAATCACAGGAATCTTCTGGAGGGCTTGCTCATTTTTATGTGATAATACGCATCCTGAAGATCAACTGAGCACATCCAACTGTCTTTTCCTATGAACGCAAGTATAGCTTGAACTGCAACCATCCAGAATTTGGTTTGTTGAACTGACTTGCTCAACACACAGATCCAAAATCAGTCTCCAGTCCTCCATTTTCTTTGGCACTAAAAAGAATCTAGAGTAAAGTCCGGATCCTGTTTGGTCTAGTGGGATTGCTTGGATAACTCTCTCTTGTTGAGCAGTTTTTGAATTTCTAGGATTGCTGCATCCCAGAGTGTAACGTCTGGGATTTTTTTGGCTGTTTTTTTTTCCAAAATGGGATAGATATTGTAACCTCTGGTTATATCCCTCTGCACCCAATTCTGCATCGTTATATTTAGCCAAGCAGATAGGGTAGAGACGATTATTCCCTGACCACCTCCAGATGGCAATCGGGCCTCCATTCATAAGTGCTGATAGGATTTACCAGGGAATGAAGCACTACCGTACTAGTATTTATGAAAGTTAAATTAAAGTAAATATATATTAAAGTAAGGAGAGGAAAAAAATTATGGTCTAACAACTGAGTGAGTGTTTGTTAGGTAGGGTGGTGACCGGTGCAGGAGGAAGAGTTAGCAAGTTAGCTCTTCAGTTGTCTTTTAAAAAGAAATGAGGATTGAATAAAACGTATACTGGTTGGGAGTTTGTTCCAGGTTTGAGATGCAGAGCATTTATAAAGTAATCTGCCTATTGTTTTGTTAGGCCTGTAGGTGTCAAGTAGAAGCTAGTCAGTGCTACAGAAGTATTGTGAGAGTTTGTCTACTCTATGCAGCCCCTACATTTGCCCACCTCCAAGCAAATCTTTTAACCAAACTTGAACAGTCTTACAACCAGAGTCAGATTTGCCTGCAACTTCCCTTACAAATCCTATCACTGCCTTTCTCTAAATCAACTACAATGGTTTGAATTCCCTCAACTACCTCAACTACTCCAACTTCATCAGTTGATGACAAATTCTCTACTTTACAAACCTGCTGACTGTCCCCCTCCTGTCCCAATACAAACTAAGCTTGAGCTAGAGAAGTCCTTTAAGTGATGAATAACACTTTTTGCTTCGATACAGTAAACCAAGCTTTTGATTGGTCTTTCTGATGGACAGTTGGAAATGGTCAAATTTTAGCTGTCAACTAATTCCTAAAAGTCTGGTATGGGAGTCCATGTGTACGATGGTGTTGTCTGCGGAAGAGAAGCTGTAGGAAATTTTAAGGTCGGACACAGATTTTGGAAGAAAAAGAAAACACTTTTCTTTGGGTTAAGGATGAGTTGGTTTTTGATTAACCAGTGTTCAATAGTGTTAAAAGTGGTCTGGGTGAGGGAGTGAAGTTCAGTAGGATTGTCAGAGAGGGTAATAGGAGTAGAATTGTTAGCATACTGTATCAGAGAAGAGGTGTGGCAGGCAGAGTGGAGACTGTTAGTAAAAAGAGGAGGTGGAGTAGAATGGATACTTGGGGCTAGAATGGATACTTGGGGCCTGTTTGAATAGGTAGAAAAGGTGAGCAGGAGGTCTGCCATCTAACAGATAGTCTGTTGTGGAGATAACTGAAGAACCAGAGAGTAGTGATGCAGAGAGGTTGAGTTCAGTTAGTTTATTAAGAAGCTTAGGGTGGGAGAATGTGTCGAATGCCTTGGAAAGGTCAAGGAATAGGCAAGACACCAGTTATCTCTTGCCTCCACTATAGTCTGGGTGAAAGATAAAATGGCTGTGAATGTGTTGTGGTAGGGCCTAAATCCATGTTGAGACGGGGGTGAGGAGATTTTTCTGGAGTAAATATTTAAGGAGTTGTCTGTGAACGCATTTCTCTAGGATTTTTGAGGGAGGGGAGGGGAAGAGGATGGCTACAGGTCAGAAATCAGAAGGGTCGGTGGAGTTGCCTCCTTTATAAAGCAGAACTGTGTAAAAGGATTTCCAAGTTTCAGAGACTCTGGATTCTTTAACAGAATGGTTGACAAGGATTAAGACAGGATATGCTGTAGTACTGGCTGCAAGTTTGAGAAATTGGGGGGGGGGTAGGCTGTCAACAGATGGACAGCAAGGTTTACGTTTCTGCAAAAGGGATTTTATACAAGCACTAGAAACAGGTTTCAGTGAGAAAGATGAGGTGGAGGGAGTGGGTATTTGTGACTGGCTGTTGGGGGGGGGGAGTTAGTTTGCCGACAGAGTCTATGAAGTAGTTCTTTAGTAGGGTGCAACAAAATATTTTTGGGGCTTGAGGTGAGAGTCGATTGCACTTCTTGATAGAAATTTTTATTGTCTCAAATACATTTTTAGTAAGGTTTCTTAGTTCTTTAAATTTAAGGAGGAGAGATGAAGATTTTGACTTTGTCCATCGTTTCCAGGGAGTCTCTAAGTTTCATGGTGGAAAGGGTAGCTTTGGAGAGTTAGTGTGCGGAATTAGATTGGATCCTAATTTTTCTGATGGGTGCTAGGGTGTTTAGCATGTTTAGGAAAATATTGTTAAACCCAAGAACAGCATAATTTAGAGGAAGGTTAAGCAGATGACACCAGCTGACAAGCTAGAGTTGGTTTTTGAAAGTTTCTGTGTTGAAATTGGTCAGGTTACGGCAGTCTCTATAAAGGTGTCTTTTTGAGGTTTGGGAAGGTACTCTTTTTTTTATTGAGATGGGGAGTGATCGCTTAGAGATGCTGGGATTAATTATTACACTGATTTGGGTTGGAAATTAAGATCCGATCTAGAATGGAGCTGGAGTTTTTACTGATGTAGGTGGGTGTAGAAATAAGTTGACATGTAGGTGCAACATGTTTAGTGAACTTAACAGTATCCAGCAATGAACAGTTATCAAAGATGAGTTGTGGGGACATAGGTTCATAGGTAGGTACCAAGGGAGCCCGCAGGATTTTTTGCAGGGGGGTGCAAACCCTGACCCCTCCCATTTAACCCTGCCCATGCCCCACCCACACAGCCATTCCAGTCTCCGATTTCTTGGCCATTTCTCCCCAGTTGCCATAAACACTGTTCCAAACTCAGTATGCATACCGTTGTATGCTTTACTTCGAAAATTATTACAGATATTTTGATTTAATTTACAACTTTTATAGCACAAACACTGATAGATATCTGGTAAACAAAGTGATAGTCTTACAATGAAAACAGACTTGGGCATTAAAACTTCTCTACCTTTGAAACATTCAAAGAAAATGCATCTGACCAGTGGCGGGTTAAGTTTACTGTTGGGCTGTTTTCAAATCATAGGCCCCTTGCACACATTTTTAGGACCATGCAAAAGTTCTTTGATTCACCTTCCTGACTGTATTAATTATAATATATAATAATCAAATTATATCCCTTGTATAATGTCACACCACTTTGTTTTAAATTTATAGTTGTGAACATTTTTCCAATAAGCAATGAAACAAAACACATGAACCAAAAAATGACAAAGTGTCCAATTCAGAACGTTTCAACTATAAAAGACTAGTCAAAATTCTGTCATTAAAATCCACCAATATCAGTCAATATGCACAATCTCTGCAGAAGTAAAAGTCATCCACATTAAAGAGATCTGAAACTAATGACAAGGTTGTTGCTAGAAAACAACTTTATATTTCAGTGTTTCATCTACAAATTCAGTGTCTGCTGCCCTTGAAGAATAAATTGCCTATGTTCAGCATGATTGCTTTGTCCAGTATCTTTCCTTGTACTCTAAATTTGACTTTTCATAAGTAGATGTATACTTTCCCAGGTACAACAGCTACTCTTTCAAAAGTACAAATAAGCAATATGCACAGCGTACATTGCCTTAACCTGGGCAGCCTATGTATCCCAACAGCACAAAACAGACATGCAAACAGATTTAAAATACAAAACACATGGAAACCTAAGTACAAAAATTCTGCTTGCCATGTATGCAAATAGAATTGAAACCAGTAGGAGAACACCAAACATTGCACAATTTGAACAGTAGTGCATCATTTTTTCAACTTTCACAGACATAATGTAGTAACTATGTTTGTAATGCAAGTGAACAAAAGTTCTTTATACAGGAATCTTTCTCTGGGAAAATGTGATACGAAGAAGAGCAGGAACCTCACCAGCAGAAATCAACATTTAATATTCATTACACTTTTTTCTGTTACATCCTTCACATTATTTACTGCACATCATCCTGTACTGTTGTTTTGTTCCTACATGTCAGACTAAACTGGAATGAATCCGAAAAAGGTGGTCAAAATCAACAAACATTTCTCAGTCTTTTGCTGCTTTCATCTATGCAGAATAATAGTAGAAATTATACCATTCATTCCACTTGGCAGCATTTTTCTTTCATGTACCAAACACAGAATGAATAGTGTGAGTTTTCTAGGAGGTTGAAAAGACATGATTAACCTCAAGTCTATTCATGAGACTGCATTTAAGTTATTGTATTTTTACACAACCTCACATTCTTTCAACATCTCAGTAAGCCTCAAAAAAGAGCATCACAGAAAAAAATGACTTGTGTATTTGTTACTCATTCCACTATAAAACACTAAGGTAGTAAACAAATACAAATATAAATCTCTTTTTAGTATGTATGTACACACACACACACACACGCCAGCTTACTCACTCTGAAAAGTGAAAAGCTTCCAGATTCCACAGCACAACTGTTTCCACTTCACTCCATCTTTAGTCAGTCCTCGCAAAAGAAAACCCATCAGACCACCAGCAGAAACTATTTTTCAAACCATCCATTTCAGTTCCCGCTCGCGCCATGCGATAATGTCAGCATACTTTTCGCCCATAGTCCACTCTGGAATTCAAATTCCTGATGCAGAAACAGGTTGCAAACACCTGTTGCATCTGTGCGATGGGACAGGATGCAATGGGCGCTCTTAAGAGGAACGCCTGCCCTTTAAATAAAAACTTTTTTTTTTTTTTATGAAAATAAAACTAATCCCAGCTAGCTGATTCCAGGGGGGTGCAAGTGCACTCCCTTGCACCTGCCTGCGGGCACCCTTGGTAGGTACTAAGCTATCTGCCCAAGGGCCTATGTAAGCCTAGCCAACAAAGTTCCCTGGCTTATGCCAACCCAAGAAAGCTAATTTCCTGTGCCCCTGTCAAGCAGAGAGACAGGAGTGATCCCCAAACCAAAAAGACAGCTGGTTCACCCAGGCTAACACTGTACTGAAAAGCAAATAAACTGTCTGTGCAATCCAGTAATAAAAGTTCTGTTAAAATCCAGAATTTAATGAAAAGAATGAAATAAAAATAAAATAACAAAAATAATAAAAATTAAGTCCCTTGTCCAACAATAAGCGCTTTCGAATAGTTCTTCAGATTGTATAATCAAATGGGGCATTCATCTGTATATATAAACCAGTCAAAATTATTCACCCAATGAGAATATCAACACCAAGGTTCCAGCCAGTCCATGTTTGGATTTCTCCATCTGATTTGCACAAACCGAGTTAACAATCCTATTTTCTAAATGGATGCCTCACACAGCTTGCTAATGTTCAGTACTAATGAAATATGCAAAGTAGGTGATGTTAGTAACCAATAGCACTTCCAAAAGTAGTAACAGATGAAGCAGCTAGCTTTCATGCGTACTTAGAAGCATGCCTCACACTAATGTACTGGAGTCACAATATGCAAAATAGGTGAACTAAACAGCCAATAGTGGCTTCCAAAAAACAGCAAAAGACAAATATGCTAGCCTTCATGTATTCTTATTGAAAAACTTGTCAAATAATCCCAAAAGCAGTTCTTTACATATTTCTAATATTCAATAAAGGAAAAATGGCACAAACAATAAATGGATGATCTAAGTAGCCAATGGTGGCTTCCAAGGAGCGGCAAAAAACAAATCTGCTGACTTTCATAAATTCCTATTATGAAACTTCTTTTCTTTGATCTAATTAACCCAAAATAAGTTTTTCACATATCTCTGATGTCCAGTGATGGGGATGACAAAAAATAATATATAGTAGTATGCATCGCTATCAATAAAAAATAGGCGATGTCATTACTAAAATTTCATTTCTCAAGACAGGAATATAGCAGGACAATTACTAAGTGACAATAAATGTCAAGGCTCTATGTCTTGCATGGCCACATTTGTACCTCGATAAATTCACATGGTGACTGCCTATAAGTTTTTCCTGAGAAGAGTATAGGTATGTTATTTCACTCTAGTAATGTATGCAAATTTTAGACTTCATGTCATCCATACAAAGTCAGTATATATTAGTTTCTGACTTCATCCCATCCATTCAAGATCAATACGGAACTTTTACTAGAATTCCACCAACTCTGTTCAGATGTTTATCATATTGTCCAGTTTGTATTGATGAAACCAGAGCAGGAAAGATATGGGCGTATTAAACTACAATCAGCATATATCGACAGCATCAAATCTTCTAATCTTGACACTAACATAATCAAACAATCAAACTTCTGTTAGGATATAAATACTCTTATAAAGCAAAACAACAAGTATGTTATTTCACTATAGCAATGTATGCAAATTTCAGACTTCATTCCATCCATCCAAGATCCATATGTATAAATTTCTGACTTCATCCCATCCATTCAAGATCAATAGGAAATTTTACTAAGATTCCACCATGTCTCTTCAGATATTTATCATTCATCACTTATGACCTCGTTAGCTCATGGTCCCATCCACTCAAGAGTTTTCTTGAACAGTGTTAATGAGGAACTTTAAAACACAAAGGGATGGTACGAGTGAACACCAGCACTATAAACACAAAATACCACTCGTAGAGTCCAAATAAGGGTATGAGCCCCAACAGCAAGGAATCCAAAAGTGTAAGTGGAAAATACCACCACGGTAGTCAGAATGAAAGGCAGGCACACGAAGTAATGGTCCAAAAACAATTTTGTTTTTGGACCATTACTTCGTGTGCCTGCCTTTCATTCTGACTACCCTGGTGGTATTTTCCACTTACACTTTTGGATTGCTGTTGGGGCTCATACCCTTATTTGGACTCTACGAGTGGTATTTTGTGTTTAATGAGGAACTTTGCTTGACATAGATGGGTAGCTTGTTCCAGAATATGGGAAGTCTCTGGGACAGGAATCTATCCCTCCAGTATGTCCTGTTTATTGTGGTGACAAGGTTTAGGTCCATACAGCATGTAGCTTGGAGGGATTAGGATTTCTTTAGGTGTAGCATGTCCAACAGCTCTGGGTTTGACATAGCTTTATATGTTAGGCAGAGATCACCTCGGAGTAGGTGATATGCTGTAGAGTAAAGCTGGAGTTTTTTTGAGACTGTCAGTGTAGGGCATCTGTTTGAGCCCAGTAAGCCTCTTTGTGAGGTACTTCTGTGGCCTTTCCAGCTGCTGCAGATGTGTTGCGAGGTACATTCCAAAAAGGGCGTTGTACTCTATAATGGGGCTAATGAGTGTTGAGTAGAAGGGAACAATGACCAATTTTTTCCTGGATGAGAACCCTTTTATGATGAGGTGTGCCACATAGAAGGATTTCCTGACTACTGTGGCAATGTGATTAAAGGAGAGACTACTGTCCACCTGGGTCCCAAGGTCTTTTATCACACATTTGGTGTTAAGAAGATTGCCGCCTATGTTATATCTTGGGTAAACAGTTTTTCCTAAAGGGGATGACAATGCACTTTTTGGCATTGAGCTTGAGGCCATGGCTCTGACACCAGGCATCTGTCTCCGTGAGGACCTTCTGTAGGATGTGCACATCAATTGGGGACTAGACTACTGCACCTAGTTTGCAGTCATCTGCAAACTTCGTTAGCCAGAGTGCCTTCTGTATTAGCCTGTACTTCAGAGAAGTAGATATCAAACAGGAGAGGTCCCAGGACTGAACCCTGTGGCGCTCCACTTATCAGTGGTGTGAAGTCAGATTTGGAGTCTGCTACTTTCACAGTGTGGTTCTGTCAGTGAGCCAGTTGGCAACCCATCTTGTGACATAGGGATTTGTACCTAGTTTAGTGAGTGTAGCTACAATTCCAGAATGGGGGATGGTGTTGAAAGCCTTGGCGAGATCAAGATAGGCTGTGTGAACCACCTTACCCTCGTCTACAGCTTTGGTGACTGCCTCAAAGAAGTCAACCAGGTTCAGGAGGCATGATCTGCCTTACATAAACGTGAACTGGGTGGAGTCCAGAGTATGGAGGTTACCAATGTTTTTATACGTTCCATGGCCTTGCAGACCAGGCTTGCAGGCTAATAGGGCGACAGTTCCCAGGATCAGTGGTGGCTCCACCTTTGTGGAGTGAGATAACTGTTGCTGTACGCCATTCAGTGGGCACAAAAGCCTGATGTGAGGCTATGACTGAACATTGTGCTTGGGTAGGGAGCCAGTTCGTTCTGAAGTTCGTGTAAAACGCAGCCTGGGATGTTGTCTGGTCCCATGGATGCTGTGTTTTTGGCTTTAGAGAGCGCTACTTTTACCCGTGTAGTTGTGATCAAAGGGACTCTGTATTCTTCCTGTATAGATATAGGTCCTTTAGGGGGTGAGAGGGAGGTAAAGTTAGCACTGAACCTATCTGCCAGTATATTGGCAATATCAGTTGGTTCTGTAATTTTTGTGCCGTTGTGCTGCAACTCAGAGCAGATCTGGGTGTTGCCACTGAGATTCTTGACATAGCTATAGAATGCTTTGTGGTTGTCCTTAGAATCGGTGGCAATCTTGTTTTCGTAGCTAGCTTTGGAGGATCTTATAAGGGATCTCAGCTTCTTGTTGAGGCTGACCAGGGAGCTCCTACATTCATGGTATTTTACTCTCTTTTGCAACAGTTTCTTCCTTCTGTTGTAGAGTTTGTTTATGGCAGGGGACCATCAGATTGGTTTCCTTTTTTTGGAGGATGGTGTCTTGGTTCTGTTTGGGATAGTGCAATCCATGCACTTGTGTAAGTGCTTAAAGAGTGCATTTGTGTTGGATTCAGCAGTCGAAACTCTAGTGTCCATCTGCATGGGAGTCATGAAGTTCACCACTTCGGTCTTAAAAAGCATGAAGTTGGCTTTGGAGAAATTTTTTACCGTGGTTTCCTTAATGTGGGGGTGGGGCCGGGATGTGGATATCTAGGGCGATTAACTTATGGTAGGGATCTGACCGAGGAGTTGACTTCAGGTGTGAACACCGGTCACTCATGTTGGTAAAGACTAGGTCTAGGATATTGTTGTCCCTGGTGGGGGTATGGATAAGTTGATCATTGCCATTGGAATTTATGAATTCCAGAATGCACTGAGCGAAGGAGTTTGTACATGAATAGTTTTCCCAGTTAATGGTAGGGTAGTTGAAATCGCCCAATATTAGGGTGTTTGGTTGAACCCTAATATTTTCCAGTATATCAAGACAAGAGAAGTGGGAATCCTGGGGCATGGTGGGGGATCTGTAGCAAGCTACAATTTGGATTGCAGACTTGCCCAGTTAGTTGTACTTGGATAACCTCGGATGCATTATGCTGCGCAACTAGCCTGGAGGTGTGGATATCCTTAATGAATATGGACACACCTCCGCCTTTGGTGTTCTGGTCCAGGTTAGACAGCCGAAAAGTGTGGTATGAGTTATAGCCTGGTAATGCAGGGGTGCTCTCTAGAGCCTTGAACCAGGTCTCAGTCACTGCAGAGATATCGATGTTCTCCATTTTAAGGAGTGCCTCGAGTGAGTGCACTTTGAGATTTAGACTTATAGCACGGAGTAGCATTACCCTCAGTTTTTGCAGTACAGTACATGTTCATATGCACCACCCATACAGAGCTCTGAAGACAATATAAGAAAACACCATTATCAATTCCATATGTTATGGAAAGAGATACCTATGCTAATGGACTATGTTGCTCTCTCAAATGATTTTAGGTGTCGGAAGATACACAAGAATTTTACATATTTTCCCATCAACAGAATAAAATGCTCATTCTCACTCCCTGTCAGGCAGACTTCCAAGTGTTGCGCCAGTGAATGTAACTATTTTTAATCATACAGGCAGTTAACGGTCAGCTACTTGTTTAAATTTCAGTTCCTGCAACACTTATTGACTTCATGAACATGTTGTAAAATAGTAGGACTTCTGTTAGCTAAGCTGTAATTAAACATTATTTCACTGGCAATCTAAAGAACATACGCCATCTTTGTCCTCGGTCCAGAAGCTTCTTTCTTGGTGTGATCCATGCTATGAATGATTCCTATTCAGATCTACAGGGCAGGATGAAGAAGGACAAGTATTCACGTTTCATACAAATAGGACCACCAGGAGTCAGTTCTGGAGGAGTACAGGGATATCGAGCTAACTACGGATCATGCAACGCAAGTCTGACTTGCTGACTGATGAAGTTGGTAGGGAAGAATGGACATACTTATCTTGGGGGAGGTGTGCAACCAGCCACTCACTGCCATAATCCCCTGGGGAAATGGTGGCAAAGCAAATGTATGGCCCAAAAGCTAACATTTGGCTCACCATGCCACCATTATCTCATGTGAAATTCCCAGTTAGGAAATAAATGGGAAAATACCATTTTGTGGAGGGCTTGCTGGTTGGCAGGCATGGAGAAAAAAAAGGAATGCCAAAGGAAACAGTTCCGCATCAGTAAGGAAAAAACTATCATGGTCATTTCGTCCAACTGGAAAAGCATTTTTAGTTGGAGAATCAGTTACTGAAAAGGGTTTTTTTTGCACACTGCAAAAAAAAATCAACATGGGAGGCAAACAATTCACTCACCATGTAATTTTTGTTGCACAAACACACAACTGCAGGATCTACCTGTAACACTACCATCAGTACTCAGCATGGTGTTGATTTTATTTGAATCAGCAAAACAAAGAATCTACAGACAATTAGCTTCCACAATGACTTTGTTTTGTTTGTAATACCTGCATTTGGCTTCCCTATGAGAAGCAGAATATAACTGAATTACCTGCAACAAAAATGATTTAATATCCATGGACTGTACCTTCACAGTTTACGATATATATTTAAAAGAAGGAATTTTAATGACTAAGAAAAATGTGGAGGAGTTGTTGGAAGAACCAGTTCTTCAAATTATCTATAGTTTATACAAGCTTGTGTGCAATGCCTATGTGTGTGTGTGTCTTTCGGCTTTTCGGGGTAAGCCGCCGCCGGAACTCCGTCCGCTAATGATTAGCAGTAGAGTTTTACATGCTGGCTTGCGGGCCACCCTGCGCACAACCTTCAACGAAGGAACGCCCACTCACGCATGTCGTCACACAGTAGACGCTTTAACTGAGAATGCCTATAGGTGTCTTTTATTCTGACCTACATACACAACTCCTTCATAGACTCTTGTTTTCCCACATACTTAATTTGTTCTGTAACACGGACAAGGTGGTCATCAATCTGTTGAGATAAACCCTTGCCCGAGCGTCCTCCTTACAGATGATGCAGCAGCACTATATGAATATTTATGAGGGCGCGCTGCCGCACCCTTGACGTGCACAGGAAACGTGTATGTCTGCAGGGGGCATGTTTAAGTGCTCTACGGAGACTTAAACATGCCCCCACGGTTGCACAACATACATTGCTTACTATTAGAGCCTGCCTCTATTAGTAAGCAATTAATTCAGCGTCCGTAGATATTGAAATGTATGCTAAGCATACAAGAGTGTCCACGAACACTGAAATAAAATCAAAATAATAAGCACACAAGCACATAGTGGAATGTTGAGCCCCGTCCCAAGAACTATCACAATTAGATTCCCCATGGCCCTATTTTACATGATTGCTTCATTATGGAAAGTGTAAGCGAAGCGCTGCGTGTGTGCACATCAATGGCCTCTGCTTAGCGTAGCTTACACATCAAAATCATCCAAACAGAAAATAACATGCAGAATCAACGTTAACGTCAATAGTGTAGTGATTAGAACATCCGCCTAACGAACAGGCATGTACGGTTCGAGTCGCACTATAGCACATATTTTCCACGTGGAATATGTATATGACATTTTTATACATCCTTTAGCTGTATAACCTACATAATAACATGTAAATATGAACTGAAGTATTGCATGAAATGTTTAACTAATGTCATTCAATCAAAGTGGTAGCGTCATAATGAATAAGGCACTAGTAAGCACAAATAAGCAGTAGTAAACATATATAAGTACCAGTAAGCAAGCCTAAGTGCGTTTGCGCAGGTGTAAGCAGTGCCCACACACTAAGCATAGTAGAAGCTAACCGAATTTAAGAAACTGTAATTGGAAGATAGCACAGCCTACCATCGCACAAATACATACACACCCACTCACAACTGCTTAAAAGTGCCTTAATCACTCCATATCCAACGGCTCCTGTTCTGCCCAACAACAAAATAAATGGCCTCTGCAAGGCTCGAAACCAGGACCCTGCACACCACAGCCAATGTGATTTACCACTAAGCCATGGCAGATATACAGACATATGATGTTATCACAAACATATCACCCAGCACAGTTATTCAACAGTATAGGAAATGTATTTCATTATGTAGAAGTATGTGTGTGTGTGGTTATGTCCAGATATATATATACATACATAGATAAAGATGTATATAGATATATCAAGAACATCTCATGTGACAACAAAGCATTAAAAAAGAATGAATAGGGAAACACCAGCAACTCCTGTATTATGTAGTGGTGTTGTCCTATGTAACATCAAGACTCCCTCAGACAGGCATGTGTCATTAATACACGCAAACATTTGTAAATTGCCCAAATACATTACTTTGAACATTTTATTTTCATTAACAAAACAGT
>NC_056730.1:488052559-488103438 GCF_019279795.1 Protopterus annectens | reverse complement strand
GTTCGGGGGGGGGTTTGGAGAGGAAGGGGGGTAAAAGAGTGGTACAGGATATGTACGAGGGTAGTATGACATTGGTGAGGACTGCAGTGCGAGTGACAGATACGTTTAAGGTGGATGTGGGATTATATCAAGGATCAGCTCTGAGTCCTTACTTGTTTGCAGTGGTGATGGACAGGTTGACAGATGAGATCAGACAAGAGGCCCCGTGGACTACGTAGACTACGATGTTTGCAGATGACATTGTGATATGTAGTGAGAGTATGGACCAGGTTGAGGAGACCCTGGAGTGGTGGAGATGGTGCTTTAGAGGAGAGGAATGAAGGTCAGCAGGGCTAAAACAGAATAAATGTGTTCAAATGAGAAGGAGGGTAGAGGAATGGTGAGGATTGCAGGGAGTAGAGTTGGTAAAGGTGGATCAGTTTAAGTACTTGGGATCAACAGTTCAGAGTAATGTTGAGTGTGGAAGAGAGGTGACGAAGAGAGTACAGGCAGGGTGGAATGGGTGGAGAAGAGTGTCAGGAGTGATTTGTGACAGGCAGGTACCAGTAAGAGTGAAAGGGAAGGTCTACAAGAAGGTAGTGAGACCAGCTAAGTTATATGGGTTGGAGACGGTGGCATTGACAAAAAGGCAGGAGTCAGAGCTGGATGTGGCAGAGTTAAAGATGTTAAGACTTGTACTGGGTGTGACTAGGATGGACAGGATTAGGAATCAGTATATTAGAGGGTCAGCGCAGGTTGGACAGTTTGGAGACAAAGTAAGAGAGGCGAGATTGCATTGCTTTGGACATGTGCTGAGGAGGGATGCTGGGTATATTGGGAAATGGATGTTAAGGATGGAGCTGCCAGGTAAGAGGAAAAGAGGAAGGCCTAAGATAAGGTTTATGAATGTGGACATGCAAGCGGTTGGTGTGCAAGAGCATGATGCAGAGGACAGGAAGAAATGGAAACAGATGACCATTGTGGCTTATCCCTCAACGGAACAGCCGAAAGAAGATGATGATGATTTAAATTCAAGGTTGTGTTACTACCCAATGAAGCATTTTTTTGTGGGTGAAAGCTTGCATTTGGGATTTTTGCTGTATTAAATAAAAAAAAATGTTTCTTCTTTGGTTTCCCAAAGTCAAGTTTTAAGCTCGTTTGCATTTAGATTTTAACTGGCTCAGAATTTATCTGCTGAAGCTACTTATATAACGTGCCTAAAAATTTAATTGCATTTACAGCACAGCTGATCAAGAGCATGCAATGCAGAAACTTCCCCCCAAATAATGTTCTGGGGAGTGAAAGTCAAAAAGGTCTGAAAATAACAGTAGAACAAGCATTTAATGTTGTTGGGTACTCTCATGTTTTGTGCTTTTAGCCAACTGTTCATTCATTGACCACCCATTTAATCCAAATGAGAATAATGGGGCAGATGCAGGCAATCCAATGTTCAAAAGGTGCAAGACAGAGAAAATAATTCTTGACAGGGTAATAACCCACAGCAGAAGACACAGACATAACTGAAGACAATTTGAAGAATGGTCAATTCACCAATGGGAAACCTCTGTGACACGGAGAGAAATGGGTGCATCCAGTGATACCTCTCATTGACCCCCAGATAATATGAGGGGACCACTATTCTTTACAGTCTATGTAAATCCATGTTAAAAACTTTTAACTTGTCGCACCTGCATGTTGTTGACATCCTACAATGTCAGAGGTTGCTTTTTTTTTTTTGAAGTGCTGTACTACGCGATGATCACACTAGTAGTAGTAATCATATTTGTTGAACAGGCAGGCCTACTGGATGCATGGTCCCTTTACAGGAGTGACCCAGGAGCAATGTCATTAACAACGAACACGTGTAAAAGACAGAGGACCCTTTTTCATACATCCTGGATCCAAAGGCAAAATGACAGTATTTTTAAAAATCGTTCACATTACCTGTAACCAATTCAACATGTTATGATCCACAGCCATAAAAGAGAATGCACATAACATAAATATACAGCTATGGAAATACAAATTACAAAAAAATGGCAATTAAGTAAACATAGTATTATGGTGATAGAAAATAGTACAAGGTTATAGTATTCCACATAGGTATTCTGGCAGTTGGCACAGAAGTTAAGGTTGTGAGTTAAAGTTCTTGTGGTATACCTGGTTAATAAATATATGACCATCTCATTCTTACCCCCACTAGAGGAAGCAACATCCTTTACCTGGTTATTACAAACATGGGCAACTGTTGCTCTACACCAATAGTCAATTCCTTCCTGGTTAGATCCAACCACAAACGAATCACCATGGAAATCCACATCTCACCCACACCCCCCGAAAAGGTAACCACCATGAAAAACTTCTCCAAAGATGGCTTTGGGATCCTAAAAACAGAGGTGGCTAACTTCATGGCACCCATGTCAATGGAAAATAGATGCATGACTGCTGGATCATACACCAATGCACTGTATGAACACATACATAAATGCATGGAACTAGCCATACCCAACAGAATCAAGACACTCCTCCAAAAAAAGGAAGCCAATCTGGTGGTCCCTTGACTTTAATAAACTCTACAACAGAAGGAAGAAACTGTCGCAGAAAAAGGTGAACTCCCAAGACTGGAAAAACTCCCTTACTAGCCTCAACAAAAAGTTGAGATCCCTCATCAAAATCTCTAAAGCCAGCTATGAAGGCAGAATTGTGGCAGACACTAAAAATAACCACAAAGCCTTCTATAGTTCTATCAAGAATCTCCACAGCAATACCCAGGTTTGCTCTGAGTTACTGCACAATGGTACCTCCTATACTGAGCCAACAGATATTGCCAACATACTGGCTGACTGGTTCAGTGCCAACTTTACCCCCCCCCCCCAAAAAGGACCAATCACAATACTGGAGGAATGCAAGACACGGAGCATTACTGCAGCACAGGTTAAAGCTGCATTGTCCAAGGCCAAGAATACAGCTTCCATGGGACCAGACAATATCCCTGGATGTGTTCTACATTAACTACAAAGTGAACTGACACCACATCTTTGTACCCTGTTCAATCACAGCCTCACCTCAGGCTTTGTTCCTTACTGAATGGTGCACTGCTACAGTCATCCCTATCCATAAAAGGGGAGTGACTACAGATCCTGGAAATGATCACACCATTCGTCTGACGAGTCTGATACGCAAGGCTATGGAGTGCATCATCACAGACTTAATAAGGGTATAGGGAATCTCCAAACTCTAGATCCCACGCAACCTGGTTTTGTGAAAGGTAGATCATGCCTTCTCAACCTGGTTGACTTCTTTGTGTAGTGGATAAGGGCAAGGCAGCTCATACAGCCTACCTCGATCTGGCCAAGGTCTTTGATACCATTCCCCACTCAGGAATTATTGATAAACTCATCAAACTAGGCATCAGTCCCTATATCACTAGGTGGGTTGCAAATTGGCTCACAGATAGAACCCACAGTGTCAAAGTAGCAGACTGCAAGTCAGACTGCTGACCAGTCATGAGTGGAGTCCCACAGGAATCAGCCCTGGGTTCTCTCCTGTTTGGCATCTACTTCTCAGATGTCCAGGCTAACACGGACGGATTCTGGCTGACCAAGTTCGCAGACTACTGCAAGCTGGGAGCCATTATAAACTCCCCAAGTGATGTAGACATCCTATAGAAAGGCCTCATTGAGACCAATAACTGGTGTCGAAATCATGGCCTTAAGCTTAATGGCAAAAAAATGCATCATCATCCCCTTTGGGAAAAACTCAGTTCCCACTACCGGTTAGCATACCTTTCAACCTGTAACAGCAAGAAATATATCAAACGGGCTAAAAAAATTAAAGCAATGCTTACAAAGAAGCTGGTGATGACTGTTGCTGCAACAACCACAGGCCCTATCGCTGGGGACGCTATGATAAGGAAGTACCTTTTCAACTATAGCTAAGGTGCAAGGAGGCCTGATGAGGAGGTTGTTGTCTAAATATTTAAGGTGCGATTTTTCTGAGAGGATAATGAGGTGAAAAAAATCTAGGTTTTCTGCTCATTGGAGGACCTGTATATTCAGACTGGGAGAAAGACACTGATTGCTACAGTTTGCCTAGCTTGCTTATTTTGTCAGTATTTGGGAGATGTTGTAGGCCACTTTGAGCTGTACAAGTACCTTTTAAACTTGGGTGTCTGTGTATAACAGGAAAGAGTGCATTTGGTCTAGGAGAAGACTGAGGTATTTTTATTGGTGACACGAACATGATTTGGGAAAAGGATTTTGAAATGGGAAATTATGTGGAGCGGATGTATTGTACAATGTCTTTTGCTTGTGTTAAATAGAATGCAAGATTGTTCCACAGTAGTCTGAAGTTCCTTTCTAGTAAGGTGTACACCTCATAATGGTGAGGCCCTGGAGATGACAATGTCATGGGCATACAGTGTAATACTTGAGTCAAGTGAAGTCATTAATGAACAGCAACAGTAGTAATGGTCCAAGCACTGATCACTGGGGTACTACTGTACACATGTGTATGGGGTTAGTATGCTGGTGTGACTAAATGCAGTGAAAGTTTAGTTTCAAACCCAGCTGCAGATTCTTCTAAGTGACATTTTTTGAGCTTTTGGAGCTGTCGCCCATGGTTAACGTATTCAAAGCCATTCTGAGATCTATATACATTGCCCCAGTGAATTTGCCTTCTTAAAAGTATTGCTGCAAATAGTGTTAGTAAGAGTACAACTGTTGATGTGTTACACTTTGGTCTAAAGCCATGCTGTACATCTCAAAGAATGTTATACTGTGAAACTGGGGATGAGAAAAGGGATGTTTCTAATATTAATAATTTGCCCTTTCTCCCACATTTATGAAAATGTAGATGGAGTATATACAGATATGGGGGGTGTTGATGTATTTCTCTAATTAAAGGGTGCGGGGGGGGGGGGACAGCCTTCTACAAAGACATCTGTTTTTCAGTATTCTGTACTATTTGGTACAGCAATTTAAGGCTACAATTGTGTGCAATTTAGATCCTAGTAGTAAAACATTTTGTATCTCAACTGTAAGAGATGTGAGGTTTCATAGTAGAACTGGATGTGCTGATTCTGCTTCTCCAGTGTGTGTTGATCAAACTGAGGTACCTTCTGCACAAATGCTATGAGGCAGCAGCATTAACTGCTTTATATTTAGGGTTGCCACCTTTTCAAATGGCCATAGTGGGACATTTTCAGCACACATCAGATTTTACAGGTCAACACAAACCCACGGAGTGTACAAAGGATAGAACTTTACTTTTTTGCCTAAATAAAACCTTATTCTTGTAGCAGTTTAGTTGCTTATCCTGTTTCTTGTAACATGTAAGTATTTTAGATACAGAAATAACTATTTTATGCAACTATTACATTACATATGGGATATAATTATGTCCTACAATCTCAGGACATTTGCCATTTTTAATATTTTTGGTCAGGACACAACCGCCCAAAGAAGGACTGTCCCTCGCAAAGTGGGGCAGGTGGAAACCCTGTTTATATTACTGCGCTTTGGGACAGTCTGCTTAGAAAAATGTGTTTGTTTAAACATGTACAGTCTTCTTGGTTAATGCATTTTAAAACTCATTGTCTGAATAAACAGTAAACTCCAAACAAATTAATTCTCATAATCAAACATTTACTAATGAACACTCTTTCCCACACAATTGTAATATAGTATTTTGTCTTTAGGTGGCAGCAAATGAAAAGTTTTCCATACTCAAGTACTACAAGTACAGCAGTCCCGTAAAGGAAAAAAAATATTATATATACATACATACATATAATATATAAAATCAGACAAGTAGTGATTTTCAGTGACTGAGCCTAGTCAAAGGCAGGCATGCAGTTCTGCAAAACAAATAAAAGTCAGCTTAACACGGTTCATTCTTCACTCTGAAAGCTGCCTATGGTCTGTAACAAATACAAACAAATCAAGACTTAAATCTGAAATGTGGTCTCAAAGTCATAGCTACATTTTCAATATTCAAAGGCTTTGATGTAATTCACTCATTTTCAAGGACTACTGATAACACTACAGCTACATCATCACTGCTGCATCTAAAATTCACACTACCAGTTTTGCTGCTCTTCTGGGTGTTTTGTTTCTTTAGGCCTTAACATATATGGTTTTCAGATTAGCTGTTGACTTAACTTCTAGCTTTATATTTTGCAGCATAGGTTGGGGCTCAAGTGCTTTATTTGGATGGGCTGCTCCAATATGCACATAGGTGCTAGCCACCCAACGCATTTGGCCTACCAATCACAACCAACTGTGCATAGTTCCACTAGTAATCATGCACTCCTCAGTCAAAAGCAGTTGTTTATAAACTGGTAAAGGCCACCTTATTCTTTACTTTCCATTCTTTAGACTTTGTAATCACAGTTATTATGTCATTGCAAAAGGTGCTACAGGTGGCACTACTGTTATCGTTCACAACAGCTTCTTCTTGTTGGACTGGATTCCATGCACTTTCTGTTGTTTATGACAGGTTCTTGTCAGACAGGGCTGAGCTCTTCCATTCCTTGTTCATTCTACTGCCTCGCTGTCAGGTCAGTTCATAAGTACCTTGACATCTACACTGGCATCTATATATCCCTTGTGGTTTTCAGGACAGTCTTCATCTATATTATCTGCCACAAGCAAAGTGACAGCTACTCTGAGCAAACTGACATCCCAATTCTACTACTGCATTACTGACTCATTGTGGCTGCAAGGCGGCACAATGCCTACCATCAATTCTTGATAGTGTGGGACACTCAAGCCTACTGCTTCATCATAAATACTGTGTCATCCAAACCTACAGGACCCATTGATCTAAATAGTCTAAACAATGTGCGACACACTGCGCCAGACATCTGACAAACTACGGGGAAGCATCCATACTGGATATCTCCCTAACATAAGGATGCCATATCTGATATCTCATCAGTGTGATATCATGTGTGCTGTTCTCACTTTTTTGGGGGAGTGAAAGAAACTGTGTGCAATATGGTGTGTAATGCTCTCATGACATTCTACTACTGTACAAGGCATGCAGTTACTGTTTTAGTTATTACAGTACCAATGTTAGTATTTGTTCAGTTTTTCTTGTTTTTACCACCTTTTCTCTTCATTTGTTAGTGTAACAATTACAGTGCACAATAGGATCCCTATCTGTGCACTTTGATGATACAGCAGATCTTTAACTTTGCTCATAAACAACCTACAGCACTGATCTATCGACAGACAAATATGAAAAGTCAGTCCACTTTTAGCCACTCTGTTGCCAGTATGTGCTCAGAAACAGTCAGCTAGTTTTAGAGCAACATGATATGGTCACCTGCGAATGGTATAACTATCTTCACAACCTGGAAGACATCTCACCAAATAAGCTGCTGCTGACCTAAAAGGACTAACCTGGTTAACAAAGGGTAAATGCTGTTGTTGCTGTGTCTTTCGGCTTTTCCCGGTTAGGGGTCGCCACAGCTTAATTCCGGTCCGCTAATGATTGGCAGTTGATTTTTACGTGCCGAGTTGCCAGCCCTGATGCACAACCTTCAATGAAGGTACGCCCATTCACGCACGTCTCCACGCAGAAGACGCTCTAGCTGAGGATCGAACCAGACGTCTTACTGTGAGGCGACAACGCTACTGCAGCACCACCACCGAGGATCTAATATAGATAATAAAAAAATCAGTGCGCTTCACACCTCAGCATGACCATATAAACCTACATATGCAGCTACTGTCAAGAAATCACTCCCTAAACTTCATAGTATCATAAAAAAATCCTCAGCTAAAACAAACGCAACCAGCACCTACCTCAAACTGTACACACACCATGGGTCAAATATTTCAGGAAGTCACAGGGTTGCAGACTAAACTTTCCATTGTCTTAATACTATATGAAAAATGTTACTGTTTTAGTATTTGGAGACTCCATCATAGGCATATAGATTATGTACATACTGGGCTAGATATTATGAGAGAGACAGCTGTCTTTTGTGCCAGGAATGATATTGTTTTGAGGGGCTCTTGACTCTTTCAAACCAGACAAATACGACTGTGGTTTTGCATTGGCCTAAGTGAGTGTGAATCCCTTTGGGAGCTCAACCCAGATGGGCATTTAAAGAGATATGTTGGAACTCGATGAGATGTGTTTTAAGATTTCACTCCTGACTGTAATCCTGCTATCACCTAGACTGATGTTCAGATTCATGAAAAAGATAATTGGCTGTAACAACTGGCTATGTAACTCATGTCGACTAAGGATAAGACGAATAAACAGACTGACTTGCTTTGCTTCACACAAAGGATGGCGTGCACCTTTTGTGCCAAGGCTGTTGGATACTAGCCAAAGCCTTTATTGCCACTATGGTGCTTTAAGCATAGCTTATCTACTGAATATTCCAGCAGAGATAAAAAGACCACAGAAACTATAGCTTCCGAACATATTAATGTTGGTCAATTCAATGTCAGATGTCTTAACAGTTACCAGATCCTGATGCACTCCGGCTACTTGAACGTGTCCTTATCTTTGCAGTAATGGAAACCTGGTTTCAATATAAACAGCACACCCTCTACGCCAACCCTTGTCATTAGCATGCTTTCAGGCCTATAACATTCTGTTTGGAGATTGTCAATATTTGTCAGTGACCCTGTTATCTCTAAACTGTCTCCCAAAGACCAACAAAACTAAACTTACTGAGATCCAAATTACCCCAAATAAGGTAAATTACTCAATATTAAACTAGAAAACATCCATGTCCCCTTACAACCATTAAAAATAAATGTGTTACCTGAATTGCCCATAAAGAAAAGCACCTTTATGTTGCAGAATAACTAGAATACCTATATTGATAATGTTCAGCATGTCCAGTGATTCCTTCAATTAATACATGTTAACTCCCTGGAACAAATACTCAACCTACCTACTAGTGCCGTAACACGAGAGATCTAGTCTTAATCATCACCACCTTCTGCATCATTCTTACCAAGATCTCCATTCCTGGTCAAATCTGATCAAAATAATTCAGTGATCTTCCTTCCTTATTAAGACATTAAAAATAATAATCACTGCAATGACGACCTTGAAATTTATGGACTTTACTAAAGGCAAGCCTGCTTAAAACTTTATTAGGAGCTCTCAAAATTCCTTTACAGTATTTTCAGTTCCCATGCAGTCTGATTAGCTTTATACCTCAACTTCAAACACATCTACAGAGACTATACTCAGGCCATCACAAACCTTTGATAAGTTGTACAAAAAAAGCTCAAAGCATTTATTTTTTTGTTAAGGTAAATACAGTTATTTATGTACTTGTATTTCTTATCTGACAGTTGGGTAAGTGGAGCAGTCCTAAGACTTTTAGCCATACCACATAGACATTGGTAGTAGAGTACAAAGAATTAGTTGAGTTACATACATATGCACAAATGTCAAAATACAAAGAATTAGAAATACTTACATACAATGGCTATAAAGTATAAAAACAGGGACAGTGAAACATTTGCCACTGAAGACTTGCTTGATTAGAGCTCTGCATGTACTGAATTAAAAATTTACAATACCTGCATATTTACAAATCTAAAAAAAATCAACAGTTAGTGTAATAATTGTCACCAAAGACTGCCATGTGTTAAGCTGCAGCAGAGAGGTGGCGATTTTAATGATTCAAATTTTTTTTAACATTTCACTAAAGCAGGAGCATCAGTAGGCTTGTATAATGCAATCTACTAGTTATTTTTCTAAACTCATCAATAATCATTTACTTTGCTTAGTTCAGAGGGCAAGTGTTTTTAGCTCACTATGAGAATATTACTAATGATTTTATTTCACATGCCGCCAAGATGAAATGGGGTACAAAATCATGTTGAATTCTCAGAAATTAGAGGGGGGATTTGATTTATAATTTATTTAAAAGACAAAGGAAGTAACTGCTGAAAAGGAGTCTGACAGTAAAAGTGTACCATATTTATTAACATTTAATAACCAGGTAGGTGGGGCTGGTCGCAGACCCTTAAAGAGAGTAAAATGCAGATTTACGACAACAAATATTTATAACGCAGATACAAAATACAAATTTATAAACAGTAGATTGAATACATGAATGTATAGAATTTGTCAATGATATCTACATGCTATCTATCTTTTTGCTGACTGGGTTAGTCCTTCTAGGCACTTCTTTTCATGGGAAACCTGAGGTGGTAGTACAACTACTAGGAGAAATTTAACCAGGGCATCTGGGAACTTCCCCTACTAGTTGTTGTGAGTATGACCCATTTTGCTGGAGCTCTTCCTTTTTCCATTCTATGTGCAGAGGTGGTCCGGAGAAATAAGGAGGCAGCTGTCGAGAGAATGAGATAATGGAGGACTGAGGGAAATGGAGGCGAAAACAAACTGAGACCAGAGAACATGTGCAGGATTCTAAGGAGCTGTTTGAAAGAAATATGTTTGATGGAAATGAGTCAGCAAATGATGGATGCAGGATTACAACCCTCCAGTCAGAAAGGTTTTTAGGTTTTGGGATGAATTACTTAAAGACATAGTGATGCAGAGTGAGACAGAAACTGAAGATGTTTCCTGTGGGAACACCATGGAGAAAATACAAATGTTGAATGCAAAGACAAAATGGAAAAAAAAACATATGCAGAGAAAGTAAAGAAGGCAAAAGGGGAATAGCAGAAAAGACACAAGAAAAATAAAAATGTAAGTATGTGGTATGGATTCAAAGTAAAGAAGACAAAGAACTGGACAGGTATGAAGTGTGGCCAATTTAATAGCTCATTTTGGTGTAAAAGCACATGAGGCAAGAGCATTTATTCTTTTCAGCAAAGACACATTTTGTAACATTATATTTGCAACTTTTTTTCCCAATAGAAAAGTTTCTTGGAGAATATGAATGATTGGGGAAACAAAAAAATCCAAAATTCATCTACTATTTTAAACAGAGGTGTAGAGAGACTTTGAGAACATTTGAAAACTTTATGTAAAGCTGTATGGGTCACTGTAATATTGTATTTAAAATAGAAAGAGAAAATATTATACATATACCAAAGCTTGATAAATGTGGAGGGGGAATACGGGTGCCCTAAAATACTAGCGACAACCCAAAATATTTTTTTGTGGAAAACTACATTTGACAAGTAACTGTGATAAAAGAAAACATTACATTTGTGGGAAACGGGACACAATGCAAAAAATGTGAACTGATATAAATGTAACAAAATTGAACATTTATGGATGGATTCCAAAAATGAAAAGGAAAAAGAAAAAAATTAGTAGTAGAAATAGAAGAAAAAATAAAAAAGAAAAAAATTAAGAGGACACAGAAGGAGGTTCTGAAATTAGAGATGAAGACAAATTGGGTAATGGAGTAGTGAATGGTAAAATGGTAAAGGACAAAAAATTAAGGGATAAGTACAAAACAGGAAAGGAAATGGATGGAAAAGTACATATAAGCTAATGACTGTGGGTTGGTATAATGGTTAAGGTGTTTGACTCACAGACACAAGGTACAGTGATTCCCACCTTTGGGAAAGAAATTGGCTAGGCTTTGAATGGCCTATTAGGAAAATTAATAATTAGCTATGAACTTATGAAACCATAAATCTAAGGGAAAATGAAAATTTTAGAGTGCATTGTGTAAATGTCAATAATATTAACACTGTCAGAAGAATAGGGATTTTGCAGTGGTGTAATATATGGGATGCAGATGTAATTATATCAGAAGCCAAGATTTTTAACAAATTAATAAAGATTACAGAGAAACTATGGGGAAGAATGATAATCTGGAATTTGGGAAATGAGATGTTCTGGAACAGCTGCGTTCTGAAGAAATACGGTAAAGGTATTAGATGTAACATGAGCAAAAATGGGAAGAGTAACCCACTGTAGATTTAAAACTGAAAGAACAAGTATACAGAATTATATTACATGAAGACGTTAACTGTAAAGCAAGGAAAGCTTATTTCATCAGATTCTACACTATGTAGTGATATATAGGATTATTATAATAACAGGAAACTGATTTAAGAGACAAGCTTAGAAAGAAAGGAAATTATTAAAGTTGTAAGATGTGGTAAGTTAAAACTTTGGAACAAAAATTCATGGACTTACACAATGGACATGTATAGAAATTAAAAAGATTTCTTTAAATATCAGAAGGTTTAGTTAGAGGACAATGTGAGGTAGTTGAAACAGGAGTTTCTGATCATCTTGCAACATGGCTAGAGATAAATGAAAACAAGGAATATATAAAATAGGCAAAGGAATAAAAAGGATAAATGAGAAAAAACTTAATTGAGACAGAGAGACTACTAACAGTTATGGAATGATCATATTACTGGAAAAATACAAAATACATATGCCGCGGTGGTACGGCGGTAGCGTTGTTACCTCACAGCAAGAGGTTCTCCCGTTAGATTCTCGGCTTGGCTTGGGAGTGTCTTCTGTGTGGAGTCTGCATGTCCTCCCCGCGGTTGGGTAGCATTCAAAAGACATGCTTGCGTAAATGGGCGTGCCTTCGTTGAAGGCTGGGCATCGAGCTGGCACCTCGGCGTTTCTTAAAAATCTACTGCCAATCATTAGCGGACCGGAGTTCCGCTGTGGCGACCCCTTACCGGGAAAAACCGAAAGACAAACAACAACAATAAAAAACATGTTTACAGTGGCAATATGATGTGAGAAAAGTAGAGAGAGAGACATATAAAGAGATAATGATGCACTGGAAGATTTAGAACATACCGATAGAAATTACTTTGACAAAGAAAACAAATTCTATGAAAGAAATCAAGAAAAAAATGTAAGAATGGTTACATAAGCAAATATATTTCACACGAAAAAAAGAGAAATATAGAGTTACTTAAGCAAACTATCAAATGAAGATGGTAGTATAAGGGAGAAAAATGTAAAAGGGAAAAAAATGTAAAAGGGAAAAATAGAAAACAATCAGGAAAAGATTATGAATAGTGTAGCACAAAATATACAACAAATGTTTAAAGAAACCAAAAAGGTAGAGAAAAAATATGGAAAGCAAAGTTAAGAAAGTAAAAAGAGTTGGAAAAATAGATTTCTTCAAGTAAGCTGGATAAAGTATTAGGACAAGTAAATACAGACTCAGCTGCAGGACCGTAAGAAACAGGGTACAAAATGTATAAAAATTTAAAGGATTGGCAAGAAAATGTGAAGATTTTGAGTGAATGGTAGGTAAATGAAGGTTTTATGTATAAAGAATTATGTAGTGGAATATTTAAATTCATATGGACAGAGAGTCAGAAGAAAAACAGGAGACCGATAGTATTAAATAATAATGACTATAAGATCTTTATGAAAGTAATAAAAAAAGATTTGAAACTAAAATAGAAAATGTTATGGAAGATGGTATATATTGTATAAAGGGGATGGGTTGTCAAGAATTATTAATGATAGAGAAATTGTGAATGATACCATAAATAGAAAATAAGCAAAAATCATGATAGAAGACCTTAAGGCATTTGATGCAACTGGACAAAATCTTATGGGTAGTAATGAAAGAATGTAAGTGAGAAAGTTAGGAAATTATATATGTCACCATATAGTAATAATAAACTAAAAATACTTGTAAATGCCTGGTTAAGCCAAGACATATGCGAGGGTAGCCAGTACTACCAGCCATGCCAGGAGAAACAGGACAGTGAATTTGACATATGCCAGCACAGCTAGCTGGAATTTTGTAAACAATTATGTCATTTGTGTATCAAACTGATTTGTACAGATGCTTGTGCTGAAAGTGTATTTGTGAGTTTTGCTTATGTTAAAATGCATCAACAGCGTGCCCTGCTGGAAGGAAAAGAGATGTACATGTATTAATTTAACTGTTTAAATGTATACACTGTAACATCATATACTGGAAGTAAAGAGGTTAATCTTACTCCACCTGACTTTGCAAATTATTGTTGAGATTACTTTTTGGGTTAAGCCATAAAGATGTTATCCCAGAGTTTTGAAGAGAGCCACAGATGCAATGTCTGTGCTAGGTAATAGGTTGCAGCTCCTGTAGGAAGAGTGAAATGGTTTTATAGTTCTATGACTTGCAGCAGCTGTACCACATATGTAGCACATAGGTGCTAAATCCTGGTAGCTTTTAATGATGGGAATAGTGTGCAAAACAGTGTCAGATGACCAGATGTATGTGATGTCATTCTGTACAGAAATAATGTTTTAGTATGATGATACTTAAGTCACAGCAGCATTCTGTATTTTGTCTTGGATCTGACAAGGACCACTCATCCACACAATCTTGCCTTGCTCTATTCAGTATGAACAAACAGCATTTCTTTTAGTCAATCAGGAATAGATAAGTGAGGCTAGCTAAATAACGTTTTTCTTTAGCTGTGTGAAACTTTCCATCGGCTTTTTTTAATATTCCCTGTGACTGAAAATAGAAGTTATGTTCTTACCATAACGTTCCATGTTAGTTGTCTTCTTCTCGCCTTCTTCTTGCTGGATGGGTTCGGAGCCGACCTCGGCTCCGACTCGGCCACTCTAAAAGCTCGAGAGTTGGTTCCACCGGCTCGAGGCTCCCCTTATATCCCACAATGCTAGGCGTGAGTTACCTCAGATCTCGTTTGTAAGCTAGGCCCAGCTTATAATAGCAATAGAATAACTATAAACAAAGTCCACCTCTATAAACCAGGGAGAAGAGAAGGGTGACCTACATCCTGATCCAGGAAAATATGCACAGCAGCATATACCTAAAGTAAAGAGGTGGTAGAAAGAGAGGTCACAATCAAACTCCTCTAGGTCTGTCCAGGCCAGGGGGAAGGAGGGTGGGACACAAGAAGGCGAGAAGAAGACAACTAACATGGAACGTTATGGTAAGAACATAACTTCTATATGTTAAGTTGTCTATCTCGCCTTCATTCTTGCTGGATGGGACCGCGTCCCTAGCACCTTGTCCCGGGTGGCCTAACGAAACAGACTCTTGAGAACAGTGGAACCAAAGTTAGCTCTATGCCTAGAGGCTAAATCCAACTTATAATGAGAAATGAAAGTGTGAGGAGTAGCCCAAGTAGCCGCTGCACAAATGGTGTCAATAGGCAGTCTGTCTTGGAAGGCTATAGAAGTAGCCAAAGCTCTGGTAGAATGGGCTTTAGGTTTGTTAGGCAGCTTTTGGTGTCTAATTTCATAAACAAGGGAAATCAGAGATGTTAGCCATCTGGATAATGATACCTTTGAAACTGAAAGTCCCTTTCTGCCTTCTGCATAAGAGACAAACAGCTGGTCAGATTTTCTGAATTGTTTGGTTCTATCCAAATAGTACCTTAACTGACGATGAACATCTAGCCAATGCAATTTTTGTTCAGACCTGTTAGAATATTCTGGAAAAACACAGGAGGTCAATGCTTTGATTTAGGTTAGACGCCGAGGCTATCTTAGGTAAAAAAGACGGGTTGGTTTGTAAAGATACCCTGTCCTTATGGAACAACAGATAAGGAGGTCGACAGCTGAGTGCATGAAGTTCTGAAACTCTTCTAGCTGAAGTAATAGCTACCAGAAAGAGAGTCTTCCATGATAGCAATTTTAAAGAACAGGAGTCTGCAGGTTCGAAAGGGGAGAGAATCAAAGAACTGAGAACTAAATTTAGGTCCCAAGGAGGAGGAGGATTTCTTATCGGAGGTCTGAGTAGAAAAACTCCCTTCAAAAAGGCTTTGCAAAGCTTGTGGGACATGATGGCAGACTCTGAAATGCCCACATGAAAATTAGAAATAGCTGCCAATTGAACTTTAAGAGTAGAAGGAGATGAACCTGCATGGAAGAGTTCAGCTAGAAAATCAAGGACCATGTGGATGGAAGCAGTGAAAGGATCTATGTCCCTTCCTTGAGCCCAATAGGCGAAACGTTTCCACTTACTCAAATAAATCTTTCTAGTGGAAGATTTATGGGAAGCTATCAAAATATCTCGGACAGAGTGAGATATTTGAGGAAGCCTGGCTAAGGTTGGAATTGGAGGAACCAAGCAGTGAGGTTCAGAGAGGGAAGGGAGCGATGAAACTGACCCGACTGATGGATCAAAAGATCTGGAACTAGGTCCAGATGCCAAGGTCGCTCCAACAGAAATTGATGTAGAAAGGGGAACCAAACCTGTCGAGGCCAGTAAGGAGCAATGAGGATCAACGAGGCCTTCCGAGCGACAGCTTTCTGTATCACTTGAGAGATTAGTGGGAAGGGAGGAAATGCATACAGAAGTCCCCGGGGCCAAACTTGGACTAGAGCGTCTCTGCTGGGCTGACCTGGTAGAGGGAATAGGGTGAAACAATCTCTGCACTTGCTGTTTTGGGGAGTAGCAAAAAGGTCGCAGCAAGGCTGACCCCACTTGAGAAAAATTTCTCTCACAACAGAGTCTTTCAGAGACCACTCGTGAGGCATGAGGATAGCTCTGCTCAACTTGTCCGCGATTTGATTGGACTTCCCGGGGATGTGCATTGCTATCAGAAACCGCTGAGAAGAAATCGCCCATTGCCACAGTCTGAGTGCTTCTCGACACAGGGGGTAGGACCTGGTTCCGCCTTGTTTGTTGCTATACCACACTACAGACATATTGTCCGTCTGGATTGCTATAGTTCCCAAGGGAAGAGAGTCTTTAAGGGCTTGCAACGCTAAAAGCGCTGCTCTCATCTCTAGAACATTTATGTGCAAGTGGCATTCGTGTGGTTGCCATGTGCCCTGGACAGTTCTGCCCTGATAATGCCCCCCCCCCACCCGATCAGGGAGGCGTCCGTTGTCAGAGTAGCAACCGGAGGGGAAGGGACAAAGGGTCTTCCCAATAAGAGCTGAGGGGAAGACATCCACCACAGAAGATGATTCCTGCATGTCTGCGTAATCATAATGGTGTGGGACATCGGAAGTTGCTGGTATGACCATTGCGTGAAGAGCATCCATTGAAGGATTCTCATGTGGAACCTGGCTAATGGAAGCAGAGGTATGGCAGCCGCCATAATCCCCAACACTTTCAGAACTAACCTGGCTTTGACTCTGTTGCTGCTGAAGAGGAGTGAGACCAGTTTGTGTATGTCTGCTATTCTCTGATGTGTTAGTCTCGCAGACATGTTGACTGTGTCTAGATTTGCGCCTATGAAGGTAATATATACGACAAGGCGACAAAACAGACTTTTCGCAATTTATTGAAATGCCTAACTTTTGACAAATGCGAAAGGTGTAGTCCCTGGCCATTAGTAGAAGATGCTTGGTGGGAGCTGTGAGGAGCCAGTCGTCCAAATATGGAAACACCTGGAATCCTTGACGTCTCAGGTGAGAAGCTACCACTGCCATGCATTTGGTAAACACCCGGGGGGGCAGTGGTGAGACCAAAGGGCAGGGCCCTGAATTGAAAATGATTGGTTCCCAGCCTGAAGCGGAGGAATCTTCTGGAGCGTCTGTTCATTTTTATGTGATAGTACGCATCCTGAAGGTCTATAGAGCACATCCAGTTTCCCTTTCTCAAAAGGGGAAGGATGGACTGCAGCGTGACCATCCGAAATCTTGTTTTCTTGACTGACTTGTTCAAGATACTGAGATCCAAAATTGGTCTCCAGTCCCCTGTTTTCTTTGGAACTAAAAAGAACCTGGAGTAGATTCCGGATTCTTGCTGGTCTGCTGGAACTGGCTGAATTGCTCTTTTTGCAAGCAGCTTTGAAATTTCCAAAGCTGCAAGATCCCTTTGAGCGGGTGGAACATCTGGAAGGGATTTTTTTGATTGGTTTGGAATGCGAACAAAGGGAATGGAATAGCCTTGGAAATGATGGACTGTACCCATTTGTCTTGAGTCAGGGATAGCCAGGCTTCTGGGTACAGTGACAATCTTCCCCCGACTGCCTCCGAAGGTGGGCAGTCGGGCAACACCTCAGGGATGCTGAAAGGGCTTATCAGAGACTTCCCGATTGCCCTGGTTCTGCGGACCCCCCCTGCCTCTAGGGCGACGTCTACCATTGTTGTTCCCCCCTCTGCCTCTGGCGGGGAACCGACTTTGTGCATCAGGCGAAGTCCCTTGAGATTGTTTGCGGAACCACATTTTCCCACTTTTCTGGCCTTTGGGGTAAGGCCTAGAAGGAGTAGAAAAACGGACTCCGACGGCAGAAAGAGTCTTGCCATCTGTCTCGCACCTAGTCAAGGTTTCTTTCACTTGAGGACCAAAGAGAGATGATCCATCAAACGGGGAATTAGTGAAAGACGTTTTAAAGGGGTCCGCAAAGTTGCATAGCCGCATCCAGGCATGCCTGCGTAAGGCCACACCTGTCCCTGCGGCCCTGCTCGCTCCATCAGCCGCATAAGAAAGGAGGCGCATGGAGGAGTTAGCTATGGAGTTCAGGGTAGCCAGCTGAGTGTTCATCTTGTCTTGAAAACCTGCAGCCGTAGGATCCTTCAACATGTCACTAGCTTCTTTGATCAAGTCTCTTTGAAGACGAGTAAAATGGCATAGGTAGTTCAGCGAATGCATTGCAAAGGTCGCTGACGAGAACATCCGCTTCCCGTACCTGTCCATAGACCTAGATTCTTTGTTAGGGGGATGAACAGGCACTGAAGGATCAGCTAGTTCCTTCTTGGTGGCAGCAGCTACCACCATAGCATCCACAGAAACACCTTTTGTGAGAAATTGCTTGTCAGTTGGTGCTGTTATAAATTTGGAGGGTCTCCTGGGGGTAGGGTCCACTGAATCAGGAGCCGCCCAGGCCTTCTTTGCAACCACCTGCATGAGGGGATCAAAGGGGGGGGGGACACCCAGGAGGTGGAAGGGCGAGAGCCAAACGCCTCAAGATACACAGATTCATCCTCCGAAGGGTTAAGGGCTGGCCAATTTCCCTCTGTTTCAGGATCTCTAGAATGTCTGCAAAGAGACATCTTCAGAAGGGGAACGGGGAACCCTCGGAATCCTCTAAATCTGTGTCAGAGGTCACAGCCTCAGGTGGGTCTATGTGCTTCCTTTGACACTTTCTCTTCCTGGGGGGTTCCCCTGCCAATTCAGGAGAGGCCTCGGAAGAGGATGAGATCCCCACAGGGGATTCTTGAGGAGCTTGCTCTCTGCGGTCTGGGATGAGGGAGTGAGTCGACATAACCAAAGGCACCAAAGTGGGAGGGGCGGACGGAGCCGACTGTGGAGTCGAACAAGGTTCCAACACACTCCGCATGACCTCGAATGCACCCCTGTCAGGCAGAGCCAGAGGTCCCCACTCCGAGAAGCTGAGAACCTCCCTCGGCACTGACAGAGATGGCTCCGAGGCCGATGTCGGAGCTGAACTCACCAGTGCCGAAGCACCGAGAGGGAGAGGGGGGTCAGACAAGGGTCCGATGCCACTCACCCCCTCGGAGCCGACGAGGGAAGCCCGGCGCCGAGATTCTTCAAAAGAAGAAATCGGAGCCGACGACGGAGCCGAAGACAAATGTATCGGCTCCGATGCTACCACAGTCTCGGCCCCGAGACGCCCCGGCTCCGAGCTCAAAGGATTCGGAGGAGGAATATTTATTGGAACAAGTTGAGGCATCGACTGATGAGTCGGACTCTGGAGCATTTGGGCCAGTGCCTCGGACTTCAAAAGTCTACTCACTACCCTCTGGAGGTCGTGATCCGAGAGCCTCGATGACCTGGAGGAGTGAGATCTATGGCTCCGTTCAGACAGCAGGGGAGACGCTGGAGCCGAATGAACGGAGCCAAGGGACGGTGACCTCGATCTTTCTAGATGTCGGCTCCGATGGTCTGATCGGAGCCGACCCAGGAATCTCTAATGCCTCGGCTCCGGCCGGAGCCGAGGAAACCACGGATACTGCAGTCAAAGACTCATCGGCTCCAGCCGGAGCCGATGAAGCAGTAGGCTTCGAAGCCTTAGGCCTCGACTCTGAAGCTGGAGCCGAGGTCTTAGAAGCCTTAGAAGGTTTCCCCGATGACACAGAAAGGGAACCTTCAGGCTTAATTAAACCCATCAAAATGAGTTTATTTTTTCTCTCCTGCAGGACTCTAGGGCTGAAGCCATGGCATACAGCACAAGAGTCCTGCAGGTAAAGGTCCCAGGCAATACACACAAGAAGTGTGACCGTCTGTCAGAGACATTTTCTGACCGCACGAGTCACACTTCTTGAAGCCTGAGACCTTTGTATCCTTGGACATATTCAAGGAACCGAAGTGTAATCACACACAGAAAACACACACACACAGATTACACTGATAGGGTTCAAAGGGAATTATTTAAACTAAAGGTAAGTTAAATAAAACTCCCTAACTAAACACATACACACCCTAAGGATAGGGAAGGAAGGGCCCGAAGGCCTTAGGGAAAGAACTATAAGTTCTTTAGAAAAAAAGGGGGCTGGATAAAAGGTAGAAGGGATAATAAGTCCACTACACTAAAGGGAAAGAAAAATACACTAAGCTAGCCTAAGTCTAAAGGATTTAAACTAGTCTAACTTTCACTAACCTGGAGCCGGTAGAAAACACACCTCGATCGCTGTAGCGGCAAACGAGATCGGGATAACTCACGCCTAGCATTGTGGGATATAAGGGGAGCCTCGAGCCGGTGGAACCAACTCTCGAGCTTTTAGAGTGGCCGAGTCGGAGCCGAGGTCGGCTCCGAACCCATCCAGCAAGAATGAAGGCGAGATAGACAACTTAACATCTCTTGTTTACTGTAAATAGATATTTATTATTAAATATATTTAAACTTTTCACTGTGACTGGTCCTTTTAAAAAAAAATATTTATGTTTTCAGAGTATTTGCACATATTTTATTTACTTCACATTTGCTAATTGGGTTAGTCCAACCGAGTTTGCAAACAAACCCATTTTCAGTGGAGAACCGAAGGGAAAAGCCCCAGCAAACATAAGTAAAGATAAAGTGACAATATACAAATATGAAACAATCGCAATACAAAATAATTGTAAAAAAGAAAAGGTTATTACCTACTTGCATTACACTGACAGTAAGCAACCCATTTTCAGTGGAGACCCAAGGGGAGAGAGCCCCAACAAACATAAGCAAAGATAACTATACAGAACAAAAGCTATTAAAAATAATGCAAATACAAAATTAATTATAAAGAGAAAAACAAAAGGAAATAACTATGAACATTAAGGGTTGTACTGATAGCAGTGGTCTAAATTTACTACATATAAGAGTAAAAACAAAAGGATAATTGTTGTTCAAAAGAAGGAAAATGTACAGACATTGATAGGAAGTGGGGGAAAAAAGATAGCGTGGAGAATGGGAGGGGGAGAGAAAGGAGGGGGCTATAGTAGGAGAGCTTAGGGTTTAGGAGGTTAGTTTAAGCAGAACTTACTAGCAGAGAAAGAAAGTTAGGAGATGCAAAAGGTTATGCAGTAGGACAGACTATGTGTGGTCAAGGTAATGGCATAATTTCAAGTTTAGTAGGTGGGATTTAAGCTCCTTTTTAAAACAGGGAAGGGAAAGGTTGGATCTAATATGGAGAGGGAGTTTGTTCCAATTTAGTGAGACAGAGTGTTTGTAAAGTAGTTTGCCAATATCCCTTTTGGGTTTATAAACTGAGAGAAGATGATGATCAGCACTCATAGGTTGGTACTAGGCTATTGGCCCTAGGGCCTATGCAAGCCTAGCCATAATTCCCTGGATATTTCTTCCCACAATATTTACTTCTCTGGGCCCCTGTCTAGCAGGGCGGCTGACATGATCCCTGGGGTGAATTTCCTATCTCCCATCCAATCATCAAGGTTCCTTTTGAAGAGGGCCAATGAGGCACTCTGCTTGACATGTATGGGCAGTCTATTCCAGAGTATGGGGAGTCTCTGGGTCAGGAACCTATCCCTCCAGCATGTTTTGTTCATTGTGATGACAAGGTTTAGATCCCTGGAGCGTGTGGCTCTGAGGGATTGGGATTTCTTTAAGTGGAGCATGTCCAACAGCTCTGGGTTTGACCTGGCCTTGTATGTTAAGCAGAGATTGCCTCTGAGTAGACGATATGCCACAGAGTATAGCTGGAGTTTTTTTAGACAGATGGCGTATGGCATCTGCTTTAGGCCTGTGATTCTTTTAGTGAGGTATTTCTGTGGCCTTTCCAGCTGTTGCAGATGTCTTGTGAGGTACATACCAAACGGGGCATTATACTCTATAATGGGTATAATGAGGGATGAGTACAGTGGGACAATGACCTCCTTTTTTCTGGATGAAAAGCCCTTAGTGATGTGTGCCACATAGAAGGATTTCCTGACTGTTGTGGTGATGTGGTTATTTATTTATTTATTTATTTAACATTTGTTGACCGGGAATGTCCGACTAGGTTCCATAGAGCCTGTTTTAAGCCGAGGCCCGGGGAGAAATGCTCCAGTTATCGAAAGTGAGACCACTGTCCACCTGTGTCTGTAAGTCTCTCATCACACTTTCGGTGTTTAACATCCTGCCACCTATGTGGTAATTCATGGGTACATGTTTTTTTCCCAAAGGGGATAACTATACATTTCTTGGCATTAAGCTTGAGCCCATGGCTCTGGCACCAGGCATCTGTTTCTGTAAGGCCTTTTTGTAGAATATCCACATCATTTGGGGATTCAATAATGGCTCCCAGTTTGCAGTCATCTGCAAACTTTGTTAGCCAGAGTCCCTTAGTGCTGGCCTGTACTTCAGAGAAGTAGATGCCAAACAAGAGTGGTCCCAGGACTGAACCCTGAGGTACTCCACTTGTCACTTGTCTGGAGCTGGATTTGGAGTTGGCTACTTTTACAGTCTGGTTTATGTCAGTAAGCCGGTTGGCAACCCATCGAGTGACGTAGGGATGTATGCCCCACTTAGTACATTTATCTATGATTCCAGAGTGGGGGATGGTGTCGAAGGCCTTGGTGAGGTCCAGATAGGCTGTGTGGACCACCTTACCCTCGTCCACAGCTATGGAGACTGATTCGAAGAAGTCAATCAATCCGGAGAGGCCGGGGGGAGTAGAGAGTAACATGGAAGGCGAGAGCAGGGCTGGCAGAGGGCTTGTTGAGTATGGAAAAGGTAGTGCGGAGTTGCGACTGTAGGAGAAGGTGGAGAAATTCCAGCCACTGAAGTTTGTTTAGTAACAGACAGGCAGTGATGCGATGAGAGTGGTTGGTTTAGAATAAATCTGGCAATTCTGTTGCATGTTTGTTCCAGTTTCTGCATTGAGGTAGTTTGGATATTGGTCAGGATGGGGGAAGCGTACAGAAGACTAGGTAAGAGAAATGCCTGCTCAAGATTGCATTTAGTGGCAGTAGTGAGGAATTTTTGTTCCTATAAAGAAATCCAAGTTCTTGGTGGGGTTTTTTGATGGCCTACTGTATGTGCAAGTCAAATTTTAGTCGGTCATCAATTATTACCCCAAGCAGTTTGGTGAGTGAGGCAGGGGAGATAGTGGTGCTACCTATGAAAGAAAGAGAAAAGTTGGATTTAAGTGAGAGTGCCTGAGGTAGGAAGAGAAGGAGCGGAGTTTTCTTTGGCTTAAGGATTAGTTGAGTATTTTTGAGCCATTTTTTCAACAGAGATAAAGGAATTCTGTGTTAGTGGGTGGAGTTCAGACATAGTATTAGAGATAGATAAGAGAGTAGAGTCATCTGTGCAGTGTATTACAGATGAGAGACTGCAGGATGAATGTAGGTTGTTGGTAAAAATGTTGAAAAGTAGTGGTCCAAATATGGAGCCTTGGGATACTCCTGTTTGAACAGCAAGGAAGGGTGAAAAAGCCTGCTGCCATCTAACAGCTTGTTTTCTGCCAGTAAGGTAGGAGTGGAACTAGCCAAGACTAGAAGGAGAGAGGTTTAGGTCTGAGAGTTTAAGATGGATGGGATGAGACACTGTGTCGAAGGCTTTAGACAGATCAAGGAATAGACAGGAGACAAGGAGGTTGTTGTCCCTAGCTTCTGCAACCTTTTGAGTAAAAGGCTAGAAAGGCAGTCGAGGTACTGTGTTTACGGCGTAAACCATGTTGCGAGGGGGTTGAGGAGATTTTTGTGAATGAGATAGGGCAGTAGTCAAGTATGTATACATTTTTCAAGTATCTTGGAGAACGGTGAGAGAATAGCGATTGGTCTATAGTTAGAGGGTTCAACAGAGTTGCCACCTTTGTGCAGAGGAGTGGCATAGAAGGATTTCCATATTTCCAGTACAGTAGATTCCTGAATGGAGTGGTTGATTAAGATAGATACAGGATATGCAATAGAGTCAGCAGCAATTTTCAAAAACGGAGGGGGGAGTTTATCAATGAACGGAGAGTATGGTTTTAGTTTAAGAAGCAGGGATTTGATATATTTAGTAGAAACAGGTCGCAAGGTAAAAGGCTGAGAGACAGAGCATTTAGTTTAAGAAGCAGGGATTTGATATATTTATTTATTTCAGTTTGATGACCGGGGAGGTCCACTGGGCTCAGGAGCCAATTTTCAGTGGAGGCCCGAGGAGAAAAGCTCCACATTACATAGTAAAATTAAAATACAACATAAAATTAAAATTAAGATTCAAAGATACAGATACATTAAGATACAACAAATAATATTAAGTTTTATGGATACGGGTAAATTGTGATACAGAGACAGTATGAGGTACAGTGGTTACATAGCATGCGAGTCATATTGACATGGTTGGTTAAAAAGGTTACATAGAATCTGAGTCTTGTTATGGCAGAATGGCAGAAGCAGCATAAATGTTAGGGAGGGGGAAAAAGGGAGAGCAAACTATTTACAATATTTACATATATACACAAGACAACGGCGGTGGTGGTGCTGCAGTAGCATTGTCGCCTCACAGTAAGAAGTTGTCCTGTTAGATTCTCAGCTAGAGCGTCTTCTGTGTGGAGACATACATGAATGGGCGTACCTTCATTGAAGGTTGTGCGTCAGGACCAGCAACTCGGCACGTAACAATCTACTGCCAATCATTAGCGGGCCAGAGTTCCGCTGTGGCGACCCCTAACTGGGAAAAGCCGAAAGACACAACAACAACACAAGACAACAGTAAAGAATAAGTAAAATTCATGGAACAAAGTTGTTGGAAACAGGAGTAGTATGGAAATACAATTAGTGTAGAGAGAGTAGAAGGCTAGGTGGGGAAAGTGCAGTTGCACTTCCAATTAGAGAACAAGTAGGAATGGAGTAGGGTTTTGAAGTTGTCAGGGTTTTCTGTCATTCGTAATGAAGGAGGGAGAGAATTCAATTTTTTGGCTAAGGAAAAATATAGGAGGTGCTGTCCGGCAGGTCGCTTTTGTGTGTGGACAGTGAGTAGGTTTAGGTGAGCAGATCTAAGTGGCCTGTTAGGGGTGTATGGTTGTAGGACGTTGGATAGTGCAGGACATTTAGAGGGGTTAAATAATAGCCTATGAGCAGTGTTAAGTTGGAGGTAGTCTAGAAGGTTAGGAAGTTCTAGCCAGTTTAGCGAGTGGAGGGCAGAACAATGGTGGGAGGAGTGTTTGGCTTTCATGGCGAATTTTGAAATTTTATTATAACAACTTTCCATTTTGGAGGAAATGGAAGCAGATATGTTAGTTAATAGAGGGGCACCATACATTAGTGAGGGAAGAAGATAGGTAGTGGTGAGGATTTGTCTAGTAGAAGGAGAGAGATAGTGAATATTTCTGTATAACAGGCCAAGTTTTTGATGTGTTTTCTTGATGTTTAGTTGAATATGGGTGTCAAATTTTAGGTTTTCATCTATAGTGACCCCAAGTAGTTTGGCATAGGGAACAACTTCTATGGTTGAATTGTTATGACTTCTAATTTGGAAAGAGTTTTTGTCAAGGGGGAAGGATTTTTTTTTTGGGGGGGTAATATTTTGGATTTGTTAGCATTTATAGATAGGTGGTTTTGGAGCATCCAGTTCTCAGTGGTGGAGAAAGCAGTTTGAGTGTATGATAAAAGTTCTGGGAGGTTGGTGGCACAGCAGATTAAAGTGGAGTCGTCGGCATATTGTACGATTTTAGTATTTGGGATAGGTTCATACTAGGCTATCTGCCCAAGGGCATTTATAAGCCTAGCCCATAGTTATTTGGCTTTCGCCACCCCTTTAGTTTGAATAAAACTATGCCCATTATTTTGCTGTGCCTCTGTCAAGCAGTGACACTGAAGTAATCCCTGGGGTATATCTGCGATCCCCCATCCATTGGTCAAGATATAGGTTGGCAGAGTGGAAGTCACTGATAAAGATGTTAAACAGCATAGGGCCAAGAATGGAACTTTGGGGAACTCCAGTGGGGTAGGAAGGAAGTTTGAGGTGCCTTTCCTCCATTTTACAGCTTGAGATCTGCTGGATAGGTAACTTGAGAACCAGGAAAGGGTATTGTGTGAGAGGTTCAGGTTAGCAAGGTGGCTAAGGAGATGAGTATGGGAGACAGTATCGAAAGCCTTGGAGAGATCTAGAAGAACTGTTGAAACTATTTTTCCAGTGCCGCGGGCATGGTTGACTATATCTAGGAATGAGAGTAAAGCAGTTATAGTGCTATGGCCAGGACGGAAGCCATGTTGGGTTTGAGAGATGAGGTGGTTTTTGGTAAGGAAGAGCATTAGCTGGATGTGAATGCATTTTTCCAATATTTTTGATATTGGGGAGAGGATAGCTATGGGGCAAATGTTTGAGGTATTATTATTTATACCACCTTTATGGAGAGGATTTATAAAGGCAGCACGCCACAGCTTGGGGACATACGATTCCTGTATGGATTTGTTGATTAAGATGCTAATGGGGTGGGCGATTCAGTCTGCAGCAATTTGTAAGAATTTAGATGAAATGTTATCTGGGGCATTAGAGCAAGGTTTTAGTTTGCTGAGAAGTTTTTTTTTATATATGAGGTAGAGACTGGTTTGAGTTCAAAGGTGGGGGGAGGGTTGGGTTTAGAGGCTGGGGTAGAGTGACTGAACTGTGTGGATGGATTAATTGGGAACGTCTTATTTAGTTCAGCTATAGAGTTAGTAAAGGAGTTGAAAAGAGTGGCAATTTCCGGATTGGATCTGGAGTGTCAGGGCAAGGATTATTTTTGGTGCCTGGGTTGAGAAGTGAATTAATGGACTTTCAGAATTGTTTCGGGTTTTGGAGTGGTTGGCTTGGAGTGTCATATAGTAGGATTGTTTGTCTTTGGATACATATCTTTTAGTAAGGTTGCGGAGTTGCTTATACTGAACAAGGGTCTCTGGTTGTTTATTGCGCTGAGAAAGTTTCCAGCATTTATCTCTGTTGCATAAGTTTTTTGGTTTCCCTAGTTAACCATGGGGCGGGATTTGGATTTGACTCTTATAGTTCGGGGTGGAGCTTGGGAATTAAGTACATTTAGGAAAGTAGAGTTAAAGAATTAGACGGCGCTGTCAAGTGGTAGAGTTTTTAGATTGTTCCAGTTTGTTTGAGGGTATTAGAGAAAGTTATAGGGTTGAAGTTGGTTAGGTTATGCGTATGTAGGTATTGGTGCTGGAGAGGGGGAGAATGGGTTGCTCGGTGGATGAAGGCAGACAGGTGGTCACTAAGAGAGTCAGGAAGGATGCCTGTGTCCAAGATGTTGTTAGGGTGGGTAGCTAGGATCCAGTCCAGTGTAGATCCTGGAGGATTGATTTTGCTGGGTCTAGTGATAGAGTTAGTAAATTGAGTAACGTTGAATAGATTGAGAGATATGGCTGGGTTTAGGTTGTTAATTTTGTTCCAATCTAAATTAACATTTCCTAAAATGTAGGTCTCTAGGTTAATGTTAGTCAAGGCCCATTGGAGGATTTCTTCAAGGGTGGTAGTATTGTTACCTGGGGGAATATAAAGGGATATGAAGCAGATACTTTTGTGTATATTAATTTGTAGTAAACCTATTACTAGTTCTGCATTGTAGAACTGGGGAATGGGGTTTGGGTATGGAATAATGGGGAGTAGATTAGAGAATATCAAGGCTACTCCTCCACCTTTTCTGTTTAAGCGGTCAGATCTAAGGGCTTGAAAGCAGGGGGGTAGGATTTCTGAGTCAGAGATGGCAGGTTTTAGCCAAGTCTCAGAGATGGCTATAATGTCAGGAAGGTTGTGGTGAAGCCAGGCATGGAAGAGAGTAGCTTTATTTCTTAGGCTCTGGGCACGGAGAGCAACTATTTTAAGGCTTTTAAGGTTAGTGGTATTGGTACTTCTTGGGGGGATGAGATAGTTAGTAGTACTACGTCCAGGGTTTGGGTGGATATCACCTGATAGAAATAGGTGGATGAAGAAGGGAGATAGGAGGAGATTTAGTTTGCCTTTTGACTGTTGTGGACAATAGATCAGAGCTTTAGGGAAGTTATGTTTTGTTGAGGTGGGTAAGATTTTTGGTTTAAAGTAGTGGAGAAGACTGGGCTGTAGGAGTTTGGTAAGAGAAAAAAATAGGACCAACCAAGGTTTAAGCCCACATGATTACAGCACTACTACTTCCCCTTGCAGTGGACTTCGATTAATAAAGTCAATTCCAATTCACCTCAGGATACTGATACAAGCTACCTCTGGTATCTCATGATCGCTCTGTTGGTAGATAGTTAGAGCAGTCGCAAGTGGGCAATCAATGTGCAGCACAAGCCCTCACTAAGATAATGGAAATGGCATGCAAACATATATTTGAGAGTATAGCGGCAAACTCTTGGGGTTGCTTGAGGACGCCTGTAGCAGCTCAACAGGTTGCAAGGTAAAAGGCTGAGAGACAGAGCAGCACACAGGTTTAGGGGGAGGTGAGGGTGACACAGAAGAGTTGGGATGAGCAGAGTTACCAGAGGGTAGGAGTTTAGAGATGCTGTTTATGAAGTGTTTGTTGAGTAAGTCTGCAGTTTCAGAGGGAGAGTGATGGGGGAAAGGGTTAGGGATGGTATGAGAACCAGTGTGGAGCAGGGAGTTGATAGTACTCCAGAACTTTTTGGGTTTATTTGGGTGAGAGCTTTGAAATTTAGTGAAATATTGGTATTTATCCAAAATAAGTAGGTTTTTTTTTTTTTTTTTTTTTTTTTTTACACAATTTCTGAGTTACTTATAACCTTGGAGAAAGGTGAGAGTTTTAGTGGATTGCCATTTTTCCATAGAGCATCTCTTTCATATATCAAAGCATGAGCAGCTTTGGAGAGGTGGGGTGCGAAATTAGATTTGATTCTGATTTTGCGAGTTGGGGAAGAGAGTTTAGGACATGAAGGAAAATGTGGTTGAATTTAGTAACAGCATCATTAAGCGGGAAGAGTTTTTAGGTAAGACCAGTTGATGGCAGAGAGTCTACAGTTAAAGGTTTCAGGGGAAAAGTTAGTTTCCTACAATTTCTGTAGAGATGGGGCTTACAGAGATGAGGAGAGTGCCTTAAGATAGAGATGGGAGAATGGTCAGAGTAAGGGGAATGGGGTAATAAAGTCAGGGAAGGTAGAAGGATTACAATAGTTGTTTGGAGAGTTGACTCTGCCAACTGCCTCATGTACACAGACAACCCTCTCCTCCTCCCAACAAATTCCAACACATGTGAGAGATGCAACCAAATAGCCAAACTGGAGGCTAAGCTCTCTCAACTCAGAACTGGCGTAACCAGTCAGGAGGAGAAGGAAACCACACTCACTACAATTCCAGTCTCACATAGACCTACCACGACAGCAAACCAAACACAAACACACAAAAACATACCCGGAGGCTCCAAATAAAAATCTGCCTAAGCAGCAGAGACCTCCAAAGCAGACACCCAAGCAACCACTACCCCAAAACAAAACGCGTGCAACACATAGCTCACAAAGCCAGTGTGCCGAACAGTCACAGCCCTTAAGGCTAAACAACACACCTGATACACTTGTAATAGGCGACTCTATCGTCAGGCACACGGACGTCCCGCTCACCAGGCTGAACAAGGAGAAGGTCACGGAGAGCTGCCTGTCAGGCGCTAGGATCCGCCACATAACACACGCACTCAGGTCACTCCAAGGCAAGTACAAATATGACTCAGTCATTGTCCATGCTGGTGTGAATGAACTGAGACGTACCTCCCTGGACTACATGAAAAGAGACATAGAGGAGCTCTCTGAGCATGTAGCCCAGGCCGGTATGACCCTGACCTTGAATAGCATCTTACCCTCACCAAGAATGATGCCACAATATGAAGACAAGATGATCAATTTCAAAAATTGGCTTAAGTATTGGTGTCATTCAAAGGGGATCCAATGCCGGTCAGCCTGGGATGAAATGCTCGACAAGCCACGATGCTTCGCTAGGGACGGCTTGCACCTGTCACCCCTGGGCTTTCGGATATTGGCAAAGGCTCTTGCTACCCCCATAGTGCCTTTTTTAGGCAAGGCTCAAAAGACAAACCCACCTCCATAGGTATCACAAGGGATAAGAAACTAAGAGTAATGCTATTCAACGCCAGAATTCTAAACCTCAAGATGCATGCACTCAAAACTCTCCTTAGCATGGAGAACATCGATATCTGTGCAGTAACAGAAACCTGGTTCAAGGCTCCCGAGAGCACCCCAGCACTATCAGGTTATACCTCATACCATGCTTTTCGGCCCCAAAACTTGGACCGAACCACAAAAGGAGGGGGAGTATCAATATTCGTCAAAGGTACCCACACCTCCAGGTTGGTGGCACAGCACGAAGCATCAGAGACTATCCATGTGCAACTAACAGTGGGTAAAACTACCTTCCAGTTTATAGCCTGCTACAGACCACCCTCCCAAACCCAGGAACCCCACTCGATCTTCCTGAGAACACTGGAAAATATGAAGGTCTCTCCAAACACCATTATATTGGGCGAATTCAACTACCCAAACATAGACTGGGAGCATTACTCTAGCTCCAACACCCTAGCCCAAAGGTTCCTAGAATTTATAAACTCAAATGCTATGGAACAAATTGTTACCACTCCCACAAGAGGGGAAAACATACTGGACCTGATTATCACCAACATGGGGATTCTATGCTCCAGACCAGAAGTGTATCCCTCACTGGTAAGATCAGACCATAAACTAATCTCACTGGATATTCACATCCCAACCCCACCCCTGCCCAGAAAACCACAGTGAAAAACTTCTCTAAAGCAAATTTCACACTCCTCAAAACCGAGGTGGAATCCTTCAAAGCCCCCGGGCCTGTGGAGAATATGGCCCAGACCGCAGAATCCTTTATAAACGCATTCTATGAACACCTTCAGGAATGCATGGATCATGCAATCCCAAATAAAACAAAGACCCAATCCTCCAAAGGCAGGCGTCCTGTCTGGTGGACCCCAGCCATAAACAAACTATACAATAGAAGGAGGAAGCTACTACATGATAGAGCAAAATCCCAAAAAGGGAAGGCATCTCTGATCAGTATTAGCAAAAAACCACGGGCACTCATAAAATCGTCTAAGGCCAGCTTTGAGAGAAAAATTGCACAGGACACTAAGGATAATCACAAGGCTTTCTTTAGTTATGTTAGGAACCTGGGTGGGAATTCCCAGATATGCTCAGAATTAGTCCAAAATGACAAAAAATACACCGAACCCACAGACATTGCCAACATCCTAGCTGACAGGTTCAGCGCAAACTTCCCCCACCCCTCCCCACCAAAAGGGCGAATATCTATCCCAGCAGAGTGCTGCCCCCCCGGACATCTCAGATGCTCAGGTAAGAGCCGCCCTCTCCAAAGCAAAAAACACAGCATCAATGGGACCAGACGGTGTCCCGGGCTGCGTCCTACATGAACACCAAGAAGAGCTAAATCCAAACATAAAACTACTGTTCAATCTCAGCCTTACTACAGGATATGTACCCAAAGAGTGGCGTACAGCAACAGTGGTCCCTCTCCACAAAGGTGGTGCCTCAATGGATCCTGGAAACTATCGCCCCATAAGCCTGACTAGCTTGGTCTGCAAAGCTATGGAAAGGATCATCATGGACCTCATAAATAAAGATATTGGGGACCTACAGACACTGGATCCTACCCAGTTCGGCTTTGTTAAGGGCAGATCCTGCCTCTTAAACCTGGTCGATTTCTTTGAAACAGTCACCAAGGCCATTGGAGGGAAGGTGGTCCACACAGCCTACCTGGACCTCGCAAAAGCCTTCGATACAATACCCCACTCGGGCATTATAGATAAGCTCACCAGCTTAAATATAAACCCCTATGTCACTAGATGGGTTGCAAACTGGCTCAAGGACAGAACCCACATGGTTAGAATTGCTGGAGCCATGTCAGACTCCAAACCAGTTACAAGTGGCGTCCCACAAGGCTCAGTCCTGGGACCTCTCTTGTTCGGTATATATTTCTTGGAGGTACAGGCAAACACGGAAGGACTGCGGCTGATCAAGTTCGCAGATGACTGCAAACTGGGCGCCATAATCGACTCTCCAGCAAACACAAGCATCCTCCAAAAGGGCCTCTTAGAAACAGAAAACTGGTGCCAGAGCCATGGCCTCAAGCTAAATGCCAAAAGTGTATAGTCATCCCCTTTGGCAAAAACAAAGTGCCCACAAATTACCACATAGGTGGTAATCCATTAAGTACAGAAGAAGTAATTACCCAAGTTGATAGCAATCTCTCATTTGACAACCACATGGCCAAAGTAGTTAGAAAAACATTTTATATAGCCCACCTAATCATGAAGGGATTCACATCTAGATCAGGGGAGGTCATCGTGCCTCTTTACTCATCCCTCATCAGGCCCATAATGGAGTACAATGCCCCTTTTGGGATGTACCTTACCAGACACCTGCAGCAACTGGAAAGACCCCAAAAGTACCTCACCAAGAGGATCAAAGGGCTCAAACAAATGCCATATGCTGCCCGGTTAAAGAAACTCCAGCTCTACTCAGTGGCATACCGCCTGCTCAGTGGTGATCTGTGCCCAACGTATAAAGCCATGTCCAACCCAGAATTAGTGGACATTTGCACCTCAGAAAATCCAAATCCCATCGAGCTACGCGCTCGAGAGACTTGAACCTCAGCACTGAAATAAACAGGACATGCTGGAGGGACAGATTCATAACTCGGAGGCTCCCTTCACTCTGGAATAAAATCCCAGTCCAGGTTAGGCAGAGTCCCCCATTGACTCTCTTCAAGAGGAATCTTGATGAGTGGATGGGAGATCATAGGTTTACCCCAGGTATCACTTCTGTGTCACTGTCAGACAGAGGTGCAGTATACTAACCTCGAAAAAGGGCATAGCAAAATTAATTTAAAATGGGTGGCAAAAGCCAAACACACTCTGGCTAGGCTTATAAATGCCCTAGAGCAAATAGCCTAGTATGAACCTATGAACCTATGGTCAAGATCCAGTCAATTGTGGAACCAGTAGTGTTTTTATTGTACTGGGTAGGGGTAGTGATCAGCTGTGAGAATCCATACAGGTTTATAAAATGTTGGGGGGGGGGGGGTCACCAATAATGGAGTTCCAATCTATATTAACATCTCCAAGAATGATGGTTTCATAGGGGATAGAGGCGTTTATCCAGGAGAGTAAATGTTCAAGGATAGGGATGTTTTTACCTGGGGGGATATAGATAGATGCAATAGCAAACTTCCTACAGTTACCGATGTGGCAGTCTAGGAGTTGTAGTTCAGCAGGGGAGAAACTAGGCAGGGTAATGTCTATAGGTGTTAGCATCAGTGAAAAAGAGTACAGGATAGCCACCCCACCACCTTTTTTGGGTGCCCTATCAAAACTATAGATATTGTATTGAGGTGGAAGAAATTCAGAGGAATTGATGTGAGGAGGTTTTAGCCAGGTTTCCGATAGGGCCAGGATGTGAGGTTTGTGTTGGGCCAACCATGCGTGAAGTTCGGATGTTTTGTTGTTTAGGCTTTGTATGTTCATTGCAGAGAGAGAGATGTTTGAGGCTGGATGTATTTCAGGATGTTTTTGGGGGGACAGCAGATGAAAGTGGAGGGACCAGGACTGGGATGGATGTCACCAGAAACCAGAAGAACAAAGACGAGATGGAAAAGGTGAGGGTGGTCAGTAAGGGGGAATGGGGTACTTGAGATTTGGGCTTAGGAGTAACAGCGGGGTAGGCCACGAGTTTAAATTTAAGACACTGAAAGGGGGAGAGATAGAAAAGAGAGGGGACAATAGTCAGTGGAGCTTGGTTATATGTTGGAAGAGGTCTGGGAAAGGTGGTGGAAAAGGGGAAGATATGGAACTCAGTGTGGTAAGGAAGTGCTCAGGTCTAATGAAATTAGAAGGGGAAAAATAGCAGTAAGGATAGCTTTGTGTGGTGGAAAAAGCAGGGGATGAGTTATAGGGAAAAATATAAAGAAAGATATTAGGGAAGGGTGGTGGCTAGAAATAAGCAGTGTGAGGGAAGGAACAGTATCGAAGGGTGGAATAGTGAGTATGTGACGAGATAGGTGTGCTAGGGAGTGAAAGAGTTAAGTGTGAGAGAGAAAATCCACAGAGGAGGCAGCCCAAGGTGGGCGGGGAAAAAGGGAAGATTGGTGACAAGGTGGGAAGAGTGAAAGGGTGACCGCACAAGTTATGGTGGCGGGAGGGGGCTGTGGGCATGAGCAGACAATGAGGTGAAAGTATAAATTTGAGGATACTTGGGGAGTGAAGCGAATCCAAGCTGAGCAGGCAGAACCACACCACAGCATAGTTAAGTTTAATGCAAGGGCCTAAAACCTGCACTCAACACTTACATTTTACTTAATTTTAGCAGGAAAGACAGACCAACAGTATACAATTTTGAGGTTTTTATCAGGGTTACTTGCTCAAATGTCAGACAAGTAAAACTTTCAAACAGGAATCTATGTCTGAGTGTTAGAAAGCCACAAAAGTACAAGGTATGGGTTAGAGAGACAAATGTTTGAGTCAGTTTACTTTAGTTACAGGGTAAGGAGGCAAAAAATAAAGCAGAAACAGCCCTATGGGTGACCAAAATGGTGACTCGCTTTGTTACACAGCACGGTAAGACAGCTTAACAAACGGTTTTTTTTTTTATATTTGTAACCTACACTGGTTAATTGTTGGGAGAGAGAAAGTACATTCAGAGAGGTTGAACGTCGAGCTGGCACCTCGGCGTTTGTGAAAATCTACTGCCAATCATTAGTGGACCGGAATTCCGCTGTGGCGACCCCTAACCGGGAAAAGCCAAAATACAACAACATTCAGAGAGGTTTGGGGGGGGGGGGGTAAACATAGCAAACTTCAGAGTTTACTAGAGTTTATGGCTAAGAAAACTTAGTAGTAAAGAACATAACAAACACTTGCCAGACTTTGATTAGTTTTTCTGGTATATCTTTAATCATTCATCATTACACAACTTCAAAATAGTCAGTAAAAGCAATTCCAGTATAGCTAGCACAAGTTATTCAGGTCGTAAATGCACTTATTCAATGTGTGTGAGCAATTTAAACACTAAAAACATATGCAGCAAGTAGTCACTCTGATGGTTATACACTTTCTGTAGGTGCAGGTTCAGTTTAAACACAATTATGACGGAATTCAGTAAAGTCACTAACTACTTATAAAGCTTCTGCAACAAAATAGAGCAATCTGTGCAGTATCAGAGCCTAGAAATAGGTCATTCAGTTGCACACAAAAACAGTAAAAAAAAATCCATACAATGAAGAAACTTGTACTGTGAGTCACGCAGGTCACCCAAGGGGGGGGGGGGATCCTCAGCACCTAGGTTTGAAAATGGTGCCTGTACTACTTTGTAGCCAGTATAAACTGTTAGAGGTGAGGGGGGGGGGGAGAAGGCAGTAGGAGTGGTTAGAGGGAGATATCTGAGTGAGGGTAATATTAATACAAAGCCTGAAAGCCTTGCTGTTTGGCCAGCATTACCATTTGTATTAATATTAACCTCACTCAGTATAAATGAATACCCTTGTAAGCGCCTCATAGTAACTGACCGGTTGCAGTGAAACTACCTTATACTCTGGGTACAGTTAGAACGATGGGCAATCTGTGCCAGCCTTTACTAAATCTCAAAGAGTGTGTCAGCTACTTGGGGCAGGGGCACAAAACACTGGTTTTATAGTGCCAGTTGGAAGCCTTACTGGGGAAATGGGGAGAGATATACAGGAATCCAGACCCCGGGCTGAGTGTGTTCCCCGTCTACTCTCAAGGCAAATTGTGCTAGATGCAGACAGGTCTGCATCTGGAAATACTCTGTATATCCAATTTGTATTCCAAGTGAACTTTCCTCTCCAGTGTCAGTGGTGCGGATTCAGGCTCCTTGATTACTTGCCCAGTGTGGGGACATCTCATACTGGTGAGCAGTGGTGTGCATACTGAACTACTGTAGGCTGTAAGCAGTTGTCACTAAAGGTGTGCATTCTCTCAGCAGCAACATGGTTATCATTCAGAGTCTCATATCACAACAGTTTTATTCAGTTATTTTTTTGTTAGTTTAGTCAGGCAGAGCAGGCAAAAATGTAAACAGAGGATTAAAGCAAGCTGACAAAGAACTGGTTGGCCAAGATGTGAGAAGCCAAAAGACTGGTGTAGGCCATCCTGACTAAAGAGGAAATTATTTCATCCTTAATTGCAGCTCAGACCAGCAACCAGGAGGATAGCCAGTCTGGTGATGGGAATTTGCAGCCTTCAGAAACAGGACAGTTCACCTTTTCCTCAGAGGACTTAAAAATCTGTCTGAATTTAGAGAGACTTAAACTTGGGGCCAAATGTATGGAATTAGAATCAGTGGAGAGAATGAGACAGATGGAATTAGCATCAGAGACACTGCCACATTTGGAGCCTCATGAAAATGAGGGACTGTGGTGTTTGGAGGCTGAAGAAAATAAGCAGCAGCATCAATATGAGAGAGAGATGTTGACTCTTTGCCAGGGTCATGGAGGTAATGGGGAAGGGAATAACTGAACCCCCGAAGCAATAAAGGTCTGTAAATTTCTTCCACTATTTACAGAGGTTGATCATTTTTGATAGTTTTATTCATATATTTGATAGGATATGTAGACATTATGTTGACCACAGGCCCTGGGTACGGTTCCTAATCCCGTTACTCCATGGTAAAGATGTCATTACTGTTTCTAAATTGCCTGATACTGACTGTTTAACCTATGATCAAGTCAAATGTTGTTTACTAGAATGTTTTATTACCTGAAGCTTACAGACAAAAAGCTTTGTGAGCACAGATGAAAGGCAGATGAAAGTGTGTGTGATTATATTGCTGAGTTAAGCACTTATTTTCATGGGCGGGTGAGTGGGTTTCAGGTCACCACTTTTGAAGGGCCGGCAGACTTTTTGGTGAGGGAACAAGCCCTTGGCACTTTGCCTGAGAACATAAGAATCTGGTTGGCAGACTGGGAGTGCAACTCCGTAGATGAGCTAGGGGAAAAAGAGGATCTCTACTTAGCAAGCAGGGCATCACTGCATAAGAAAGGGATATAGAGTGCTGCACACGCATACAAGGGAACCCATGGTGGGCAGCCTAAACCAACGGACTCCAACAGTAACAGGGGAAGCCACTATTTCAGGTAAACAGTCAAGATCAAGAGGTCACTGTTTTAAATGTAACCAGTGGGTCCATGCAGCATATAGATGACCACTGAGGCAAGGTGGGGAAGCCAGCAAGTGGGAATAACACTATGCTAGTGGTAAGTTGTCTGGAGACAACAGAAGTACCAGATTATCACAAGAGGTTACATCCTATCTTAGTGGATGGAAAAAGTACAGTTTTGTACCTACCATAAATGTAGATGTTAGAGTGCTAATACAGCTGCAGTCATAACAGATGGGTTCTCCTGCCGTCAGGCGGGTCCTCGGTCGGCCGAATTCCAAAGTCTAGGTCCGGCGTCGGTTGTCGTCGCTTTCTTTCCTGACGTCAGTGCGACAGGGGTATACAAGACACAGCCAACGCCATTTTCTACAGTCTTTCTTGCCCCAGATGTCAGGTGCCCCCAAGAAGGAAGGCAAAATATATATATATATATATATATATATATATATATATATATATATATATATATATATATAAAATATATAATCATGCATTGCAATATAATCAAAAATCAGTAGTTGCAAGCAAATACACCATAGAAGGATAACCCAATCAGGTTGTAAGATGAGGAGTTAGCCACTAGGTCTGTACCCAGAGGGGAAGGAGGGAGGCAAACCTGGACTGCAGCTGTATTAGCACTCTAACATCTACATTTATGGTAGGTACAAAACTGTACTATGTTCATTGTGCATACAGCTGCAGTCATAACAGATGGGTAGAATCCCAAAGCTATGCACAGGGTGGTAGGCACTAGGTGGAACTGGGAGGAGCCAGAATGCCCTGCAACACAGCAGTGGCAAAGCCTGCTCTAGTTTTGGAGTATAAAGGTAGGTGGTAGTGTTTAGTGAAGGTATGCACAGAACTCCAAGTGGCTGCCTCCAAAATATCTTTGGTAGGGACTCCTCTGAGGAAGGCTGCAGAGGTAGCTGTGGCCCTTGTGGAGTGGGATCTGATGCCTGCAGGTACAGATTTACCATGAAAGAAGTAACAAAACCGTATGCAGTGGCCAATCCATTTTGAAATTGTCTGTTTGGAAATTGGCTTCCCTTGAGCTCCTACAGCACAGGACACAAAGAGTTGTTCTGATTTCCTGAAAGGCTTTGTTCTGTCCAAATAGTAACGTAGCTGTCTATGGATGTCTACGGAATGTAGCAGCCTTTCCCCTTTGTTTTGAGGATTGGGGTAAAAGGTAGGTAAGTGTATGGCCTGATTTAAAACTACCCTGGATACTACCTTAGGCATAAATGACGGGTTGGTTCAGGAAACCCTGTCCTGATGGAAGATGAGAAAGGGCTGCACAGCCATGAGGGCTTGTAGTTCGAGACCCTACGAGCTGAGGTAATGGCCAGAAGGAAAGCTGTTTTCCAGGACAAATATTGCAAATCTGTTGAGGCAGCTGGTTCAAAGGGAGGCAATGTTAATTTTTCTAGAATGTAATTAAGATCCCAGGCTGGTATTGGTTGTTTCCTTGGAGGTCTTATATTCTTAGCCCCTCTGAGGAACTGCCTTAAGAGTGGGTGAGAGAATAAGGATGGATCAGTGTTGTATTCTGCAGAAATGGCAGAGGCATGGATTTTGATGGAGGAAAATGAAAGTCCACTGTTCAACAGCTCAGCTAGATACTGTAATATCTGAGGCAAATTCAGTTTTCTAGGATCCTGGCCTTTTTCTCATTCCAAGCAAAACCGTTTCCATTTTGCGGAGTAAGCTTTTCTAGTAGATGGCCTTCTGGCCTCCAAAATGACATCCTGCACCTCCTTGGAGAGTAGGGTCTGTTGTGGTGTTAAGGAATTTTCCATGCAGCCAGATTGAGTGTTTTCAGCTGACTGTGAAGAGTTTTGTAGCTGTGCTGAGTCAGTAGAAGAGGCATTAGAGGTAGGGTCCAGGGAGGAGAATGTGTTAGGCTCCTCAGGAGTGGGTACCAGTGTTGTCTTGGCCAGTCTGGAGCAATCAGTATCATCTTGGTCTGTCTGCTCTTGCTTTCAAGAGCACCTTGGGCAGAAGAGGCAAAGGTGGGAAGGCGTAAACTGTCCGTGCTGCCCAACTGAAAGAAAGGGCGTCCACTCTCCAGGCCTTTGGATGGAATGTCCTTGAGCAGAATTTTGTCAATTGATGATTCCTGTGGGAGGCAAAGAGATCTATGTCTGGCCTTCCCCACGCTTGGATTATCTTTGTAAACACCTGAGGATGCAACTTCCATTCGTGCGGGTCTGTCATATTTCTGCTTAGATTGTCTGCCAGCGTGTTTTCCAAACCTGGCAGGTACTATGCTTGAAGTTCGATTTGCCATTCCAGAGCCATGTTCCAAAGTGACATGGCCAGCCTGCACAGGGGGTATGAATGTGTTCCTCCTTGTTTGTTTATGTACCACATTACTGTGGTGTTGTCTGTTCTTATCGATAATTGCCCTGGATGCAGGAGGTCCTTGAAAGCTGTAATTGCATTTATCACTGCTAGCATATCCTTTTGATTGATGTGAAGGTGCTTTTCCTTTTGGGACCATTTGCCCTGAATGCACCTGTCTGTCATGTGTGCCCCCCAGGCATAGTCTGAGGCGTCTGCTGTGATGACTTGATTTGCTTGAGGCTTGCAGAATGGTAGACCTGTGTTTGTTTGGCATGCTTGGGCCCACCATAGAAATTCCTTTTGCAAACATGGAATTAGTGGTATTATTGTTTCCAAATTGTGGCTGTGTTGAGACCATAGGTTTTTTAGGTACCATTGAAGTTTCCTCATATGCAACTTTGCAGATGGGATTAGAAGAATGCAAGATGCCATGAAGCCCAGAGCCTGCAGGATTTTCCTTGCAGTTAGCCTGGTACAATTTGCTAACATTTTGACGTACTGAGTTAGTTGCCCCTGTTTTTCTGGCGTAAGATAGGCCATCTGGGTGTTTGTGTCCAAGTTGGCACCCAGGAAAATTATTTTCTGAGATGGTGTTAGCCTGGATTTCTCTTTGTTGACTGTGTATCCCAGAGAATTCAATAACCGTGTTACATAAGCCAGATGTTCCAGAAGTATGTGTTTGCTGTCCGCTTGGATCAGGCAATCGTCCAAATAAGGGTAAATTTGTATCCCTTGAAGTCTGCAGTAGGCAATTACTGATGCCAGGCATTTCGTGAATACTCTGGGCGCAGTAGATAAGCCAAAGGGCAATGCAGAGAATTGATAGTGGATTGAACCTGCAAGAAATCTGAGGTATCTTCTGCAGTTTTGTCTGATTGGGACATGCAGGTATGCCTCCTTGAGGTCCAATGTTACCAGCCAAGACTCCTTGCCCAGCATGGGAAGAAGCTGCTGTAAGGTGAGCATCTTGAATTTTGTGCAGTAGAAATGTGTTTAGGATGGATAAGTCCAAAATGGGTCTCCAATCGGTTCCCTTCCTTGGTACCAGGAATAGTCTGGAATAAAAACCTTGACCTTGCTCGTGAGTAGGTACCTCTTGAATAGCTTTCATGTCCATGAGCTTTGAAATTTGTATTTGAGCCTCTGCCCTTTGATTGTGTGGCGGGTTCGGCATGCCTCTCATTTTTGGAAGAGTGTGAAAATGAAATCTGTAGCCTCTGTTTATAATGTCCAGGATCCATTTGTCTTTTGTGACAATATGCCAATTTTTTGAAAATAATGCCAGCTTTCCTCCCAAGGGTGCTGCCACCTGAGCCTTGCTTGGCATGCAAAGGGGAAAGTCATTGGGTTTGTTTCCTGTATTGTTGTGCACTGTCTTCGCCACCTCTTGGCGCTGGAGATTGCCATTGTCTGCCTCTATATGATCCTTGAGATTGTCCTCTGTCACTTGTGCGCCTGTATCTACCTCTTTGGGGCTTGTCCGTGGCTGGAAAGGACCAGTTTTTTGAAGGCCAATTTCTGCTAAAACGTGGTGGTTGTACCTGTAGAAAAGCTTTGACAGTTTGCATAGATTTAGCTTTTTCTTCCATTTTCCATAGTATCTCCTCAGCATTAGTACCAAATAATACATCCTTTTGTAAAGGAGCATCTAGTAGTTTAGCTTTAACATGATCAGGCAAGGTTTGTTCCCTAAGCCAGGCATGTCTACGGATGACTGATCCTGTAACAGCAGCTCTGCTTGAGGCCTCTAGAGCATCATAGCCACATTGTAAGGTGTGTTTACCCACTTGTTCTGCACTATGCATCATATCCTGCAACTCCTTCAAATCTGGTTGTTCAGGTTGTGACATTTTATTCCTTAATTGTGATAACAGAAACTGCTGATATTTAAGCATATGGAACTGACAATTTAAGGCCCTCATGGCTAGGGTGGCGAGGTATATACCTTTTTCCCCACCTTTCTAAGGATCTAGACTCTCTCGGAAGGTAATGGATTCTTAGCAGTAGAGGCCTTCATTCCCTTGGGGCCTTGAGAAATGGTTTCAGGGTCAGCATTATGGCTTTTGTAAAGAAATTGGTGTGAGTTAGGAACTCTGTAGTACCTATCAGGCTTGACTGGGGTAGGAGGCAGGAATCCGGATTAAGGCAAGCCTCCGAGTAAACATCATCAAGTATGTCCAAGACAGGAGGTATCGCCAGAGGTCTGTGCTGAGGTAGCAAAAGAAATTCCCTAAGCCTTTTCTTGGAATCTGAAAAATCTTGGCCTTCCCAATGGAAGTGTTCCCTCAAGGTATGCAAGGTTTCCCCGAAAGAAAAATCCTCTGGGGGAGATACAGAAGGAATGGACTGCTCTGCATCAGAATCTTCAAAAGGGGAGTACGAGTGTTCCTCTTCATCAGAATGTTCTGAAATAATGGAGCCCTAGTCAGAAGGAGAATCTTCCTTCACTCTGGGTCTCTGGTCCGGAGGGGGGTGGGAACCCCTGATAAGAGTAATTAAATCCTCAGCCATTTTGAGCATCTGCTTTTTAGGCATGGGACCTGGAGATGGGCCCTGTGCAACAGGCCTCTTGGAATGCATGGCTGATTTAGACTTAGTAAAGGCCTTTATGGAAAAGGAAGATGAAGGTCTGAAGACACCATGGGTGGAAGTGGACCTGTCCACATTAAGAGGCTCAACACTCACAGTGGCTTCGGTAGCTGTAGTCAGGGTATGGGCAGAGGCACCTGCGGTCTTGGTTACAGAAGACACCACCAGAGAAGTGTCGTCGGTAGTCAGGGGCTGCGTAGGCGCCTCGCTGAGAACCGGACCACGTGTAGCAGGTTTTGGCGTGGTGTCGGTGGAGACCGCGGACCTCGCGTGTCGGTCTTTGTCCTTGCGTTTTTTGGACAAAACGGTAGTCGGAGTCTCCGACGACATTTTATAATTAAAAGCTTTACCAAAAAAGTGCTGGGCGAACTCCGCCCGACGCTTAATAGTGCGTTTATTGAAAGTAGCACAAAAGCGACAGCCCGAGACGTCGTGGTCTGGGCCTAAACAAGGTATACAGAGGGAATGGAAATCCTTAAGCGGTATTTGCTTCCCACAAGAAATACAATTGTTAACTTTGTCTGACATCGGTCTGAGGCAAGAAAAGTTTCCCCAATGGGGTACTTAGCTTTAAAGAAGACTTCAGTTTCCAAATTTTCGTAATTTCAGGAGCTGGCCAACCGGCACTTGCGAACTGCTTCTGCTTCGGGCACCGCGCGGCAAAAAAGACTGAAGAAAATGGCGTCGGCTGTGTCTTATATACCCCTGTCGCACTGACGTCAGGAAAGAAAGCGACGACAACCGACGCCAGACCTAGACATTGGAATTCGGCCGACCGAGGACCCGCCTGACGGCAGGAGAACCCATCTGTTATGACTGCAGCTGTATGCACGATGAACATCAGGCCACTACTAAGACAGAAACAGCCCCCAACATGACCATTGTGAAGTCTGCAGTGGTTAAAAAGGAACAGTACTTGCTTGGGCAGTCCACTCCAATCAAAGTTTTAGGAGGGACCCCATTCCAAATGCCTTTGGTCATGGTTCACCTTGACAGGGAGGGTGGAAAAGAAGCAAGTAGGTGTTTTTAAAGATAACCCTGCAGACGTCCTGACAGGGAATGCTTTTGATAATGCAGTACCTTGTGTATACGCACTTACACAGAGTCAGGCTTGGAAACAGGCATGTGGGTCTGGAAGCCTGGGGGTGGGTGACCCAGACATACCCCACACTTGAAGCCAGCGCTGGTGAGGTGGCTATTTCAGGGAGGTAGCTATCCTGTAGCAGTGAGCCTGAAGATAAGCCACAGCTGTTGGTAGGTACTGATATTCCCTTGGACACAGTGATTGCAAGGGGAGAGGTGAATGGTAGCACCCATGCTGACAGTGAAGCACCACAGTCAGAAGATACCAGGTTTCCTGTGGAAAGGGAGCTGCGAAAGGTCACAAAGACTGAAATGTGACAAGCTCAGCTCTCAGACCCTACAACTAAGAGGTTTGAGGGAGGTAGCTAGGGAAGACACCGGATTCTCAAGGAAAATGGGAGTCTGTGTAATACAACATAAGGTTACTATACAGAGTGTGAACCCCTGAGGGAGGGCTAGAGGGTGAGGCAATACAGCAGTTGGTAGTGCCTAGAGTCTACCGTCTGGTACTTCTACACATAGCCCATGACATTCCTTTTGCAGGTCATATGGGCATAACATGTGCCAAGAGATGTATTACAGGTTCATAGGTTAATACTAGGCTATCTGCCCTAGGGCATTTACAAGCCTAGCCAGAGTGTGTTTAGCTTTCACCACCCTTCTTAGATTAGTTGACTGTGCCTCTGTATAGTAGATCACAGAAGATAGCCCATTTAAGGTTAGTTTACCGTGCCTCTGTCTAGCAGTGACACAGAAGAGATCCCAGGGGTAAATTTACGATCTCCCATCCAAACATCAAGATTCTTCTTGAAGAGGGTCATTGAGAGGTTCTGTCTGACATGGATTGGGATTTTGTTCCAGAGTGAGGGGAGCCTCTGGGATATGAATCTGTCCCTCCAGCATGTTCTATTTATTTCTGTGCTGAGGTTTAAGTCACTGGAGCGTGTAGTTCTGATGGATTTGAATTTCTTGAAGTGGAGCATGTCCATTAATTCTGGGTTGGACATGGCTTTTTACGTCAGGCACAGATTGTCTGAGTAGGCGGTAAGCAACTGAGTAGAGCTGGAGTTTCTTTAGCCTAACTGCGTAGGGCATCTGTTTGAGTCCCTTGATCATCTTGGTGAGGTACTTTTGGGGTCTTTCTGGTTGTAGCAGGTGTCGGGTAAGGTACATCCCAAATGGGGCATTGTATTCAATTATGGGCCTGATGAGTGATGAGTAGAGGGGCACAATGACCTCTCTTGATCTAGATGTGAACCCCTTCGTGATAAGGTGGGCTATATAGAATGTCTTTCTAACCACTTTGGCAATGTGATTGTCAAAGGAGAGATTGCAATCTACTTGGGTCCCCAAATCCCTAATTACTTGGCCTGGGATTGGAAGGGATGTAACAGGGTACTGCAGGATCTGTGAGCAGTGCCAAAAAGTAGGCAAGGTAAGTGTGCACACCCTTAAACTAATACTTTGTTGAAGCACCTTTTGATTTAATTACAACATTCAGTCTTCTTGGGAAGGGAGTCTACCAGCATGGTACACCCTGACTTGCCAATATTTGCACTCTTCCATGCAAAAGTGCTCCAAATCTGTCAGATTGCGAGGCATCTCTTCTGCACAGCCTTTTTCAGGTCATCCCACAGATTTTCTATTGGATTTGGGTCTGGGCTCTGGCTGGGCCATTCCAAAACTAATTTTCTTCTGGTGAAGCAATTCTTTTGTTGATTTGGATGTATCCTTTAGGTCATTGCCATGCTGAAAGGTGAAATTCCTGTTCGTCTTCAGCTTTCTAGCAGATGCCTGAAGGTTTTGGACCAAAAGTGACTGGTATTGGGAACTGTTCAAAATTCCCTCCACCTTGACTAAAGCTCCAGTTTCAGCTGAAGAAAAACAAGCCCAAAGCATGACACTGCCACACCACCATGCTTCAAGGTGGGGATGGTGTCCTTTTGGTGATGCAAAGTGTTGTTTTTGTGCCAAACATACCTTTTGGAGTTGTGGCCAAAAAGTTCAACCTTGGTCTCATCAGACCATAACACATTTTCCCACATGCTTTTGGGAGACGTGATGTATTGTTTTGCAAATTTAAACTGGGACTGGATGTTTTTCTGTGCAAGAAAAGGCTTGCGTCTTACAACCCTACCCCATAGCCCAGACCTATAGAGAAGACGGGAGATTGTTGTTACATGCAGTACACAACCAGTACCTGCCAGAAATTCTTACAGCTCCTTCAGTTTTGCTGCAAGTCTCTTGGCAGCCTCCCTGACAAGTTTTCATCTAGTCTTTTCATCAATTTTGGAGGGACATCCAGTTCTTTGCAATGTCACTGTGTCCCATATTTTCTCCAATTTTTGATGACTGTCTTCACTGTGTTCCATGGGATATTTAATGATGTGGAAATGTTTTTGTACCCTTTTTCTGACTGATATCTTTCAACAATGAGACTCCTTTGATGCTTTGTAAAAATGAAAAGAGATGCTTTTGCTGTAGCAGGCAACTGAGTAAATGTCAGGAAAAGCCTACTATCTCAGCTGAACTTTATTTCGGGTTAATCAGAGAGTCTCTAATTGATGGAAGGTATGTATCCAAGAAGACTGAATGCTGTAATTAAATCAAAAGGTGCTTCAACAAACTACAAGTTTAAGGGTGTGCACACTTATGCAACAGCTTATTGTACGTTTATTTTTTTTCCCCCAACAGATTTGTTTTTCTATTGAATTGTACAGGTTATAGGTCACATCAAATCATTTCAAAACTTTTCTCACCTTTATTGTGGTCTAATTTTTTTAAATCACAAAAACCTGGCAGATTAACAGGGGAAAGTACAGTTTTGTACCTACCATAAATGTAGATGTTGAGTGTTCACACTGCTGCAGTCATCACACTTGGGTTATCCTGCCGTCAGGCGGTCCCGCAGTCGGCCAGAGTTCCAAAGTCTTGGTCCGGCGTCGGTTGCTGTCGCTTCTTCCCTGACGTCAGTGCGCCAGGGGGTATATAATATGCATCAAATGCCATTTTCTTCAGTTTTTCTTGCCCCAGATGTCAGGTGCCCCCAAGTGGGTAGGCAATACATATTGCTGATCAAAAATATACATAAACAATAAAAACAATACCTTCAGTTACCAGCAAATACACCCCAAAGGTTGTATAGGATAGAAGGGTATAGATAAGTCCAGCTAGTTCAGAGGGGATGGAGGGAGGGTAACCTGGACTGCAGCAGTGTGAACACTCGAACATCTACATTTATGGTAGGTACAAAACTGTACTATGTTCATTGTGTTACACTGCTGCAGTCATCACACTTGGGTTGAATCCCAAAGCTAAGGTTGGGTGGCTGGTCTATAAAGAGTTAGGATTGGCTAAGAGGCCCTGCAGAATTGCAGTGGCAAATCCTGCTCTGGATTTAGAGAAGAGAGGCAGGTGGTAATGCTCGGTGAAGGTGTGCACTGAACTCCAAGTTGCAGCCTCCAAAATTTCTTTGGTAGGTACTCCTCTGAGAAAGGCTGTTGAAGTGGCTGTTGCCCTGGTGGAATGAGGCCTAATGTTATTAGGGACTGATTTTCCATGCTGTGTGTAGCAGTACCGAATACAGTGTCCTATCCATTTGGATATAGTCTGCTTTGAGATAGCCTTGCCTTGTGATCCTGCAGCATATGCTACAAACAGTTGATCAGTTTTCCTGAAAGCTTTTGTTTTGTCCAAGTAGAAGCATAGCTGTCTGTGTATGTCCAAAGTATTCAGAAGTTTCTCCCCTTTATTTTGGGGGTTTGGATAAAAAGTAGGTAAATGGATGGTCTGGTTAAGAGCCACACTAGATACCACCTTTGGCATGAAGGTAGGGTTTGTCCTTAAAGATACTCTGTCCTGATGAAAAATTATAAAAGGTTCCACTGCCATTAATGCCTGTAGCTCTGAGACTCTTCGTGCTGAAGTTACTGCCAGGAGCAGAGCTGTTTTCCATGACAAAAATTTTAGATCGGCTATATTGGCTGGCTCAAAAGGTGGTAGGGTCAGTTTTTCCAAAACGAAATTGAGGTCCCAAGTTGGTGTTGGTGCTCTCCGGGGCGGTCTTATGTTTTTAGCCCCTCTGAGGTACTGCTTTAGCAAGGGATGAGAGAATAAAGGAGGATCCGTGTTATAATGTGCAGAAATGGCAGAGGTGTGGATCTTAATTGATGAAAAGGATAGGCTTCTGTCCAGCACCCTCAGTTAAGTATTGTAAAATCTGTGGAATGTTTGGAACAAGAGGGCCAAGGCTGTGAGCCTGGTTCCAGGTGCAGAATCTCTTCCATTTTTCTGAGAAAGCTTTCCTGGTGCTAGGCCCCTTGGCCTCCAAAATGACATCCATAACAGCTTTAGAGAGAGGTGTTACCTGTTAAAGTATCTGCCATGCAGCCAGGTTTAGGGTTTTGAGCTGACCTTGCAGGATCTGATTGTTTTGTTGAGTCAGAAGGTGTGGAATTTGGGGCAAAATCCATGGTGGGCCCTGAGCCAAGTTCCTTAAGATAGGGTACCCAGTGCTGGATCATCTGTGTTTTTTCTTGTCTGGCTTTTAGGAGTACCTTTGAAAGGAGAGGCAGTGGTGGGAAGGCATAAACTTTTAGGTTTTTCCAGCTGAACAGAAGAGCATCCACTTTCCGTGCTTGTTTGTGATAAGTCCTTGTGCAGAATTTTTGTAGTTGGCAATTCAGAGGGGAGGCAAAAAGATCTATGTCTGGGCATCCCCATTATTGTGTTATCATGCTGAAGATTTGTGGATTCAATTTCCATTTGTGAGGGTCCATGATATTTCTGCTTAGGTCGTCTGCCAGAGTATTTTTCTTTCCTGGCAGGAATTGTGCTTGCAGGTGAACTGGGTACGTTAGAGCGGTGTTCCACAAGGTCATGGCTTGCCTGCATAGGGGATAAGAATGTGTGCCCCTTGTTTATGTACCACATTACTGTGGTGTTGTCTGTCTTTAGTAATAGTTGTCCTGTATGTAAACGGTCCTTGAAAGCTGTTAGGGCATTTTGAACAGCCAACATCTCTTTTTGATTGATGTGAAGATGCATCTGGTCTGTGGTCCACTTGCCCTGAATGCATTTTCCTGCCATGTGTGCTCCCCAGGCGTAATCCGAAGCATCTGTTAGAGTTTGCCTGGCTGTGGGTTGGCTAAAAGGCTGACCCTTGTTTAGGTGACATGCCTGTGCCCACCATCGAAACTCCTGTTATAGGCAGGGAATCATTGGAATTACTGCTTCTAGACTGAGAATGTTGAGTCCAAACACTTTTTAGGTACCATTGTAATTTCCTCATATGCAGTCTGGCATATGGTATTAGTAGTATGCAGGATGCCATGAATCCCAGGGCCTGCAGAATTTTTCTTGCAGGGAGATGGGACGTTTTTGCCAGTAGTTGAAAATATTGAGTTAGTTGCACTTGTTTGTCTGGCGTGAGGTAAGCCATCTGGGCCGTTGTATTTAAGCTGGCACCCAGGAATGTAATCTGTTGTGAGGGCACTAGTTTTGACTTCTTTTCGTTTACTGTGTACCCTAGAGAAATTAGCAACTTTTTCACAAACGCCAGATGCTGTAGAAGAATGTCCTACGTCTCTGCTTGAATGAGGCAGTCGTCCAGGTATGGATATATTTGAATTCCTTTTTGTCTGCAAACTGCAATTACTGGTGCCAGGCATTTTGTGAAGACCCTGGGCGCAGTAGATAAGCCAAAGGGCAGTGCAGAGAATTGGTAGTGCATTGTACCAGCTTTGAATCTGAGGTATCTTCTGCAATTTTGTCTGATAGGGACATGCAGGTATGCCTCTGAGGTCCAAGGTAACCAGCCAAGCCTTCTTGCCCAGCATGGGTAGAAGCTGCTGTAATGTCAACATTTTGAATTTCGGAATATCCAGGTAAGTATTTAGAATTGAAAGGTCCAGTATAGGCCTCCAGGCTTTGTCCTTTCTGGGGACCAGGAAGAGTCTTGAGTAAAATCCTTGTCCTTGTTCCTGTTGTGGTACTTTTTGTGTAGCTCTCATGTCCATGAGGGCTGAAATTTGTTTTTGTGCCTCTGCCCATTGATTTTGTGGCAGGTCTGGCATTCCTTTTAGCTTTGGTAAAGTATGGAAGTGGAATCTGTAACCTTGAGACACAATATTCAGGACCCATTTGTCTTGGGTGATTGTCTGCCAGTTTTGAGAAAAAAGTGCTAGTTTTCCCCCTAAGGGGGCTTCCAAAAGGGACGTGCTTGGCGTACGCAAAGGAAAGTCATTGTGACTGTTTCCTGTAAGGTTGAGACTTCTCTTCACCTCCTTTTGGGGTTGAGGTGCCCCACCGTCGTCTGTTCGAGCCTTGGGGCAGAGATCTGCCTCTTGGGCGTCTGTATCTGCCTCTCTGTGGCCTGTCTGACACTGGAAAGGACCAGTTTTTTGTTGGCCAATTTCTGCTGAACCGAGGTGGCTGTACCTGTAAGAAATCCTTCACTGTTTGCATAGATTTAGCTTTATCCTCCATTTTCTTTAACACCTCTTCTGCCTCAACACCAAACAAGGTATGCTGTAAAGGAGCATCCAATAACTTTGCCTTAACATGATCAGGTAAACTATGTTCTTTTAACCAAGCATGTCTTCGAATAACAGAACCTGTAACTGCGGCTCTACAAGAGGCCTCTAAAGAATCAAAACCACACTGCAGAGTATGTTTTCCAACCTGCTCAACTGCATGCAATAAATACTGCATTTCTTTACAATCAGGAGCTTCTGAGCTAGCAAGCATTTTCTGTTTTAACTGAGCCATTAAATATTGTTTGTACTTAAGCATGTGAAACTGGCAATTTAAAGCTCTAACGGCTAAAGCTGCAGACGTGTATACTTTCTTCCCCCATCTATCCAAAGCTCTGGAATCTCTGTCAGAGGGTACTGGATTTTCTGCAATGGAAGCCTTAACCCCTTTTGGACCATGGGAAATAGTTTCTGGATCAGCAGAAGGGTTTTTGTAAAGAAACTTGAGAGTCAGGGACTCTAATACCTATCTGGCTTGGCTGGAGCAGGGGGCAAAGAGTCGGGAGATAAGCTGGATTCAGAGAACACATCATCCACAATGTCTAGCACAGGCGGAATAGCCAGGGGCCTGTGCTGAGACAATAAGAGGAAATCCCTGAGCCTTTTCTTGGATTCTGAGTAATCCTGACTTTCCCAAAGAAAATGTTCCCTCATGGTATGCAAAGTTTCCCCAAAATAATAATCCTCAGGAGGAGAGGCTGAAGGGATAGATTCCTCAGCATCAGAGTCCTCATAGGGGGGTTAAAGAGTATCCCTTGTCTGAAGAGGAATCAGAGGAAATGGAAACCTGATCAGAGGAGTCATAGTCTGTATCCTGCCTAGGCCTTTTCTCAGGAGGGGGATGGGAACCCCTGATTAGAGTAATGAGGTCTTCGGCCATTTTAAGCATCTGTTTCTTGGGCATGGAGGACTGTCCAGGAGAATGCTGTACTTGTTTCTTTGTATTTAATGGTACCTTTGTCTTGGCT
>NC_056730.1:488015059-488050059 GCF_019279795.1 Protopterus annectens | reverse complement strand
CTGAGTAGCATCCTGCCATCACCCAGAATGATACTACAGTACAAGGACAAAATGATTGACTTCAACAATTGGCTAAGATTCTGGTGTCATTCTGAGGGGATCCAGTATCTGTCTGCCTGGGATAACATGATCGACAGACCATGATGCTTTGCCAGAGATGGCCTGCACCTGTCACCCTTGGGATTCCGGATGCTGGCTAAGGCTCTTGCCACCCCTATAGTGCCTTTTTTAGGCAAGGTTCAAATGACAAATTCACCACTGTAACAGGTACAAGCAAGCAACATCTGAGGGTAATGCTAGAAGTCTAAACCTCAAAATGCATTAACTCGAGGCACTCCTTAAAATGGAGAACATTGACATCTGTGCAGTGACAGAGACCTGGTTCAAGCCTCCAGAGAGCACCCCTGCATTACCAGGCTATAATTCATACCACACCTTTCGGCCACCTAACCTGGACCGAAACACTAAAGGTGGAGGAGTGTCCATATTCATTAAGGATATCCACACCTCCAGGCTAGTTGCTCAGCATAATGCATCCAAGATTATCTAAGCGCAACTAACTCTGGGCAAGACCGCAATCCAAATTGTAACTTGCTACAGATCCCCCACCATGCCCCAGGACTCCCAACTCCTCATTTCTTGATACACTAGAAAATATTAGGGTACAACCCAACACCATAAAAATGGGTGATTTCAACTACCCCACCATTAACTGGGAAAACTACTAGTGTACCAACACTTTTGCTCAATGTTTTCTGGAATTCATAAATTCCAATGCCTTGGATCAACTTATCCACACCCCCATCAGGGGCAGCAATATCCTAGACCTGGTCATTACCAACATGGGCGACCGGTGTTCCACGCCAGAGGTCAATTCCTCATTGGCCAGATCTGACCGCAAGCTAATCACCCTAGACATCCACATCCCGCCCCCCACTAGGGAAACCACCGTAAAAAATTTCTCCAAAGCCAACTTCATGCTTCTTAAGACAAAAGTGGCAAATTTCACGACACCCATGCAGACGGACAAAAGAGGTACGATTGCAGAATCCTACACAAATGCACTTTACATGCACTTACACAAGTGCGTGGATCGTGCTATCCCTAACAGAACCAAGATGCTATCCTCCAAAAAAAGGAAGCCAATCCGGTGGTCCCCTGCCATAAACAAACTCTACAAAGGAAGAAAGAAACTTATTTTTTTTTGCAACAGAGTAAAATCCCATGACTGGAGGAACACCCTGGTCAACCTAAGTAAGAAGCTGAGATCCCTCAAAATCCTCCAAAGCTAGTTATGAAAACAAAATCGCCACTGATTCTAAAGACAACCACAAAGCATTCTATAGCTATGTCAAGAATCTCAATGGCAACACTCAGATCTGCTCAGTTAAAGCACAATGGCACTAAATATACAGAACCAACTGATATTGCCAACATCCTGGCAGATAGGTTCAGTGCTAACTTTACCCCCCTCTCACCCCCTAAAGGGCCCATCTCTATACCGGAAGAATGAAAAATTCCTGTAATCACGGCTGCACAGGTAAAAACCACACTCTCCAAAGCCAAGAACACAGCATCCATGAGACCTGAAAACATCCCAGGCTGCATTCAACATGAACTGCAGAATGGACTGGCACCCCACCTAAGCAGCATGTTCAGTCATAGCCTCACATCAGGCTTTGTGCCCACTGAATGGCACACAGCAACGGTCAACCCACTCCACAAAGGAGGAGCCACCACGGACCCCAGGAACTACAGCCCCATTAGCCTAATGAGCCTGGTCTGCAAGGCCATGGAACGCATCATCATGGCTCTTATACACAAAGACAATGGTAAACTCCAAACTCTGGTCCCCACCCAGTTCAGGTATGTAAAAGGCAGATCATGTCTCCTAAACCTGATAGACTTCTTTGAAACAGTCACAAAAGCCGTAGACGAGGGTAAGGTGGTTCACACAGCCTATCTAGATCTCACCAAGGCTTTTGACACCATCCCTCACTCTGGAATTATACATAAACTCACTAAACTAGGTATAAATCCCTATGTCACAAGATGGGCTGCCAGCTGTCTCACTGACAGAACCCACACTGTGAAAGTAGCGGACTCCAAATCAGACTTCAGACCAGTGATAAGTGGAGTACCACAGGGTTCAGTCCTGGGTCCTCTCCTGTTTGGTATCTACTTTTCTGAAGTACAGACTAACACAGAAGGTCTTTGGCTAACGAAGTTTGCAGATGACTGCAAACTAGGAGCCATAATCGAAACTCCTAACGATGTGGACATCCTGCAAAAGGGCCCCACTGAGACAGATGTCTGGTTTCAAAGCCATGGCATCAAGCTCAATGCCAAAAAGTGCACTGCCATCCCCTTTGGTAAAAACTCTCTACCTATGAGCTACCACATAGGTGGTAGTCTACTTAACACCGAAAGTGTGATGAGACCTTGGGACACAGGTGGACAGTAGTCTCTCCTTTGATAATCACATCACCACAGTAGTCAGGAAATCCTTCTACGTGGCACACCTCATCACAAAAGGTTTATCATCCAAGAAAAAGAGAGGTCATTGCTCCTCTCTACTCGTCACTCATTAGATCCATTATAGAGTACAACGCAACTTTTGGTATGTACCCTCATAAGACATCTACAACTGGAAAGGCCGCAAAAATACCTTACAAAGAGGATTACCAGCCTCAAACAGATGCCCTACGCAAACAGTCTCAAAAAAACTCTAGCTTTACTCAGTCGCATATCACCTATTCAGAGGCGATCTCTGCCTAACATACAAACCTATGTCAAACCCAGAGTTGTTGGGACATGTTCCACTTAAAGAAATTCCAATCCCTCCGAGCTTCATGCTCTAGGGACCTAAACCTTGTCATTACAATAAACAGAACACACTGGAGGGATAGATTCCTGTCCCAGAGACTTCCCATACTCTGTAAAAAACTACCTAACTATATCAAACAAAGCTTCTCATTAGCACTCTCCAAGAAAAATCTTGATGATTGGATGGGAAAAGTACAGTTGTTTACCTACCATAAATGTAGATGTTTGAGTGTGTATTCACTGTTGCAGTCATTACACTTGGGTTATCCTGCAGACAGGCTACCCGCAGTCGGCCTGAATTCCAAAGTCTAGGACCGGTGTCGGTTGCTGTCGCCTCCTCCCTGACGTCAGTGCGCCAGAGGTATAAAAGATGCAGTCGACGCCATTTTCTTCAGTTTTTCTTGCCCCAGATGTCAGGTTCCCCCATAAGGGAAGGCTAAAAATATGCCAATAAGCATGCATGCACCAAAGTAATCACTTCCTTCATCTACAAGCAAATACACCACATAGGTTGTATAGAATAGAGAAGTAGAGACAAGTCCCAGTAAAGGAAAGGGGGATGGTGGGTGGGTAACCTGGACTGCAACAGTGAATACACTCTAACATCTACATTTATGGTAGGTACACAACTGTACTATGTTCATCGTGTTTCACTGTTGCAGTCATTACACTTGGGTTGAATCCCAAAGCTGAGGTTGGGTGGCTGGCTATAAATAGGATTAAGAGAGGCTATGAGGCCCTGCAGAACTGCAGTGGCAAAGCCTGCTCTGGATTTAGAGTAGAGAGGTAAGTGGTAGTGCTTTGTAAAAAAGTGTGCACTGAACTCCAAGTTGCAGCCTCTAAGATGTCTTTGGTTGGTACTCCTCTGAGGAAGGCTGCTGAAGTGGCTGCTGCTCTGGTTGAATGTGGCCTAATGCCCTTAGGCACTGATTTGCCATGTTGTGAACAGCAGAAACGAATGCAGTGGCCTATCCATTTTGAAACAGTCTGATTTGAGATAGCCTTTCCTTGTGATACTGCAGCATATGCCACTAAAAGTTGCTGAGTCTTTCTGAAAGCTTTAGTTCTGTCCAATTAGAAGCGTAGCTGTCTGTGTATGTCCAAAGAGTGCAGAAGTCTCTCACCCTTATTCTGTGGTTTTGGATAAAAGGTAGGCAAATGAATGGCTTGGTTAAGGGTTACACTGGACACTACCTTAGGCATAAAAGTCGGGTTTATCCTCAGAGAAACTTTGTCTGGATGGAAAATGATAAAAAGTTCCACAGACATGAGTGTCTATAACTCTGAGACTCGTCTTGCAGAGGTTATTGCTAGGAGCAGTGCTGCTTTCCATGATAAGAATTTTATCTCAGCTGTATTGGCTGGCTCAAAAGGAGGCAGTGTGAGTTTTTCCAAGACATAATTGAGGTCCCCATGCAGGTATTGGTGCTCTCCTTGGAGGTCTTATGTTTTTGGCCCCTCTGAGGTATTGCCTTAGCAATGGATGAGAAAAGATCGGTGGTTCCTTATTGTAATGTGCTGAAATGGCAGAGGCATGGATCTTAATTGATGAAAAGGATAGGCCTTTGTCCAGCATCTCAGTTAAGCATAGTAAAATCTGAGGAATACTTGGTTCAAACATGTAAATTCCTTGTGCCTGGTTCCAAGTACAGAATCTCTTCCATTTTTCTGCATAAGATTTTCTAGTACTGGGCCTCCTGGCCTCCAAAATAACATCCATCACCGCTTTAGAGAGAGGTACGTTCTGAATGGCTACATTATCTGCCATGCTGCCAGATTTAAGGTCCTGTGTTGACTGTGCAGGATCAGATTGTTTTGTTGGGTCAGTAAGTGAAGAATTTGAGGTAATGTCCAAGCTGGGCATTGAGACAAGTTCTTTAGGATTGGGTACCAGTGCTGGCGGGGCCAGTCTGGGGCAATCAGAACAATTTTTGGCTTCTCTTATCTGACCTTTAGGAGCACCATGGGGAGGAGAGGCAGTGGAGGAAAGGCATATACTGTTAGGGTTTTCCAGCTGAATGATAGAGCATCCACTTTCCATGCTTGCTTGTGATAAGTCCTTGTGCAGAATATCTGTAGTTGGCAGTTGTGAGGGGAGGCAAACAGATCTATGTCTGGGCATCCCCATTTCCTTGTTATCATGCTGAAGACTTGTGGATCCAGTTTCCACTCGTGGGGATCCATGAGGTTTCTGCTTAGTTTATCTGCCAGAGTATTTATCTTTCCTGGCAGGAATTGTGCTTGCAGGTGTACTTGATAAGTCAATGCTGTGTCCCACAAAGTCATGGCTAGTCTGCAGAAGGGGTATATGAATGTGTGCCTCCCTGCTTGTTTATGTACCACATAACTGTGGTACTGTCCGTCTTTATCAGAAGTTGTCCTGGTGAAGTAGATCCTTGAAGGCTGTCAGGGCATTCTGAACAGCTAGCATCTCTTTTTGATTGATATGTAGATGCATTTGGCTTGTGGACCATGTGCCCTGAATACATCTTTCTGCTATATGGGCCTCCCAGGCATAATCTGAAGCATCTATTGTTAATGTCTGCCTAGCTGTGGGTAAAGTGAAAGGCTGTCCCTTGTTGTGGTGACAGGCCTTTGCCCACCATCGAAACTCCTGTTGCAGGCAGGGAATGAGGGTAATTATTGTTTCCAGGCTGTGGCAATGTTGAGTCCAAACACTTTTTAGATACCACTGTAGTTTCCTCATATGCAGTTTTGCATATGGAATTAACAGAATGCAGGATGCCATGAAGCCCAATGCCTGCAGAATTTTTCTTGCAGATAACTGGGTCTTTGTTGTCAACAATTTGAAATAAGTAGTCAGTTGTCTTTGTTTGCCTAGCGTGAGATAAGCCATCTGGGCAGTTGTATTTAAGCTTGCACCAAGGAATATTATCTCTTGAGAGGGTACTAGTTTTGATTTCTTTTCATTTTCTGAGTACCCTAGGCATGTTAGTAATTTTTTTACAAATGCCAGATGCTGTAGTAGAATGTCCTTGTTCTCTGCTTGAATTAGACAGTCGTCCAAGTAAGGATATATTTGTATTCGTCTTTGTCTGCAGAATGCAATTACTGGAGCCAGGCATTTTGTGAAGACCCTGGGCGCAGTAGATAAGCCAAAGGGCAGTGCAGAGAATTGGTAGTGCATTTAGCCAGCTATGAATCTGGGGTATCTTCTGCAATATTGTCTGATTGGGACATGCAGGTATGCCTTTTTTAGGTCCAAAGTTACAAGCCAAGCCTTCTTGCCCAGCATGGGCAGAAGCTGCTGCAGAGTCAACATTTTGAATTTTGGAATGTCCAGAAATGTGTTTAGAATAGACAGGTCCAGTATTGGTCTCCAGGCTTTGTCCTTTCTGGGTACCAAGAAGAGTCTTGAGTAAAATCTTTGTCCCTGCTCTTGCTGCGGCACTTGCTGAATGGCCTTCATGTCCATGAGAGAAGAAACTTGCTTTTGTGCCTCTTCCCATTGATTGTGTGGCAGGTCTGGCATACCTTTTACCCTTGGCAGGGTGTGAAAGTGGAACCTTTAGCCCTGTGACACTATATTCAAGACCCATTTGTCCTGGGTGATCATGTGCCAATTTTGTGAAAAAAGTGCTAGTTTTCCCCAAGGGGGCTGCCAAGAGATAAGTGCTTGGTGCTGGCAGAGGAAAGTAATTGGGACTGTTTCTTGTATGGCTGTGATTTGTCTTCTCCGCTTTTGGAGGTAGAAGCACCCCATTGTTTAGGCATGTATGAGCCTTGGGGCTGGGATCTGCCTCTGGGGTGTCTGTATCTGCCTCTCTGTGGCCTGTCTGACACTGGAAAGGACCAATTCTTTGTAGGCCAGTTCCTGCTAAATCTGGGTGGCTGTACCTGTAAGAAATCCTTAACTGTTTGCATAGATTTTGCTTTGTCCTCCATTTTCTTTAACACCTCTTCTGCCTTAACACCAAACAAAGTTATCATGCTGTAATAGATCATCTAATAATTTTGCTTTAACATTATCAGACAGGTTCTGTTCCTTTAACCAAGCATGCCTCCTAATGACGGAACCTGTAACAGCGGCCCTGCAGGAGGCCTCCAGAGAATCAAAACCACATTGCAAAGTATGCTTTCTCACTTGTTCAGCTGCATGCAATAAATCCTGCATTTCTTTGCTTTCTGCACATTCAGAATTTGTCATCATTTTCTATTTAAGCAGTGACATTAAGTACTGCTGATATTTAAGCATATGAAACTGACAATTTAAAGCCCTTACAGCCAAGGTAGCAGAAGTGTAAATCTTTTTCCCCATATGTCCAGTGCCCTTGAATCCCTATCAGAGGGAATAGGGTTTTTTGCAGAGGAAGCCTAGACCCCTTTGGGACCTTGAGATATAGTTTCTGGGTCAGCAGCAGGGTTTTTATAAAGAAATTTATGTGAATCTGGAACCCTGTAGAATCTGTCTGGCTTAACAGGTGCCGGAGGTAAACAGTCAGGAGACAGGCCGGACTCTGAAAATACATAATCTACAATGTCTAAAACAGGAGGAATGGCAAGAGGCCTGGGCTGAGGTAGTAAAAGAAAGTCTCTGAGCCTTTTCTTAGATTCTGAGTAATCTTGGCTCTCCCAGTGGAAGTGCTCCCTCATGGTATGCAGGGTTTCCCCAAAACAATAATCCTCAGGAGGAGAGGCTGAAGGGATAGAGTCTTCAGCATCAGAATCCTCCTAGGGAGGAAGAGAGTATTCCTGTTCAGAAGAGGAGTCAGAGGAAATGGAAATCTGATCTGAAGACTCATATTCTGTCTCTTGCCTAGGCCTCATCAGGAGGGGGATGGAAACCCCTGATCAAAGTAATTAGGTCTTCGGACATTTTGAGCATCTGTTTTTTAGGCATGGAGGCCTGTCCATGCTGGTTTCTTTGTCTTTGGTGGTGCTTTAGTCTTTGCCTTTGAAGCTGAAGTCATTTTTACATACAACTGTGTTGGCCTGAAAACACCCTCAGAAGCCGATGCCTGCTCAGCGGCTCCAGACCCATCTGAGGGAATATTTTCCAAGGGTCCAATACCTGAAGTATCCAGCGGCCTAGTTGGCTCCACGTGGGAGTCGGAAGCGGCCTGTGGCTCTGAGGTAGCGGGCGTCAGGGGCTGCGAAAGCGCCTCACTGAGAACCGGCGACTGGCTTAGAAGAAGCCTCGTTGTCAGTTTTGGACCTCGGATGCCTGTCCTTTTCTTTTTCCTTGCGTTTCTTGTGAATTGCGGTAGTCGGATGGCTATCCGACGACATCGTGTAATTAAATCTTCGGCCAAAGTAGTGAAATGCAAAATTGTACCGACGCTTAATAGTGTGTTGGTTAAATCTAGCACAAAACCTACAATTAGCAACGTCTTGATCGGGGCCTAGGGAAGGAATACAATAAGAATGTAAGTCCTTATGAGGTATTTGCTTCCCACAAGAAATACAATTATTAACTTTTTCTGACATCAGTTTGGAGCAAGAAAAAAGTTTCCCCAATGGAGTACTTAGCTTTAAACGAACACTCCGGATCTGAAATTCGAACACGAAAATCTCAGGAGTCGGCCGACCGGCACTTGCAAACCACTTTTGCTTCAGGCACTGCGCGGCAAGAAAGACTGAAGAAAATGGCATTGGCTGCATCTTTTATACCCCTGGCGCACTGATGTCAGGGAGGAGGCGACAGCAACGGATACCGGACCTAGACTTTGGAATTCAGGCCGACTGCAGGTAGCCTGCCAGCAGGATAACCCAAGTGTAATGACTGCAACAGTGAAACACGATGAACATTAGGAAATTCACCCCGGGGATCACTTCTGTGGCTCTGCTCAATAGGAGCACAGGAAAATAATTTTCTTGGGTGGTGAAAGCCACGGTACCTTTTTGGCTAGTCTTATATATGCTATAGGGCCAATAGCCCAGTACCTACATATGGGAATATCTAACAGATGAAAAAATTAAAGCTATAAAATTAAGAAGCAAATGATGTAATCAGAAAGTAGAACGCTAAGATTTTTTGTGGAGTTTGGTAGGAGACAAACTGCCAGTAAAAGGAAATATGCCATACACAAAGGAAAGTGATAAAATATGTTTACATTATATCAAGAAGAAGAAACTATGGAACATTTGTTTTTGAAATTTAAGAGTAAAAAATGTTATGGGCGAAACCATATAAAGAAAATATTTTCAAAGATATAAATGTGGATAAAATAAATATGGATATTATAAGATCAGAAGTAAAAAATATGTTTAATGTCATGAATGAATAAATGAAATTATGTTTAATGGTAAACAGATTTTAGCAACAGTGTTAAGTAAAATCAGATGGCGTTTATGGAAAAAGGAGTAGGGATCAACAGGGATGAAAATTTAGTATGACTAAATATGAATGTGTAAATTATTAACGTGTGTAAATAGATGTGTAAATCTATATATTTGAATACATTTGTAAATAAGTAAATATGTTGTAAATTAGTTATTTTTTTGTACATAAATAAAGGACCCCCTACTCTTTGATGGGTGCCATTTTTTTTTATTATTAGATCAGCCAGAAAGTACAGTTTTGTACCTACCGTAAATGTAAGATGTTTGGTGTAGACACTGTTGCAGTCATTACACTTGGGTTATCCTGCCGTCAGGCGGTCCTGCAGTCAGCCAGAGTTCCAAAGTCTTGGTTCGGCATTGGTTGCTGTCGCCTCCCCCCTGATGTCAGTGCGACAGGGGTATATAAGATGCAGCCAACGCCATTTTCTTCAGTTTTTCTTGTCCCAGATGTCAGGTGCCTCTAAATATGTAGGCAATTCCAATTGCTAATAAAACATACATAAGAAAAGCAAAACACAAATTACAGCTACCAGCAAATACTCCCCATAGGTAGTAAGGGTAGAAGACATAGGTACGTACCAGCCAGTAAGAGGGGAAGGAGGGAGGGTAACCTGGACTGCAGCAGTGTCTACACTCGAACATCTACATTTATGGTAGGTACAAAACTGTACTATGTTCATCGTGTTACACTGCTGCAGTCATTACACTTAGGTAGAATTCCAAAGTGGAGGAAGGGTGGCTGGTCCTATAAGGCATTAGGGGTGGCTATAAGGCCCTGCAGCACTGCAGTGGCGAAGCCAGCTCTGGATTTAGAGTATACAGGCAGATGGTAATGCTTGGTGAAGGTGTGTACAGAACTCCAAGTTGCTGCTTCCAAAATATCCTTGGTAGGTACTCCCCTGAGGTAGGCAGTTGAAGTGGCTGTTGCCCTGGTGGAGTGAGATCTAATGCTGCTAGGTACAGGTTTTCCATGATATGTGTAGCAGAAATGTATACAATGTCCTATCCATTTTGAAATAGTCTGTTTTGAAATGGCTTTTCCCTGTGCTCCTGCAGCATATGCTACCAATAATTGCTCAGATTTTCTAAAAGCTTTGGTTTTGTCCAAGTAGAAGCGTAACTGCCTGTGAATGTCCAAAGAGTGCAGTAGTCTCTCCCCTTTATTCTGTGGTTTAGGATAAAAAGTTGGCAGGTGAATAGTTTTGGTTTAGAGCCACACTGGATACCACCTTTGGCATAAAGGTAGGGTTAGTTCGAAAAGACACCCTATCCTGGTGGAAAATGAGGAAAGGTTCCACTGCCATTAGTGCCTGTAATTCTGAAACTCTTCGTGCTGATGTTATTGCCAGGAGCAGAGCAGTTTTCCAAGAGATATATTTTAATTCTGCTGTGTTGGCTGGCTCAAAAGGAGTTAAAGTTAGCTTCTCCAAAACAAAGTTGAGGCCCCAAGTTGGAGTAGGTGCTCTACGGGGCGGTCTTATGTTTTAGCCCCTCTGAGGTACTGTTTTAATAGAGGATTAGAGAAAATTGGTGGATCCGTGTTGTAATGAGAAGAGATGGCAGAGGCGTGGATCTTGATGGATGAGAAGGAGAGTCCTTTGTCCAGCATCTCAGTTAAGTATTGTAGTATCTGAGGAATGTTTGGGACAAGAGGGTCAAGGCTGTGAGCTTGGTTCCAGGCACAGAATCTCTTCCATTTATCCGAATAGGCTTTCCTGGTACTAAGCCTTCTGGCCTCCAGAATGACATCCATAACAGCTTTGGAGAGAAGCATTGCTTGCTTTACTAAGGAATCGTCCATGCAGCTAGGTGTAAGGTCTTTAGCTGGCTGTGTAGTATTTGTTTGTTGTGCTGAGTCAGCAGATGTGGGATTTGAGGCAAAATCCAGGGTGGTTCTTGTGCTAAGCTCCTTAAGATTGGGTACCAGTGCTGGCGTGGCCAGTTTGGTGCAATCAGGATCATTTTTGGCTCTTCCTGCCTGGCTTTTATGAGTACCTTTGGCAGGAGAGGTAGTGGTGGGAAAGCGTATACTTGTAGGTTCCTCCAGCTGAATGAGAGGGCATCCACTTTCCATGCTTGTGGATGGTAACTCCCTGTGCAGAATTTTTGTAGCTTCAGTTTTTTGGGGATGCAAACAGATCTATGTCCGGGCTCCACCATTTCTGTTATCATTCTGAATATTTGTGGATTCAACTCCCATTCGTGGGGATCCATGATGTTTCTGCTTAAATCGTCTGCCAGTGTGTTTTTCTTTCCTGGCAGGAATTGCGCTTGCAGATATAGCTGTGTTCTATAAGGTCATAACTTGTCTGGATAGGGGCTAGGAGTGAGTGCCCCCTTACTTGTTTACGTACCACATAACTGTGGTGTTGTCCGTCTTTAGTAGTTGTCTTGGATGCAGCAGGTCCTTGAAAGTTATAATCACATTTTGTACAGCTAGCATCTCTTTTTGATTGATATGAGGATGCCTTTGTTCTGCAGTCCACATGCCTTGAATACATTTGCCTGCCATGTGTGCTCCCCAGGCATAATCCGATGCATCTGTTGTCAGTGTTTGCCTGGCTGTGGGTTGTGTAAAAGGCTGTCCCTTGTTGAGGTGACAAGCTTGAGCCCACCACTGAAACACCTGTTGAAGGCAAGGGATTAGTGGTATAACAGTTTCCAAACTTTGACAGTGTTGAGACCATACATTCTTTAGGTACCATTGTAGTTTCCTCATATGCAGTCTGCCATATGGAATTAGTAGCATGCAGGATGCCATGTAACCCAAGGCCTGCAGAATTTTTCTTGCAGGGTGCTGGGTCTTTGCTGCCATCAATTGAAAGTATTGAGTCAGTTGTCCTTGTTTGTCTGGCGTGAGATAAGCCATCTGGGCCGTTGTGTTCAAGCTGGCACCCAGGAATATAATCTCTTGTGAGGGCACTAGTTTGGATTTCTTTTCGTTTACTGTGTACCCCAGGCAACTTAATAACTTTTTTACAAACGCCAGATGCTTTAGAAGAATGTCCTTGCTCTCTGTTTGAATCAGGCAGTCATCCAGGTATGGATAAATTTGAATTCCTTTCTGTCTGCAAAATGCAATTACTGGTGCCAGGCACTTTGTGAAGACCCTGGGCGCAGTAGATAAGCCAAAGGGCAGTGCAGAGAATTGGTAGTGCACTGAACCAGCTATGAATCTGAGGTATCTTTTGCAGTTTTGTCTGATAGGGACATGCAGGTATGACTCTCTGAGGTCCAAAGTCACGAGCCAAGCTTTCTTGCCCAGCATGAGAAGAAGCTGCTGTAATGTCGACATTTTGAATTTCGGAACATCCAGGTAAGTGTTTAGAGATGAAAGATCCAGAATGGGCCTCCAGGCTTTGTCCTTTCTGGATACCAGAAAGAGTCTTGAGTAAAATCCTTGTCCTTGCTCCTGTGATGGTACCTTTTGAATAGCTCTCATATCCATGAGTGCTGTAATTTGTTTTTGAGCCTCTGCCCATTGATTTGGTGGCAGATTTGGCATTCCTTTTAACCTTGGCAGAGTGTGAAAGTGGAACCTGTAACCTTGAAATACAATGTTGAGAACCCATTTGTCTTTGGTGATCATTTGCCAATTGTGGTAGAAGAGTGCCAGTTTTCCTCCCAAGGGGGCTGCCAAGAAGGATTTGTTTGGCAGCTGTAGTGGGAAGTCATTGGAGCTGCTTTTTATATGGCTGTGGCCTGTCTTCCCCTTCTTTCTGGCCTGATGCAACCCATTGTCGAGGCCTGTAAGGACCTTGCGTTTGACCTCTATCTCTTGGACGTCTGTATCTTCCCCTTTGAGGTCTGTCTGTAATTGGAAAGGACCAATTCTTAGTTGGCCAGTTTCTGCTAAATCTAGGAGGCTGAACCTGTAAGAAATCCTTCACCGTTGGCATAGATTTTGCCTTATCCTCCATTTTCTTTAATACCTCTTCTGCCTAACTCCAAATAACACATCCTGCTGCAAAGGTGCATCCAATAATTTTGCTTTAACATGATCTGGTAACGTATGTATTTTTTTAACAAAGAATGCCTTCTAATGACAGAGCCTGTAACTGTTGCTCTTGCAGGAGGCCTCTAGAGAATCAAAACCACATTGCAAAGTATGCTTTCCCACTTGTTCAGCTGCATGCAATAAATCCTGCATTTCTTTAAAATTAGGAGGATCTGATTCTGGAAGCATTTTTTGTTTTAACCGAGACAGTAAAAATTGCTGATATTTTAGCATGTGAAACTGGCAATTTAAGGCTCTCATTGCTAAAGTTGCAGACGTATATACTTTCTTTCCTCATCTGTCTAATGCTTTGGAATCTCTGTCAGAGGGAACTGGATTCTTGGCTGATAAGGCCTTAACTCCTTTGGGTCCCTGAGAAATAGTTTCAGGGTCAGCAACAGGGCTTTTATACAGAAATTTATGTGAGTCAGGGACTCTGTAGTATCTGCCAGGTTTAACAAGGGCTGGAGGTAAGGAATCAGGATTTAAGCTGGATTCAGTATACACATCATCCACAATATCTAACACTGGCGGAATAGCAAGGGGTCTGTGTTGAAGTAATAAAAGGAAGTCTCTGAGCCTTTTCTTGGATTCTGAGTAATCCTAGCCTTCCCAGTGGAAATGCTCCCTCATGGTATGTAGGGTTTCCCCAAAGGAGTAGTCCTCAGGCGGTGAGGCTGATGGAATTGATTCCTCAGCATCAGAATCCTCATAAGGGGTAAAAAGTATCCTAGGTCTGAGGATGAATCAGAAGAGATGGACACCTGGTCGGATGAGTCATAGTCTGCATCCTGTCTAGGCCTTTTATCAGGAGGGGGATGGGACCCCCTGATCAGAGTAATTAGGTCTTCGGCCATTTTGAGCATTTGTTTCTTAGGCATGGAGGCCTGTCCTGGAGAATGCTGTATTTGTTTCTTTGACTTTAAAGGAGGCTTAGACTTAGCTGAGGGTTTAATGCTTAACTGAGTAGGTCTGAAGACCCCCTCTATAGCTGTGGGTTGTTCAGCTACTCCGGATCCCTCTGAAAGGTTAGTCTCGGTAGGCTGAAGAGCTTGTGCGTCCGAAGGCCCAGCCATCTCCACGTGGGAGTCAGAGGCAGCTTGTGGTTCTACAGAAGCGGTCGTCAGGGGCTGCAAAGGCACCTCGCTGAAAACCGGAGAACTGGTGACTGGCTTAGAAGAGGTTTCGGCATCAGTTTTGGGCCTTGGATGCCTATCTTTGTCTTTGCGCTTTTTGTGTATTCCGGTCGTCGGAAGTTCCGACATCATGGTATAATTGACTTTTCTACCAAAATAATGTCGGGCAAAATCAAACCGACGTTTAATAGTGCGCTTGTTAAACTTAGCACAAAACCGACAACCAGTAACATTGTGGTCAGGGCCTAGGCATGGGATACAATAGAAATGAAAATCCTTATGAGGTATTTGCTTCCCACAAGAAATACAGTTATTAACTTTTACTGACATCGGTCTGAGGCAAGAAAAAGTTTCCCCAATGGGGTATTTAGCTTTGTAGAAGACTTCGGTTCTGGATTCGGAATGAAAATCTCAGGAGACAGCTGACCGGCACTTGCGAACTGCTTTTGCTTCGGGCACCACGTGGCAAGAAAGACTGAAGAAAATGGCGTCGGCTGCATCTTATATACCCCTGTCGCACTGACGTCAGGGAGGAGGCGACAGCAACAGACGCCAGACCAAGACTTTGGAACTCTGGCCAACTGCGGGACCGCCTGACGGCAGGATAACCCAAGTGTAATGACTGCAGCAGTTTAACACGATGAACATCTTACATAAACTCAAGCAGATGGGGCCCTGGTCTGACTTCTCATCTGAAGGATGGCACACTCAGGAGTGCAGCATCCCCTTATGCTGCAGTGCAGTGTCTATAATTGATATACCTGGTGTGGGAAAAGAACTTGCACCCTTCTCTGCACCAAAGGCAAGTGCTGCTGCATCACTGACACTGCAAGTGTCACTGGTTTACATTGTGTAGTAAATGTTTTGTACTTTACAGCTGCCAGTACAAAAATATTCAAGATCCCAACTGTTAAAAACTATGCAATACTTACAGCACAGGTTCTGAAGACCAAGCAACAAGAGCAATAAAAAATGCATATTGAGGAAAATAAAAATGACTGCATGATGAATATTATACACAGCCATCAGTACTGTGGCAATGTACTTGAAGTTATTTCCTTTGTGTGCTTAACTCTTTCTTTTTAGGTGGAGCGGTATTCATTACTAGGAGCAAGGTTAACAAAAATATGCAGATGCTGGTAATTGCAGTTTAGAAAGTATGCATGTTTTGTGAAGTACTTTTGTTGGGGCAAACGCCCAGAGCACACCTAGGATTGAGGAGTAATGTGCCTGGTGATACAACAACACATTTTTTTGCTGAGCAGCAACTTTTACTGTAATTAAGCCAGTGTGGGTTTTCAATGAGACTGAGGCCAAAGTTTCAGTAACATGGGATTGATTTCATCGGAATACTGCCAGAATTAATTACTGCTAAAGGTTCAGAATTGGCCATTTTGGAGTATATAACAGAGGCAATTTTTGAGCTGTTACGAGTCAGGTGTTTATGAAAGAACCACCGGAATACATTTTTGAATATATCCTGAATGATACAAAAATATTTTAGTGGACTAGAGAGCAATTAAAGAAGGTTGGATTGTGATAGTGATGTGGGACTGAGCAGTGACCCCACGGGATAAAAGATGTGAAAATCCCTTTTTATGTCACTAAGTTACTTGTGTGAATCTCACATGTTCTGTAACTAAGGCAGGTGTTAAATCGCATATTTTACAATAGCTTAAGACTTCAAGTTTGACAACCAGGATCTGATAATATAAATATTCAAATATTTTAATGACAGCAATAGAAAATGAGCTACTAAACCAAATATTCTTTATCGCTGTAAAGATTTTGTCTGTTATCACATATACAGTTGCAAGAATATTCTGCCTGGACTTAAAACCTTGATTAATATTAGTCAATAACTCACATTTGTTGATATGGTCTAACAATTGCTTTTATATGACTATGTCAGACACCCTAGTAACAGGGCAAAGTACACTATTTGGTCTTTTTTAAGAGACTGGGATGATCACAGAATGTTTAAATTGGCGGGGGACTAAAACCAGAGGTTTAACAGAAGTTTAAAGCACGTAAGGATTTTGGCTACATAATGGAAACCATGAATTGTGCAAAAATTCCTAGTTAGACAGAAAATTAAATGCATTTTATCATTACTGGAAAAGAAAGATTATCTCTCTTCAAAATAAAACGTTTTTTTGTTAGGCTTGGCAGTACCCTTTTAGATGGCATCTTGATCCCCTTGTCAGCCTGTCTTTAGTACTGATAAAGCACCTCCTTTTGCAAAGGTGTTATTAAAAGTGCTGCTATTAGAATAAAACAATACGGACTACTTCTCCTTTAACATTACCAGAGGCCTGCATATTTTTCCATAACAATGCACTACTAGTAACATTTCCTTTTCTAGATGAGCATGACTCTTTTACACATCTGTACCCGAAGTCATAGCCTACCCCATTTCTATCCTCATCAACCGCTCTATCGCTGAGAACTATGTTCCACTAATCTGGAAAGTCTCCTACATCACCCCACTGCATAAAGGTGGCAACTCTACTGAGCTTACTAATTACAGGCCCATTGCCATTCTTTCACCTCTCTCCAAGATACTAGAAAAATGTTTTCACTCCCAGCTTCTACACTACCTTCTCTCTAATAACCTCCTCTTAAACACACAACATGGTTTTTGCCCCACCACAGCACCACAACCGCCCTCCTCAGTTTTGCCCCACCACAGCACCACAACCGCCCTCCTCAGTTTTACTAACACAATAAATGAACACAGAAATCAGAATAAATAATATGTCTCATCCATCTTTCTTGATCTCTCAAAGGCATTCAACAGAGTTTCACACCAAAAACTGCTGCCAGAACTGGCCACATTACACCTCAGTTATTCTTCCCTAGCTTGGTTCCACAGCTATCTAACCAAACGCCAGCAGGCTGTTGGATGGCAACAGGAGCCATCATCTTTGCTCCCTGTTAACATAGGAGTTCCACAAGGCTCCATATTAGGACCCCCTTACTTTTTAACATCTTCACAAATCAACTCCATAAATCCACATCTCTCGCCTCTGTCATCCAATATGCAGGTGACTCTACCATGATATGCTCCGCCCCCTCTCTAACACAGCTACAGGCTGTAACACAACAATCCTTCCTAGAAGTAGAATCCTGGCTAAATAACACTAACCTCATACTGAACCCAAACAAGACCAAACTCATGCTCTTTCTCCCCAACAATCCCTCAGCCACTTTTCACACATACTCCTCCAACAACACAATTATAAACACCAGCTCACATACCAAATGACTAGGTGTCACAATTGATAGCAAATTAAAAATCAACCTACACCTCTCTCAAACTATTAAAAAAAAACACACATCAAACTAGGCTCTCTTTACCGAATTTAATCCTTTCCTAACTAGCCATTCTAGACTAAGCATTGCCAGGAGTAATCTCTTATCTACTGTTCTCTATGCTTCTCCCATCTTTACAAACCTTAACAAAACTGACCTTACCAAACTTGAATCAGCCCACAATAAAATAGCCAAGTTCGCCACTAGCTCCCCATGTAGGTCCCACCACTGCTCTGCCCTACAACAAATAAATTGGCTAGAATTCCCACAACAACTAACCTATACCAAACTTGTCTTTACTTACCAACTAATATTCCAGCCAAACAGAACCCCAGCCCTACAACAATTACTCCAACCATATACCAACACTTGGCAACTCCGATCCTTGCACAAAACACTCCTCCAGGTAACCAAAAGCAACAACAAAACTGGGGACGCCCTCTACTCCCACCGCATTTCTAAACTTTGGAACTCAGTCACTCAACACATCCTAAATGCTACCAACCTATACAATTTCAAAACTCTGCTCAAAGACCACCTCACTAAAAACTGGCTCTGCTCCTGTACCAAGCCAGGCTAATAACGACATAAGCCCAGATCAAATTTCATCTCCTAAATTTTATAGTCTCCATGTATACCCCACTGCCACTTGTTAACACCACCTATCAGCTACCTATAATAAGAGTATAATTTGAAATTTTTTTTTTTGTAAGGGTATACATATGTACACGTATTAAAGTATACTCAAATGAACAACTAAGGATGGACCCCTGCCCTCAAAAAAAATAAATAAAAAATTATATATAACTACTATATTTTAATAACTTTCTCCTTTCTATATTGTACTTTCTTTACTTCTCTAGATATTTCTGTTAAATTCTATGTAAAACAGACGCTGTACCTGTCAATGTTGTTCTTGTTTTATTGGGGCTTTTCTTCTCGGGCCTTCGCTGAAAATGGACTCCCACACAGATGGACTATCCCGGTCAACGAATGTAAAATAAATAAATACTTCCTGAGCCACAGTCAACTATTTTTTTTCTTTTTGTAGGATCACAACTTCTTTACATCCTTGACTGTAAACTACTGCAACACAATGGGACAGTCCACATCATAGTATTTTAATGTTGCAGCATCAACAATGCTTCTAGAGCATTTCAAAACTCTTATCCTGTTAACACCTCCATTCCCAGGTTACGTTTCCCTAACACTTTTCATAGTGCGTACATTAAAATACTTAAGTTTGACAAAGTACCAAATGCATAACACACTGTAAAACAGAAGAAAATAAATAGCTAAAAATACAGAAGTGTACACATTTTCTTAAAGCTGTTCAAGTAGTGTTAACCAAGAAAAGTTTTTGCACAAAGGAAATAGAAGTGCAATATTTGTATGCGACTGTTGAGCATTATCAGAGATTTTTTACCCTTACCTCTCCATTGTTGTGCAACAATGGAGGTAGTATAAGTTAATTATGAGGGCTGACCACCACATAAGGGGGGGGGGGGGCTTGCCCACTGCAAAATCACTTATTTTTCTCTCCTTTCCCTTTGTGGAGTTTGTCTGTGTGATTCAACATTTTTTTGTTTCTGTATTTCAAAAATGTTGTATTATGGATTCAACGTGTTGATGTTCTACTTTCCAAAATTCAGTACTTAAAAGCAAACTTACTTTAGCCATATTAGGCACAAATTTTGCAGGATACTGCATCATTCTTAGAAATAGCCATAATATCCACCTATCGTCTAACCTTGGCATTTGCATGTTTCTCTCTCTCTCTTTTTTTGCCTTGACTAGTTTCATATCTTCTAATGTTGGAATAAGACCCATGTATTGCAGACTTGTCACTCTGACTATTTTTGCTCTTACTGTTCTGGATATTAGGTGCCCTAACCAATTTTGCGGCTGTATTGAACATGCCTGACCCCACGCCAATACATGATCAGTTATGTTTACTATACCTTACAACACTTCAAGTACCTGTTCTCTTATAACATCTTTAGTATTTTCTCAGCACCACAGAAGTCTAATGAACATGTACCATTGTTCCTAACAACACATCAAATATTAATCTACTACATACCCTGATTTGTATCAAGTACTGAGAAAAACTTCCCATTTTGCATTCTTGAGACCATTTACTCAACAGTAAGCAAAAGATAATACTATCTTTTTATCACTGTACTTTGATCTTGCAGATGAAAACAAATGTAAAGCTGGTCTTTTTTATACAACTGTGACCATATTCACCTCTTTTTGTTAGGTTAGTTGCTTCCTAATGAAACCTTTCCATTTTTTTTAGTTCCTTTTCTTTACTTCACAATACTACTAAACACTGCTACTACTGGTGCTTTCCACAGAGCATGAATCACTAATATTGCATCAGTTTTTATTTCTTTGGGATATTGTCCTGGCAAGCTCCCAATCATAAAAATAAAATCAGCATGGCCAAGCATGATATCACCATTACAACTCTGCGCAGGATCTTAAAATGTCTCCATGACTACCTAACGTATGTTAAACGCATTTAGTTTTTGTGTTTCATATTGTATTTTCACTTCTTTAATTGCAGCTATTTAAAGAAGACCAAGCTTCACAGTCTTTTGCATCACTTCAACAGTTTCTAAAGTTAATGGTGCCAATATACTGCCAGAATAAGTTAATGTGCACACAACTCACCTTCTTTCAAGGCCATCTAAACCCAAAGTTTTAAATTTATCGTCTGTCACCACAGCATACTAAACAGTATCTAGTTTACATTACACAATTTTGATCTTGCAGTCTGGTGCACATACCTGTGTCACTGTGATGCACTTTCAGATTTCATAGTATCAAGTCATTTCACTTCAACATTACCCAGAAAAAAGATGATTTTCATATTTCTGTGAAACATTCAAATACTTTTAGATGGGGGGCAAGATGGTGAGCAGCTAACAGCACTGTATTTTTGCTCTGCTTCATTTGTAATTCTGTGATGGTATTTTTACTGAAAAAGTCAGAGAACATGCTTCAAAATTTGACGGATGTATAATTAAACTATTTCTGAATAAACTACAAGAAAAAATGAGTTTGAAACCTTTTTCAACACTTTTTCTGGTCAAGAAATTAAATCCCTCAGAATGAGTTATTCTAAACCCAGTAAACAGGACAATACAATGGAGAGAGACATTCAGTCTATACTCAACAATATCAATGAACTTTCTATTCATATGGATAAATTGGAAAGCAAAATACACAACATTAAGAAGGAATGCAAAAACAGATAGAAGAGCTGAGTGAAGCTCTTAAACAACAATCTTCACAAATTTCAAATACAGAAGAGGCAATGACTGATTTAGATGGAAGAATGCTTGAGAATGAAAATAATACTGAATTTCTTCTAAAACAAAATAACTTATTTTGGGGAAAACAGAAGATGATCTAGAAAACAGATCCAGAAGGAGCAACATTAGGATTTATGGCATCCCAGAGAAAGGGAAGGAGACAGTACGATTCAATTTCTAAATACCTGGCCGAAGCCCTTTCTTTTGGTATTGAGAGAGAGAGAGAGAGCGAGCGTGTGCACACAGATCACTTACCAATAAGGAAAAATCCACTGACAGCAACATCAGTGATATATTCTTTTCAAGCCAAGATAAAGACCTTGCATTAAAAACAGCATGGACTAATTATCCAGTTAAAATAAAGGAAAACATAAGATTTGACAATAATTATTCAACTTCAGTTATATGAAAAAGGAAAGCATTTGTACCTCTTATAAAGGACTTAAAAGAAAACTATTAAAGCACAAATTGTGCTTCCAGCAAAAAAAAAAACAAGAGATTCATCTTACAGAAGGAGAGACGACTTTTATCACTTTGGAGTTTATACAGAGGCATACAATTCTAGAAAAAAAAATGAATGAAATGGATTGGGTTTTTCTCTACATCTCCCAAAATAAATGCAACAAGGAATGGATGGTTAAAGACAAAAACAGTAAACAATGAAAGATAAATGAAAAAAATACTTCATTCTCATTGTAATATTGGTTCTGTAACACAAAAGTATAAGAAGGATAAGGATCAGATAATACCACTTTTCACAAGTTAATAATTATTATTCCTTATTTCAAATACACCTCTCAAGTTACATATACAAGTGAAGCTATTAAGTTCCAAAAAGAGCTTAGTCGTATCAAACATATCTTTAAATGTAATATATCAATATGATGAAACTTGGGTAAAGACAAACATTTTCAGTTCTTAACATGGTTTTGTGCTGTGTTACTAAACACAGTACTTGGAATTTAAAATGTCAGCAAAAAAAAAAAAGTATGTTAAATTGCATTTCAATTCACATGAGTAGCTGTTTTACCTAAATAAAAGTATTGGAATGTCACTAAACAATTGACACATCATTAACAGCTTAATTAGCTGAATTCTTATCACACATTACTGGCATTATTTCAACACAAGTCTACTGTTAGGTCTCCTTTAAAGATTGACAGAAAGCTTCATGTGAAATAACACATGAAAACCTGAGAAATCACCGTTTTATCTCGAACTATGTTTGTCTTCTTACATTTAGTAGTTATTTACTGTTTAAAGTAACTTGCTAAACCTTTATTTTAGAATGGAAGTTAAAATGAAAGCAGAGTTTCTGAAAAGACTATCTGTATTTGTGGAAGTATTTGAAAGTTTAAAGAGTTTCATGGGGATTTTTTTCTTGATCAGATGGCTTTGAAAAGTTAATATTTAAGACTTAAGTGTTTAAATTTACTCGCAGATGCTGCAAGTGTTTTTGTGCATGTAAATAAAGCTAAACTAATTTGGCCCCTTTAACAATTTATATTTAAAATCAGCTATTTAGTGGCAAAAGCACTTTTGTGAGGTTTAATAAGCTTTAAAAGGTTCGAGAAGTTGTTGCTCTTGCCTTAAAGTGAAAGTTGACCTTTCAACTCTCCCTTTGAACAGGACGTGATGTATTAGAATGTTAAAATGGGAAATACAATGTGCTTTATTATTTTATTGGCATTTGTTTACCGAGAAAGTCCACTGGGCCAATATGGGCCCCATTTTCAGTGGAGGCCTGGGGAGAAAAGTTCCAAAGTAACAATAAGCCTGACATAAAGTTTCAGAACAAGATACAAATGAATTATAGATAATCAAGAAAATTGCATAAAGAAATTAACAAAATTTACAGAAAGCAATCTAAACTGAATAAAACAATTATACTATAAACAAAGATAAATCATATTCCTAGCACAGAGAATAGAAACATGGCATGATAATACTAGGCAAAATTAAGTTGTTCAAATTTTTAACAGTTATAAGCATCAAGGAATTCCAGAGAATTCAGGTGTGCATAGAATAAACAATAGGACAATGTGTAGATAGAAAGACAATAACAGTACTTAAATAACGTGGAGAGAGTAACTGGAGAGAAAAGAGGCAAAAATGAAGAGGAGGGAGGGAAAATACGTAGGACAGACAACAGTAAGTAGAGGGGAAAAAAAAAAAAGAGTAGAAGGAACATGGAAGAAGGGAAAGAAGAGGGGGAAGGTAGTTAGGGAGTTTGGAGAGAGCAGGAAGAAGAGTTAAGTAGATAAAAGTCTGCAAGATGGAGCTTTAGGTATCAACACTGATAAATTAACTTAAAAGCATTCATATCTAGGAACTAAAACAATGTATTAAATAACACATCAGCTGTATACATAATTCATATAATATAAAGTAAAAATGAGCTTTAAAACTAATTTTTAGTTTTGACTGCTTGTTATATATTAACAAATTGATTGCTTGTTATAGAACAACAGATTGACCACACCGTAGTTTATAAGAAAAGTACGGTTTTGCACCTACCATAAATGTAGATGTTCGAGTGCTAATACAGCTGCAGTCATAACAGATGGGTTCACCTGCCGTCAGGCGGGTCCTCGGTCGGCCGAATTCCAAAGTCTAGGTCCGGCGTCGGTTGTCGTCGCTTCTTCCCTGACGTCAGTGCGACAGGGGTATAAAAGAACCAGCCGACACCATTTTCTTCAGTTTTTCTTGCCCCAGATGTCAGGTGCCCCCAGAAGGAAGGCAAAACATAAATTTATGTAGTAAAGCAAATGCAATATAATCAAAAAACAGTAGTTGCAAGCAAATACACCATAAAAGAATACCCCAATGAGGTTGTATGAGGAGGTGTTAGCCATAAGGACTGTCCCAAGAGGGGAAGGAGGGAGGGAAACCTGGACTGCAGCTGTATTAGCACTCGAACATCTACATTTATGGTAGGTACAACACTGTACTATGTTCATCGTGCATACAGCTGCAGTCATAACAGATGGGTAGAATCCCAAAGCTAATAAAGGGGTGGTAGGCACTAAGTGGAACTAGGTGGAGCCGGGATGCCCTGCAAGAATGCAGTGGCAAAGCCCGCTCTAGTTTTGGAGTATAATGGTAGGTGATAGTGCTTGGAGAAAGTATGTACAGAACTCTAAGTGGCTGCTTCCAAAATATCTTTGGTAGGTACCCCCCTGAGGAAGGCAGCAGAGGTAGCTGTGGCCCTTGTGGAGTGAGATCTGATGCCTGTAGGTACAGTTTTACCATGAAAAGAGTAACAAAAGCGTATGCAGTGGGCTATCCATTTTGAGATTGTCTGTTTGGAAATAGGCTTCCCTTGAGCACCTGTAGCATAGGACACAAAGAGTTGCTCTGATTTTCTGAAAGGCTTTGTTCTGTCCAAATAATAACGGAGCTGTCTGTGAATGTCCAAGGAATGTAGTAGCCTCTCCCCTTTGTTTTGTGGATTAGGGTAAAAACGTAGGTAAGTGGATAGCCTGATTCAAGGCTACCCTGGATACTACCTTTGGCATAAATGAAGGATTGGTTCGTAAGGAAACTCTGTCCTGATGGAAAATTATGAAAGGCTGCACAGCCATGAGGGCTTGTAGTTCCGAAACCCTGCATGCTGAGGTGATAGCTAGAAGGAAGGCTGTTTTCCATGACAAATATTGCAGATCTGTTGAAGCAGCTGGCTCAAAAGGAGGCAGGGTTAGTTTTTCTAGAATGAAATTGAGGTCCCAAGCAGGTACTGGTTGCTTCCTTGGGGGTTTTATATTCTTAGCCCCTCTGAGGAACTGTCTTAAGAGAGGATGAGAGAATAAAGAGGATCAGTGTTGTACTCTGCAGAAATGGCTGAGGCATGAATTTTGATGGAGGAGAATGAAAGTCCACTGCTTAGCAGCTCTGCTAGGTACAGTAGTATTTGAGGTAAATTCAGTATTCCAGGATTCTGACCCTTTTTCTGATTCCAGACACAAAACCGTTTCCATTTTGCGGAGTAGGCTTTTCTAGTAGAAGGCCTTCTGGCCTCCAAAATGGCATCCTGCACCTCCTTGGAGAGTAGGGTCTGCTGTGCATTTAAGGAATTCTCCATGCGGCTAGATTGAGTGTTTTCAGCTGACTGTGAAGAGTTTTGAAGTTGTGCTGAGTCAGTAGAAGAGGCATTAGAGGCAGGATCCATGGTGGGGAATGCGTCAGGCTCCTCAGGAGTGGGTACCAGTGTTGTCTTGGCCAATCTGGAGCAATGAGAATCATCTTTGGTCTGTCTGCTCTGGCTTTTAACAGAACTTTGGCCAGCAGTGGAAGAGGTGGAAAGGCATAAACCGTCATTGTTGTCCAACTGAAAGAGTGCGTCCACTTTCCAGGCCTGTGGATGAAAGGTCCTTGAGCAGAATTTTGTCAATTGGTAATTTCTGTGGGTGGCAAAGAGATCTATGTCTGGCCTTCCCCATGCTTGAATTATCATTGTAAAAACTTGAGGATGCAACTTCCAATCATGTGGATCTGTCATATTTCTGCTCAGGTTGTCTGCCAGTGTGTTTTCCTTCCCTGGCAGGAATTGTGCTTGAAGTTGGATTTGCAATTCCAGAGCCGTGTTCCAAAGGGACATGGCTAGTCTGCACAGGGGATATGAATGAGTTCCTCCCTGTTTGTTTATGTACCACATCACTGTGGTGTTGTCTGTTCTTATCAATAGCTGGCCTGGATGCAGTAGGTCTTTGAAAGCCATAATAGCATTTATTACTGCTAGCATTTCCTTTTGATGTGTAGGTGCTTTTCTTTTTGTGACCATTTGCCCTGAATGCACCGATCTGTCATGTGCGCCCCCCAGGCGTAGTCTGAGGCGTCTGTTGTGATGACTTGATTTGCTTGAGCAATCAGTGGTATGATTTGTTTCCAAACGTGGCTGTGTTGAGACCAGTTTTTTTTTAGGTACCACTGAAGTTTCCTCATATGCAGCTGCTTTGCACATGGATTAGCAGCATGCATGCCATGAAGAATCAGAGCCTGCAGGATTTTCCTTGCAGTCAAGCCTGGTGAGGTTGCCAGTTTGTGAAGTTTTGAGTTTAATTGCCTTGTTTTTCTGGGGCGGAGGTAGGCCATCTGGGTTTTTGTATCCAAGCTGGCACCCAGGAAAATTATTGTATGAGAGGGTATTAGCCTTGACTTCTTTTTGTTGACTGTGTATCCCAGAGAATTCAACAACATTATTACAAACGCCAGGTGTTTCAGAAGAGTGCGTTTGCTGTCCGCTTGGATCAGGCAGTCGTCCAGATATGGGTATATTTGTATCCCTTGAAGTCTGCAGAAGGCAATTACTGATGCCAGGCATTTCGTGAACACTCTAGGCGCAGTAGATAAGCCAAAGGGCAATGCAGAGAATTGATAATGGGATGAACCTGCAAGAAATCTGAGGTATCTTCTGCAATCTTGTCTGATTGGGACATGCAGGTATGCCTCCTTGAGGTCCAATGTCACCAGCCAAGACTCCTTGCCCAGCATGGGAAGAAGCTGCTGTAATGTGAGCATCTTGAACTTTGGTACGAGTAAATATGTGTTTAGGATGGATAGTTCCAAAATAGGTCTCCAATATTTGCCCTTCCTTGGTACCAGGAATAGTCTGGAATAAAAACCTTGACCCTGTTCTTGTGCAGGTACTTCTTGAATAGCTTTCATGTCCATGAGATCTGAAATTTGTTTTTGTGCCTCTGCCCTTTGATTGTGTGGCAGGTTTGGCATGCCTCTCATTTTTGGAAGGATGTGAAAGTGGAATCTGTAGCCTCTGTCTATAATGTTCAGGATCCATTTGTCTTTTGTGACAATATGCCAATTTTTCGAAAATAATGCCAGTTTTCCGTCTAAAGGTGCTGCCATTTGAGCCTTGCTTGGCATGCAAAGGGGAAAGTCATTGGGTCTGCTTTCTGAATGGCTGTGAACTATCCTCACCCCCTCTTGGTGTAGGTGCTTGCCATTGTCTGCCTCTAAATGATCTTTGAGATTGCCCTCTACCTCTCGGGCGCCTGTATCTACCTCTTTGAGGTCTGTCTGTGGCTGGAAAGGACCAATTTTTTGAAGGCCAATTTCTACTGAAACGTGGTGGTTGTACCTGTACGAAATCTTTCACTGTTTGCATTGATTTTGCTTTTTCCTCCATTTTCTTTAATACCTCCTCAGCTTTAACACCAAACAATACATCTTTTTGAAGAGGTGCATCTAGTAATTTAGCTTTGACATGATCTGGTAAGGTTTGCTCTTTGAGCCAAGCATGTCTACGTATGACTGATCCTGTAACAGCAGCTCTACAAGAGGCCTCTAAAGCATCAAAACCACATTGCAAGGTATGTTTACCCACTTGCTCTGCACTATGTAACAAATCCTGCAACTCCTTCAAGTCTGGTTGTTCAGGTTGTGACATTTTGCTTTTCAACTGAGATAACAAAAACTGTTGATACTTTAACATATGGAACTGACAGTTTAATGCCCTCACGGTTAAAGTGGCCGAGGTGTACACCTTTTTCCCCCACCTTTCTAAAGCTCTGGAATCTCTCTCTGAAGGTAATGGATTTTTGGCAGTGGAGGCCTAATTCCCTTGGGACCCTGTGAAATAGTTTCTGGGTCAGCCGCATGGCTTTTGTATAGGAATTGGTGTGAATCAGGAACCCGGTAATACCTGTCAGGCTTGACTGGAGCTAGAGGTAAAGAATCTGGGTTAAGGCTGGCCTCTGAATACACATCATCTAATATGTCTAAGACAGGAGGTATAGCCAGAGGCCTGTGCTGAGGGAGCAAGAGGAAATCCCTGAGCCTTTTCTTGGAGTGAGTACTCTTGGCCTTCCCAGTGGAAATGTTCCCTCAAGGTATGCAAGGTTTCCCCAAAAGAGTAATCCTCAGTGGGGGAGACAGAGAGAATGGACTCCTCTGCATCAGAATCTTCGAAAGGGGAGTAAGAATGTTCCTGGTCCTCAGAATGCTCTGAAGTAACGGAGGCCTGGTCCGAGGAAAGGTATTCTTCCTCCACTCTGGGTCTTTTGTCCGGGAGGGGGGGGGTTGAGAACCCCTGATAAGAGTAATCAAATCTTCAGCCATTTTGAGCATCTGCTTTTTAGGCATGGGGCCTTGAGAGGGGCCCTGTGGAGCTTGTCTTTTAGAATGCATGGCTGCTTTAGATTTAGTGTAAGCCTTAATGGAAAAAGAAGAAGAAGGCCTGAAGACACCTTGAGAGGTGGCAGGCCTGTCTGAACTCTGAGTTTCCCAAACAAGAGTGACTTCGGTATCTGTAGTCGGGGTGTGGGCTGAAGAGCCTGCGACCTCGGGCACAGAAGACACCGCTAATGAAGTGTCATCGGAAGTCAGGGGCTGTGTAGGCGCCTCGCTGAGAACCGGAGCACATGTAGTCGGCTTTATCGTGGTGTCGGTAGAAGTCGCGGACCTCGTATGTCGGTCCTTATCTTTACGTCGTTTACTCAAAATTGGAGTCGGAGTATCCGACGACATGTTGTAGTTAAACTTTTTCCCAAAATAGTGTTGGGCGAACTCCGCCCGACGCTTAATAGTGCGTCTGTTGAATGTAGCACAAAAACGACAGGCCGAGACGTCGTGGTCTGGGCCTAAGCAAGGTATACAGTGGGAATGGAAATCCTTATGCGGTATTTGCTTCCCACATGAAATGCAATTAACAACTTTGTCTGACATCAGTCTGAGGTAAGAAAAGTTTCCCCAACGGGGTACTTCGCTTTCTAGAAGTCTTCGTTTGAAAAATATTCGTAATCTCAGGAGCTGGCCGACTGGCACTTGCGAACTGCTTCTGCTTCGGGCACCGCGCAGCAAGAAAGACTGAAGAAAATGGCGTCGGCTGGTTCTTTTATACCCCTGTCGCACTGACGTCAGGGAAGAAGCGACGACAACCGACGCCGGACCTAGACTTTGGAATTCGGCTGACCGAGGACCCACCTGACGGCAGGAGAACCCATCTGCTATGACTGCAGCTGTATGCACGATGAACATCTTCTAGTAGGACACAAATGATTACATTTTGTGGTATTTGACTTAAAAAATCAAAAATTATATTTGACAGATTTTATTTAAAAATATCTGTGGCTACTTCAATTCCCTCTGATATAATGTATAAACAAGATAGTGGATTGTATACAAGAAATGAAATTATATAACAAAAGAAGGATCAAGAATAAGGTTTCCTGACATATAAGGGATGGTATATCTATTCTTTCAAACAGCATAGATATGGATTATAACTGAAGTACGGACTTCATGTAAATAGTATAAGATAGATGGTATAAAGCAGGAACAGAAGGCGATACGGACAAATAGACATGTATATAGCTAGCAGATTGTTGTATAAATAATTTTACACACAATAAATAAAATAATAAAATATATGTAACTTATTTACCTTTATAATAACAGATATGAAATTAATATCTGACAACCTTATTGTAGTCTGACAAAGAAGAGGTTATAAGAGAAGATGGGAACAGTGATAACTAATCTGGCTTATTTAAAGTGAAATGGGACCCAAAAAGCCCCTCCCTCTCTCTTTCAAAATATATAGAAGAGTTTTCTTAAAATGATTCATATCAAGGTATGGAACATACATGCATGAAGCAGAAGCTAAGTGCAGTTAATTTAATGGGAAGGTTGAGACGCAGTTTGTTTGATTTTATCAACAAACTAGGAATATTTTATTCCATGGTAGAATGTTTTACGGTTATATTGTTAGATAATATTCTAATTATTGTAAATGCTCTGTCCATAGCTGAATGTTCATTAGCTCTGAAGTATATAATAGTTCTTTACATAAAACTACCTTTTAATATGTTCTCTTACAAATGTCTGATTTTATATGTTTATCCATTAATATTAATGGATTAAATCCAGTACAGAAAGGAAGCCTGCTTAAATACCCGAAGTTACATAAAGCTGAAATACTATTGTTACAAGGAACACATTTACTCAACAAGGACATTAATAAACTATCATTAAAGAATTACAATAAAAAACAGCAGTAAAGAGAATAAATGGTTCACCAAGTCCAAAAGTGTAAAAAAAATTGTAACAAAAAGTAGGAATGTTAACCAAACTCCAGCAACAGCTTTAAGCATACATAACTATTCAGCACAAAACAGTCCAAAGTGTTCAAGTAATCCAAGTTTATTGTGAGCACTTACACAGTAATCCCTACTGCTTCATCAAAGAATAAAGTTCAACCTTTACCCTTTTCAAAAACATACAACCAATCAAAAAATTATATACCATCACATGACAGTGTTTAAAGTGCTACAGTACTAAAAAATTCATACCTAAAACAGAGTAAAAAAACTGACTAAAATCCAAACATGACGTGGATTTATGTTTGGATTTTATTCACAATTTTGACTCTGTTTTATGTATGAATTTTTTAGTACTGTAGCGCTTTGTTTGGATTTTATTCACAATTTTTTACTTGGTTTTGAATTTTTTAGTACTGTAGTACTTTAAATTCTTTCATGTAATGGTATAAAATTTTTTGGTTGGTTGTATGTTTTTAAAAAGGGGAAAGGTTGAAGTGTATTCTTTGTCTGATGAAGCAGTAGTGATTACTGCGAGAGCACTCACAATAAACTTGGATTACTTGAACACTTTGGACTGTTTTGTGCTGAATAGTTACATATTCTTAAAGCTGTTGCTGTGGTTTGGTTCACATTCCTACTTTTTGCTACAATCATTAAAGAATTGTTTAATTCTGGCAGGCTCTGGTTTTAGATCTAAAAGAAAAGGCACACTCATTTTGTGGAAGAATTCCCCAGTTATGCCTAATGTAATGGATACTTATGTTGATAAAAACAGTATGTTTAGCATTGTTGTAATTTAATGGAATAGAAAAATATATACATTGGTAAACTCTTACTGGATTCCAGGGCTAGGAGTTAAAGATGCAAAAATTTATCTAGACACCATGGCCTATTATATGCAAGGTGCTGTTATAATGGCCATTGATTTTAACTGTATCTTATCTGATAAGGACACCACTGCTAATAAGAAACCTATAACTATGTCTTCAGCTAAACACTTTGTAAACCTTATGAACTTAAAGCATATACATGAACTAAGAAAAGTAAAATAATTTCAATACACCCATTATTCTTATAGATATAGAACTGCAATATTGGTCAATGTTTTTTATTACAGGCAATTCCATTTCAAATACAAGAGACGTCTCCATCTCATGTCCATTATCAGATCACAATGCTATATTTAAAAAAAAATATGTCTTAATTTATCATAAAGGGCTATCAACATACATTGTTAAAATAAAAGTATTCAAAAAGTTGTAGGTAAATGAGATCAAGAACTTTACAGAAATAAATACAGATGGTGTAATAAATTATATGCTTTGGGACTCACTAAAGGCTTACTTAAATGGTAGAATTACATACTGTTATATTTACTTATTACATTTGTTAACTGGGAAAGTCCACTGGGCCTAGAATGAACCCATTTTCAGTGGAGGCCCGGGCAGAAAAGCTCCACAATAACTGCATACAATTAATACACATAAAACAAAAGAATGGGATAAAGAAGTAAATACATTACAAATTAAAATATATAAAATAAAGTTAGACCTAAAACCAAATGACACTATTAGTCAGGCCGAACTAAAAAAAAAACTGAATATGATTTAGAATTTCAATGTGTTTGTAAAGTGTCAATACACCTTGAAAAACTAAAACTTCAAACATATTCAATGAACCCATCAAACTTACATAAACTTGCTATTAGATCTCAGAAAATGAAAAGACTAAATGACATTAAAGAAAATTACATTACAAATAAAAAAGGAAAACGGTTATTAAAGGTATTCTTCAGTGCTTTAGACTATTCTATGAAAATATACATAAAAATCCAAGTAGCTTATTAAATGAGTCAGTAGATACTTTCCTAAAGAAAATTTAAAAAATAAATCAAATGAACAATTAAATAAAACTGATAGGCATTTTACTTTAGAAAAAAATAAAAGATCAAATTAAAAAGTTAAAAAAATAAGGCTCCTGGCATTTATGGTCTTATACCAGAACTATATAATAAACTATTGCCAGATAATGCTGTCTTTATACTAGAAAAAACTTTCAGGGAAATAAAAACTACTTCAGAGGTTGCCCCATCATGGAAATATTCCCTCATTTCACCTATTCTAAAGTAAGACATTTATAACAACAATTTCAATAATAATTTCAAAGTTTTACATTAATTCTTGTACTTGGATCAAAAAAGGTTCCTTTTTTTCTAATTCCTTTAAACTACAAAATGGTACTAAACAAGGCTGCCCACCATCTCCGCTACTTTTTGCACTAGTAACAGAACCTTTTGCTAACTTTATTAGGTCAAAAAATATTTATGGTATTAAAATAGAAGATTTGGAACTAAACATTCAGCTCTTTATAGATGACATTCTGCTTACAATAGGATGTAGAAAAAAATCACTAGAAGATATAATTATTTCTAAAAGGCAATTTGGAACTATTTCAAACTTTAAAATTAATCATAATAAAACAAGTACATTATTAAGAAATTTTAAAAAATCATATAAAATATTCTGATTTCAACTGGAATAGCTATCAAATTAAATATCTTGGTTTCATCATTATGTCTAATGGTAAAAAAATGATACAAGTGAATTTTTAACAGGTTACTGATAATATTGCAAGTCTAGTCACAAGCTGGAAAACATTTTCTTCACTATGAAAGAACGTTTAATGTTAAGTGGTAAGCCTCCCTAAAATATAGTTATGCAATCATTAACAGTCTCCACCAAAAAAAATAATGAAAAAGATTTAATAAGATCCTACTTCAGTTTCTCTGGCATCCAAGTAAGCCAAGAGATTCTTTTGACAAATAAAAGGTTTGGATAAAGGTGGAATAGGATTCCCTGACATTCAATTGTATGCTACAACTATTGCAAAAATTATTGCAATGTGGATAAATTCATCATATGAATCAAAATGGAAACTAATACCTCCGGTATTATCTAAAAATAACAAATATTACTAATTGGCATAAACAAACGGTTCTTAACAGTTTTGTCTGGCTATTAAAAGATTGTTTAAACAGAAGTATTTGTTCTAATCAAATTCCCTATATAAACTAGGATCTTCCTTCCAGAAATTCATATATTCTAATTATTGTATTAAAGAAACAGCTTTTCAATTTTTCCAAGAGCATATACAAATGCATGCTTAGAAACTCACAATTTCACTAGAATGATAGATCTAAACAAATAATTTACTGGCAACAATTTTTAAATGAAACTGAAAAACTCTATCTAGACATTAAGTTTTCAACAATCACAATTCTAATAAGTGGTTAACACTACAAATGCATAGAGATTTTGTAAACTCAAAGAAAAATAAGACATTTAACTTGGATAAGAAATATTCCCCCCAAATATTGGAAAAGTACAGTTTTGTACCTACCATAAATGTAGATGTTCGAAGATCCACATTGCTGCAGTCCTTACATATGGGTAGTCCGCTGTCCTCGGTCGGCCCGAATACCAAAGTATTAGGCTGACGTCGGTCAAGGCGCTTAAAACTGACATCAGGACGTCAGGGTACAAAAGCGCATGACCGACGTCATTTCCTCAGTCTTTTCTTGCCCCAGATGTCAGAAGGCCCTAACAAAAAAGGCCAAAGCCAAAAACCAGCAAAAACTAACCAACCACCCGTGCACTAACCATATTTACAATATGTACAACACAAACCACACCACCACCTATAGAGGGGAAGGAGGGAGGGTAAATTGGACTGCAGCAATGTGGATCTTCGAACATCTACATTTATGGTAGGTACAAAACTGTACTATGTTCTTCATCTCACATTGCTGCAGTCCTTACATATGGGTAGAATCCCAAAGCAGAGGTAAGGGAGGATGGCAAAACTATAAAGCATTAGGAGCTGCCAAAATGCCCTGTAAAATAGCAGTGGCAAAACCAGCCCTAGACTTAGAGTAAAGTGGAAGATGGTAATGCTTAGAGAAAGTATGCACTGAACTCCAAAGTAGCTGCTTCCAAAATATCTTTAGTAGCCACCCCCCTTAAAAAAGCTGTAGAAGTGGCAGTAGCCCTAGTGGAATGAGGCCTAATCCCAGCTGGAACCTCCTTACCATGATGGGAATAACAGAAAGCAATACAAAAACCAATCCACTTAGAAATAGTCTGTTTTGAAACAGGTTTGCCCTGAGAACCCAAAGCAAAAGAAACAAACAACTGCTGAGACTGCCTGAACCCTTTAGTTCTGCTCAAATAATATCGCAACTGTCTGTGTATATCCAAAGTGTGCAAAATCCTTTCCCCTTTATTTTGGGGGTTTGCATAAAAAGTAGGCAAATGAATAGTTTGGTTTAAAGCCACACTAGAAACCACTTTAGGCATAAAAGAAGGGTTAGTACGCAAAGACACCCTATCCTTGTGGAAAATTAAGAAAGGCTCAACTGCCATAAGGGCCTGTAATTCAGAAACCCTTCTCGCAGAGGTAATGGCCAACAAAAAAGCAGTCTTCCATGATAAATGTTTCAACTCTGCCGATGCTGCAGGCTCAAAAGGTTGTAGAGTGAGTTTCTCCAACACAAAATTGAGATCCCAAGCAGGAGTAGGAACTCTACGTGGGGGTCTTATATTCTTTGCCCCTCTAAGGAATTGCTTAAACAAAGGCTGAGAAAATAATGGTGGGTCACAGTCATAGTGAGCAGAAATTGCTGCAGCATGAACCTTTATAGAGGAGAAGGACAAACCTTTGTCCAATAACTCAGTAAGGTATTGAAGCGCAACACTTAAATTAGGTTTAGAAACATCAAAGTCCTTTGCTGTACTCCAAAATAAAAATCTTCTCCATTTATCTGCGTAAACTTTCCTTGTACTAGGCCTTCTGGCCTCCAAAATAACATTCAAAACTTGTTGTGGAAGCTGAGACCCTCCAGGGTTTAAAACAGAATATGCCAGGCTGTCAGATGTAGAGAATGAAGTTTGACATTGAGTAAATGACTGTTCTCCTGAGACAACAGGTGAGGAATCAAGGCAAAGGCCATGGAGGCTCCTGTATCAGACTTCTCAGTAATGGGTAC
>NC_056730.1:487774227-487836053 GCF_019279795.1 Protopterus annectens | reverse complement strand
ATGGGAGTTTACTAGGCTATCGACCAACAGGTCATTTCAAGTCTAGCCGTTTCATCCCAATGTAATACCATTGATATGCTAGTCAATACCCAGGACTGAATTTAGTAATGACTGCCCATATCCAGGAGGTTTGTGGGCACTATCCCAGGTAAGAGTTTACAGTGTCCCATCCACTCATCCAGGTTTCATTTGAACAGTGTTATAGAGGTGCTCTGTTTCACATGAACTGGTAGTATATTCCAAAGATGTGGCAGTCAATGGGAGACAAATCTATCCCTCCAGCATGTCCTATTTAAGTCGCAGGCCATATTTAGGTCACTGGAACGGGTAGCTCTAGTTCTGTTTGATTTACGGATGTGCAGCAAGCTCTTTAGGTTTGGGTCTGAGATTGCTCTGTAAGCCAGACATAATTCTCCAATAAGAACTCTATACAATACAGAGTATAGTGACAAGGACTTTAGTCAGTCTGTGTAAGCCATGTGCTAGAGCCCCTTGATGGGAATGATGATGTATTTCTTTGCATTCAAGTTTGAGACCGACTAAAACACCAGTCGTTGGTCTGCATTAGACCCTCCTAGAGTATACGGACATCATTTGGGGATTCAATAATTGCACCTAGTTCGCAGTAGTCTGCAAATCTGTTCAGCCACAACCCCTTAGTTTTGGCCTGAACTTCTGAAATATATACCAAACAGTTGGGGGCCCAGTACTGACCCTTGTAGCACCTCGCTGGTGACAGGTCTGGTGGAGGATGTGGAGTCACCCATTTTGATAGTGTGTGTCCGGTTTGTGAGCCATTTGGCAAACCATCTTACAACAAAGGGTTTACCTTTAGTTTGTCAAGTTTATCGGTAATGCCCAAGTATGGAATTGTGTCGAAAGCCTTTGCCAAGTCGAGATATGCTGTGTGCACAGATTTGCCCTCGTGAATGGCCCTGATCAAAAAACACCAGATTTAACAGGTAGGATCTGCCCATGACAAAGCTCAATTGGATTGAATCCAGGGTTTGGAGGTCGCCTATGTCTATTTACGAGTTCCATAACGACATGTTCCATGGCCTTACGGTGGAGGCTGGTCAGGCTTATGGGTCTGTAATTCCCCGGATCTATTGCTAGGTGAACTTTATGGAGGAGAATAACTGTTGCTGTTCTCCATTCCTCAGGAATAAAGCCTGTGGTTAGGCGATGACTGAAAAGGGTACTTACTGGTGATGCTAGTTGATCTTTTAGCCTATTTAGAAGACAGCCTGGGATGCCGTTAGGTCCCACAGAGGCTGTGATTTTTGCCTTGGACAAGGCTTTAATGACTTGCTCTTCAATATGTAGGGTGGGGAAAGGTTTAAGTCTGAAAAGGATAAGGGAGTGAAATTTTCACCAAATCTATCCGCTAGCAGGTTGCAGGTTTATTATCTGTGTGGGGTCACGGTGTGTGATAACATTGATCACTAGTTCTGCACATGCTTGGGTCCTACCTTTTAGGCTACGTACATAGCTGTAAAAGGCCTTATGGTTAAATTTGGCTGTGCTTGCTAAGTTTTTGTCAAAGACGCCCTTAGAGGATTTAACAAGCATCTTATTTCCCTGTTGTAGCTGAGGAGAGTGCTTTTTCATTGTTGCTGCCTCACCTTTGTTTTCTTGGACAGCAACTTTTTGCATTTACTGTAAAGTTTGATGATGCTGGATGTCCACCACTGCGGCTTTTTCTTTTTTTTAAATACTTGGGGCCATGGCTTTCACTCTTTCTGGTACAGCAGAGTCTATACACTTAGGGAGGTGATTGTATAGGGCTTAAGTGTAAGCTTCAAAGTAGTTAGACTTCCAACTTTGGGTGGGGCTAGGAATGCATTTATACCTTCATTTAGGAGAAAATAGTTTCCTTGGAGAAGTTCTTTAGTATGACTTCACCCCTTGTGAGTTCCTGTGTTAGTGCCAGCTTGAAGGTGACTGATTTGTGGTCATATTTAAATAATGAGGGTCCAACAGTTGTGGCAGTGCATCTATTTGTCATGTTAGTGATTACCAGATCTAGTATGTTTGTTCTTGTCACGGTATAGGTGCATAGGTGTGTATTAGGCTAATGGCCCTGGAGCCTTTACAAGCCTAGCCCATAGGATTACCCTGGCATCGTGCCACCCGACCTTAGTTCCCAGTGCCTCTGTCAAGTAGAGCCACTGGAGTGATCCCCGGGGTGAACTTTCTATTTCCCATCCACTCAAGATTTCTCTTGAAGAGGGCTAGTGAAGCAATCCGCTTGACATGTATGAGAAGTCTATTCCATAGCATGGGCAGTCTCTGGGTTATGAACCTGTCCCTCCAGCTTGCTCTGTTGATTGTGGTAATGAGGTTGAGGTCTCTGGAGTGTGTAGTGTGGAGAGATTGGGATTTCTTTAGATGTAGCATTTCTAACAGAGCTGGGGTCAGACATGGCTTTGTAATTTAAGCAAGAGATCGCCTCTAAGTAGGCGATATGAGACAGAGAATAGTTGGGAGTTTTTTTGAGTCTGTCCGTATAGGACAAGTGTTTAAGGCCTAAGATCCTCTTTGTGAGGTGTCTAGTGAGGTACATGCCAAAATGGGGCATTGTACTCTATGACTGGCTTAATAAGGGAAGAGTAAAGGGAGACAATGACCTCTTTCTTCCTGGATGCAAAACTCTTAGTAATGAGATGTGCCACATAGAAGGACTTTCTGACCACAGTGGCAATGTGGTGGTCAAAAGAGAGGTTGCTGTCGACCTGTGTTCCCAGAGCTCTTATGACACCTTCTGTGTTCAGTGGACTACCATCGCTGTGGTAATTCATGAGAACCGGGTTTTTCCCAAAGGGGATGACATTTTTTGGCACTGAGCTTAAGGCCATGGTTCTGACACCGGTCATTGGTCTCGGTGAATCGTTTCTGTAGGATGTTAACATCACTTGGGGAGTTGATTATGACTCCCACTTGCAATCGTCTGCAAACTTTGTCAGCCACAGTCCCTTCATGTTGGCCTGAACTTCAAAGAAGTAGATACCAAACAGGAGAAGACCCAGGACTGAACCCTGTGGGACTCCACTCGTGACTGGTCGACAGTCTGACTTGGAGTCCACTACTTTCACACTGTGGGTTCTGTGAGCCAGATTGCAACCCACCTAGTGATATAGGGGTTGATGCCTAGCTTAGTGAGTTTTTCTAGGATTCCTGAGTGGGGAATGGTATCAAAGGCCTTGGCCAGATCAAGGTAGGCTGTATGAACCACCTTGCCTTCATCCACAGCTCGGGTGACTGTTTCAAAAAAGTCAACCAGGTTGAGCAGGCATGATCTACCCTTCACAAAACCAAACTGTGTGGGGTCCAGGGTTTGGAGTTTCCTTATATCTTTGTTTATTAGGTCCATGATGATGCTTTCCACAGCTTTGCATATCAGACTTGTCAGGCTAATGGGGCGATAGTTCCCTGGGTCTGTAGTCGCTACTCCTTTGTGGAGAGGGATGACTGCAGCAGTGCGCCATTCGGTAGGGACAAAGCCTGAGGTGAGGCTGTGATTGAACAGGGCACACAGGTGAAATGTCAGTTCACTCTGTAGCTCATGTAGAACACAGCCAGGGATATTGTCAGGCCCCATAGGAGCTGTATTCTTGGCCTTTGACAGTGCTGTTTTAACCTGTGCAGCAGTAATACTAGGTGCCTGGCAATCTACTGGTATTGTGATTGGTCCTTTGGCGGGGGAGAGAGGGGTAAAGTTGGCAATGAATCTGTCTGCCAATATACTGCCAATATCTGTTGGGTCGGTATAGGAAGTACCATTGTGCAACAGCTCCGAGCACATCTGGGTATTGACATGGAGATTCTTTACATAACTATAGAAGGCCTTGTGGTTGTCTTTACTATCTGCTACAATTCTGTTTTCATAGCTAGCTTTAGAGGATTTGATGAGGGATCTCAACTTTTTGTTGAGGCTGATAAGGGAGTTTTTCCAGTCTTGGAACTTCACCTTATTTCTCATCAGTTTCCTCCTCCTGTTGTAGAGTTTGTTTACGGCAGACCACCAGATTGGCTTCCTTTTTTTGGAGGACAGCATCTTTGTTCTGTTGGGTATGGCGAGATCCATGCATTTGTGTACATGTTTGTACAGGGGATTAGTGTATGATTCTGCTGTCATGCAGCTGTTCTCCAATTGCATGGGTGCTGTGAAGTCAGCCACCTCTGTTTTTAGGAGCCCAAAGTTAGCTTTGGAGAAGTTTTTCATGGTGGTTACTTTTGCGAGGGGGGGTAGATTTCCAAGGCGATTATTTTGTGGTCGGATCGAACAAGGGAGGAGTTGACTATTGGTATAAATAATTTGTTTCAGGGCATCTGAGTTAAAGTCAAGGAACATTTGCACTAGTGAGTTAGGGTTAGAGCAGGTTTCCCAGTTGATGGTGAGATAATTAAAATCCCCCATGAAGGGGGATCTATAACTGGCCATAACTTGAATGGGGGTCTTACCCACAGTAACCTGAACTTTGAGCAACTCTATGGAGTTGTCCAGTCCAACTAGACAGGAGCTGAATTTATCTCTGACATTAATACAAACATTGTCTCCTTTGGTTCTCACGTTTATTTTGTTGTCTGTAGGTGTGGAAGGCATTGTAGCCTTGCAAGGCCAGGGTACTTTCTGAAGCTTTGAACCAGGTTTCTGTGACTGCACAGACATCTCCATCTTCCAGTGACAGAAATGCTTCCAGGGTGTGCAATTTTTGGTTTAAGCTCCTAGCATTTCACAGCATGACCCTTAATTTGTTATGACTGGCAAATTTCACAATGGGAAGTTTGTTTTTGAGACCTTGCCAAAAAAGGCAATACGAGGGAGGCAAGAGCCTTTGCCAGCAGCTGAAAGCCTAGGGGCGCCAGGTGCAAACATTCTCTGACAAAGCAGCGAGGTTTGTCGGGCATGACTTCCCAGGCTGACAAACTGTGTCCTCTTTGAATGGCACCAAAAACTAAACCAATTACTGAAATAGAGTTGCCACACATTCCTTACAACACAGGTGTCAATGGAGTTTACACCTGTAAGACGGGGGGGGGGGGGGTGGTTTGTGACAGATGCTAACATTTTTATGTAGGGATGACCACTAGGAGTTTCAATAAACGTATTAGGGAACATGCCTATAGTATAAAGAAACTGGACAGGAATAATGCCTTGTACAAAAATAGCCAGGAATGTTCCGGTTTTAGAAAGTTTTTGTTCATCATTTTGGAACACTGTACCTTTGACATCAGAGGTGGTGAATTCAAAAACTTTCTGGAACAACGAGAAATAAGATGGCAAATCATGTTAAAGGCAGATAAGAAACCTGGCCTCAATGAGGCTATAAATATAAAGTGTTTTCTAAAGAACAGAAGGTTATGCACTAAGAAAGAAAGTATTTTAATTAGTACCAGTTTCATCAATATTTTACACTTGTATCAATTTTTATTAGAGAATATGTTTCATTGTTTTTTTACTAACATTTTTGTACATTGCATATGTTTTTAAGACTTAATAGATTAATTGAATTGCAGTTGACTGATGTGTGTTAACAATTAAGAGAATAGTATTTAAGTTGGTGGCAATGTGTGTATTCATTATTCTGAAGAAGTCCTAGTGACGAAAGCGGAGATGAAAGTACAGTTATGTTATTCCTTGTGGTGATTCTTGGCTTGGTTTGGTGCTTTTTTGTTTCAATTACTGAAATCTATCATTTTTCATTTATACTGTGATTTCATTCTAGGTGAGAGTAGTATGCTGCTCAAGGCTAGGGAAATACCTGCTTGGGACACACACTTAGAGCACAATCATGTCTCTCTTCATATAGTACAGTGAAGTACATCTCAGGTCATTCACTCCAACATGAACTATGAGAGTCATAATGATACTTGTTAATGAGAGACCAGAGTGCATGCATGATCTGATGAATCCTGACACCAGACACGCAGCTGTCACGTTCTCCTTGTCCAACCTGGTGAGTAGGACATGTGTGTGTCTCACTATGGAGTCTCCAATGACAAGAAAATTTGGTTTTCGACTGTTGTGCCTTACTGGCTTGGTAGGTGAGACACTAGTGGTACTGTATGTCATGCATGTTGTGGAAACTGTGTTAGTTGTAGCAGTCTTGTGTTTTGGAGATCTCTGGTGTTTCAGGAGGTTTTTTGATAAAACCTCTGCATATGTTGATTTTTGTGTTTGAGGCGTACTATGTATATGGGTAGTGGTACTATGCCCATGACTAATGGTTGGTGGGTTAACAACCTCTCCAGTGTTACTGTTTGAGTGGGAGAGAGCAGGGATTCAAGGTTCTGTGTGTAGATACATCTATTGCACTCTGTACTACAGTGAGTTATTAGTAGAGGGTTGTCAGTGTACATGAGAACTGCTACACTGCCTCAGGAGACCCAAGTTAACAAGGTTGGCAGGAGAAACAAGGGTAGTCCAACTGTTCAAAAGGCTAGGTTGAAGAATTATCATCACAAAGGGGGGTCTTTTCAGGTTCTAGGGGATGAATATTTCTGACGTGCTTTTTTTTTTGTTGGTAGTTTAATAGGTCACAGCTCACAAGCAGTATTTCTTTGACCGGAAAAGTACTAAGGATGAGGACAACACTAATGTGCTACAGCTGCACAGTGGATAAAAAAAGTTTACACACCCCTGTTAAAATGCCAGGTTTTTGTAATACAAAAAAAATTAGATTACAATAAATAATTTCAAAACTTTTCCCACTTTTAAGGTGACCTATAACCTGTACAATTCAACTGAAAAACAACTCTGTTAGGGAAAAAATATAAAATATAAAAAAAGTACAATAAGCTGGCTCATAAGTGTACACACCCTTATACTAATACTTTGTGGTCTCATTTTTTTATTTCACAAAAACCTGGCATTTTAACATGGGTGTGTAAACTTTTTATATCCACTGTACCCAAGGGAAAAATTGTCGGATGTATCTGTCTGGCTATGGTGCACAACTGAGCAGCAGTGTGCAGTGCTGCCTGATGCGCAAACAAGCAGAAACCTGCTCAAATGCAGAACTTGAATACCAGAAGCTAAAAACTTTGGGGGGAAAAAAACGTTAAAAAGGTTCAAAAGGACCAATGAGGATGCTCAATCCAAGCCCTAGACCAACCACCCTTCACCAGACAGGTTCAATCAGCACACTTTTCTTACTACAGGGCAGAAGGGCCCTTTACAATCAAAGATGGCCTGGAAAATGTGCTCAGAATAAACAGCCACTACAAAGAGATCCAGATACAGCAAACCTGTATCTAGACTATGCTACAGCTACTAGCTACCCTTGTTTCAGCAGGAAATGCTAGAGAATGCTTATCACAGCAGAAAAATAGCAGTGAGACACTAAAAAAAAAAAGTTTTAAACAGCAAAAAAGCAGGCAATGAGACTGTAAAGAAAACAAACAGCAAACAAATCACTTACTTTAACACTGCTTAGTGGGGAAAGCCAGAACAAGCAGAACAGACTGCTTTGCAACAGTAAAATGTACCAGCAAATGAAACCGTGAAAATAGCAAAAAGAGCTTTGCAACAACAGTTTTTTAGTACACATTTACAACATAATGAGAAATGTATTCTGTATTCGTCAGTAGTGTTATGGCACTACTCACTGGTTGGTTTTAGTTATTTTCCATCAAGAAGTGAATAACCATCCAATTTGTTCTCAGTGTGCTTCTGCTAGCTGAATCCTGTGTACAAACACTACTTACAATTGGTTTCTCCTGTACTATCTATATCTAAGTACTACTTACCAAGTACTATTTTTTCATGCCTGTTACACTCTGCTAGACCGACTTAGTGCCTGCATTTTTCTTTTTGTACTTTTCTTGAAAGGTCACCTCACTTCAAAAGTTAAGAAAGTGTTTATTTTTTTACTTATTTGCATTCACTGCAGTTTTAGGAGATTGAGGCACAGGATAGTGAAGATCTGTAAGAGCAAGTCTGAAGTATGTTTTGGGGCTTGGTGATGACTGCATGGAAAAGCCTTCTTGAAAATGCTATACATTCAAACATGAGTGAATTACAGAATTAAAAGCAATGCTACAAACTGTTTTCTTAGGTGGAAAACAACTGCTGAAGCAAGCCTAAGCCAAGTGGACCATGTGATGACCATGCCCTAGGCCCAGCAATCAAGGAGCCTCAATCCTCACCACTAACACCAGGGATGTCGCCTCATAGAAGAGGAGAGGATAACGAATACACACAGTCAACTACAATTTCCCTTAAGTGCACACAGCGATCACAGTCAGTCTGGGGCTGGTTGCTCCCTTGCTCTCCAGGTCCCCAATAAGACTCCCCACTGGCACAGCTATAGGGTTCAGATCTCAGCCTAGCTGACAAGCTAACCTCCAGTGCCCTCTCTGTCCCACCAGTGCTTCGTGCCCCTGCCCAGATAGCTGACACACACCCACACTGAGATAAGTATTTATACAACTTCACAGACACTCCTGGGAAAGACTGACACAGATTTTCCAGCTGTGCCCCTTTAGACTATACGGTAGTAATTACTGCCACCACCAGCTTAATAATTACCAGCTACCCAAAGGCCCTTAAAAGGGTGTCCAATTATTACTGTGCAATATTATCCAATTGGTAATGTGACTATTCAGTCTTATATACAGCCTACTCCACCCAGGGCACTCCAAAACTCCAACCCCAGCTAATTTGACTCAAAATTCTCCCTGCCAAGTTGCCAGTTCCTTTAATAAATTCTTTGTGGACTCAGTCCAATCATTAGCAAGTACCTTATCACCAGCCAGTATCTCCAACACACTCTCACAAACCATTTTACCTCCTCCCCTCCAATTACAGCCTGTTCCAACCTCTCTCATCCATACCCAGCTTCAAAAACTAAAACCATGCACCCCCTCAGCTGACCTCTTCCAGCTGAATTTCTGCAAATTGCAGCTGGAGTACTTGCTTACCCTATCTCTATCTTAATTAATAGGACCATCACAGAAGGCACTATACCATCTGTTTGGAAGGTCTCGTATATTATACCTCTACATAAGGGAGGAAACTCAACTGAACTCTCTAATTTCCGTCCCACAGCTCTACTTTCTCATTTGGCAAAAATCATGGAGAGATGCATTCATCGGCAACTTCTCGATCATTTCCTCCAAAATAATCTTTTAGCCAACTGCCAGCATGGCTTTAGGCCTTTTCATAGTACTACTACTGCACTCCTATCCTTTTCTGACTCAATTAATAAAAATCTAAACAACTTGCTCACCGCTGCTCTCTTTCTAGACCTCTCCAAAGCCTTTGACATGGTGAATCATCACTTAATGATAGATATACTTACTTCACTTTCAATTGACACTCAGGCAGTCAAATGGTTTGAATCCTATCTTAGAAATAGACAACAGGCAGTCCTCTGGGACAACAACCTATCTACTCTACTCCCCATCTCGCAGGAAGTCCCACAAGGCTCTATTTTGAGGCCCCTCCTCTTTTCTATTTTTATCAATGACCTGAAAACATCCCTACCTTAAACCACCTGTATTCAATATGCTGACGACTCGACCCTAATCTGCGCCACAGCATCTTCTGCTGAACTTCAGTCTAACACCCAAAAAGTATTTACCTTAGTTGAAAACTGGTTCTCCAAACGCCGTCTCCTCCTTAACCCAAACAAACCCCAAACTTCTACTGTTTACCCCTACCCAGAAGTCTCCCTCTATTGATTTCACAATTATATCAAATAGTACCAGACTCAGCTACTAAACTCTTAGGCGTAACAATTGACCATAACCTCAACTTTGACTCGCACATAAACTCAACCATCAAATCAGTGAATAGAAAACTGGGATTCCTCTATACGCTAAAACTATTCCTTACACCTATAGCCAGGACTACTATTGCCCAAACTCACTTCCACCCTTCTCTATGCCTCCCCAATTTTTACAAATCTATCAAAAAATAATCAAAATAAGCTGGCCACTTTTTACAATAACATTGCCAGATTTGCCACTGGATCCTCATTCCATACTCACCATTGTCAAAATCTAAGGAAACAAGGATGGTTGGAACTGCAAAACCAGCTTCTTTTTCAGCAACTAATCATCACCCATAAAATCTTGCATCATCCTACAAATACTCCCATTCTCTCTAACTTGATCAACCCATATAAAAATCTAAGTACCCTACGCTCAGCTAATAAATTACTAGCTGCAACCCTAAAATCCAATAACAAATCAGGTGATTCTCTATTTACTAACACCATTGGAATCTTTTGGAATAAACTTCCAAGTAATCTTATATCCCTTTCATCTACTCCTCTGTTCAAAAAGCATCTAAAAACCTTCCTTAATTCACAATGGCCGTGTCCATGCACCAATCCTTGCTGAAACTCTGTCACAACTAACCTTTCTAGTTTACCAAGTTTTCTGCTTTAAACTCTGTTGTCAAAAGGGTCTATTTTTGTCTTGTACCTATTATTCTATATACCAAGTTATATGTCCTTTCCTCATTGCTGTTCATTTTTTGTCATGTAATGTAAATAAGCCTAACTCGTAGGGGGGTTTTGTTACTATGTATAACCATTTTTTGATTAGTATCCCCTTATGTCTATATTTACTCATGTATATTAGTTGTACATAGCTATTGTGGAGCTTTTCTCCCCAGGCCTCTACTGAAAATGGACATATATCCAGCTAGATTTGCCCGGTCAACAAATGTAAAATAAATTAAGGCTTATTACAATAAACTCTATAAATATGCAATGTACTCTAGAGCTTAACTTGTTGCTACACAAACCAGCGACAGGTAAAGGTTTTTAAAATATTTAATAATAATTAAAACACAAAACAATGCTACTAAACCACAGAGATATCTAAGAGTTCAGAGATCACACAGAAACTTAAAATAATACAGTAGGACAGGTCTGATGTCAAAGTAAACCACTTAATCTAATTTTCTAATCTTTAGCTATTCTTAACAGAACACACAGTGCTATAATCCTACTTACATACATAAAGAGCATAAGCAGTGCTGGGGGTGATGGTCCAAGACAAAATGCTTTCAGTCTCTCACTGAACAATAGTTTTTAAAACACTAACAAACAGCTCTGCTAAGGCCCTCCCAAATTACAACATTTTGACACTTAGATTTTCCCCAATATTCACATTACATAATTTTGACACTTAGTCTGCAGTTCCCAGGCAAACAAACTGCATTATTTAGCAAGCTAACACCTGCTTCGGAAACTACAACAATGAAAGACATTTCACATGTATACTCTAACAATTATTCCTTAAGTTAAGACAATAGAAATAATGTGTTCAGCTAGCCGCTTCGGCACCACTTTTTAGATAATTGTAACTTCAAAGAACATTTGAAATGCTTGGCTTGATTTTCCTTACAGCCGATGGCAATGTTGCAACAATCCTGAAGTTCACATTTTACAGTGCTTTCTTTCATTTAAAAACACAAGCCTGTATTTTACATTTATTTATACAAATGATAAAATTATGTATCAAATTCTATTTGACTATTCTGGCAGCCTTCGCTGATCTTTCCCCAATCTTCACAGACCACGTCTGCTCTGTACAAGTGGCAAGCGAGATCAAAGGTAATCTTAGGGGCAGGAGGAGATTATGGGTAAGGGAAGGAGCATGCACTGTGGATCCTGAAGTCTAAAAGTGGCCCAAGTCAGATCAAGGACCCATTTCTTTAAGAAAGAGATCAACAAGTCATCTGATCTGGAGGTTCATGCTGGATGTCAAGCAGTTTATCACTGCAGAAAATGGTACATAAAGGGGTCCAGGGAGACATTTCTGGGCCAGTTCACTCCAGCAGCATCCCCCTTGTGCAGGATTTAGTGATTAAAAGCTACTACACCTGGTACTAGCTGGTGAGGCAAAGAGGTCACAGCAGGATTTATCTTAATGCCAGAACAAAAACAGAACAGTCCATTTACCATGCTCAGGAAAGTACAGTCGTGTACACTTACCATAAATGTAGATGTTAGAGTGTATTCACTGCTGTAGTCATCACATTTGGGTTATCCCTGCCAAGGTAGCCCTCGGCCAGCCCGAATACCAGAGACTTGGTATTTTTGCATCACTTGCTGTTGCTTCAGGACTAACATCAGGTCTTCAGTAGTATACAGTAAGGCAGCCAATGCCATTACATCAGTTTTTCTTGCCCTAACCTGCTAGGAGCCCCCAAGTGGGAGCCAGGTTCTGGTGGAAGAACCCCAACAGTAGAAAGTAAATACCAATATGTCCGTTGCAAGGAAAGAGAAGAAAGAAGAGGAGGGTGGAGGGAGGGAAACCAGGGCTGCAACAGTGAATACACTCGAACATCTACATTTATTTTAAGTGTATACAACTGTACTATGTTCTTCGTGTTTCATTGTTGCAGTCATCACATTTGGGTTGATTCCCCAAGCTGAGGAAATGGGTGAAGGCAGTCAAGGAAACTAGGGGCTGGCTATGATGCCCTGCAAGCCTACAGAGGCAAACCTTGCCCTGGCTTTGGAGAAGATAGGCAGGTGGCAATGTTTGGTAAAGATGTGAACAGATGTCCAGGTGGGACCCTCCAGGATGCTCCTGGTGGGAATTCCTCTGAGGAAACCTGCAGAGTTGGAGGTTGCTATGGTGGAGTGAGTCCTGATCCCCTTGGGTGGAGGCTTTCCGTGTTGTTTGTAGCAGAAAAGGATGCACTGTGCTATCCATTTGGAAATGGTTTGTTTGGAGATGGCTTTGCCATCTGCCCCTACAGCAAAGCTAACGAGCAATTGATCAGACTTTTGAAGGATTTTGTCCTGTTTAGATAGAATCTGAGCTGCCTGTGCACATCTAGAGAGTGCAGGATCCTTTCCCCCCTTGTTCAGTGGATTTGAAAAAAAAGGTGGGTAAATGAATGGATTGGTTAACAGCCACACTGGACACCACCTTGGGCATGAAGGATGGGTTAGTCCTGAGGGATACCCTGTCAGCATGGATGATGATGAAGGCTTCTGCAGCCATGAGTGCTTGCAGCTCTGAGACCCTTCTGGCTGAAGTGATGGCCAGAAGGAAAGCTATCTTCCAAGAGAGAAATTTTAGCTCTGCTGAAGAGATTGGTTCTTAGGGGGGCAGGGTGAGCTTTTCCAACACAAAGTTAAGGTCCCAAGCTGGGGTTGGTGCTCTTCAGGGTGGCCTCAAGTTGCTAGCCCCTCTTAGGAAATGTTTGATCAAAGGGTGTGAGAAAAGGGGCTGCTCAGTTGGAAAATGAACAGAGACAGCAGAGGCATGAATTTTTATAGAGGAAAAAGAGTCCACTGTGTAGCAGGTCAGCTAAGTAATCCAGGATGAGAGGGAGGGAGGACTGTGCCATATTGGCTCCCTTAGCCTGAATCCAGGTGTAGAACCTTTTCCATTTGTCAGCATAAGACTTTCTAGTGCTAGGGCATCTGGCTTTGCATATAACATCTAGAACCTGTTGACTGAGATTGACAGATTGATCGGGGGTTAGGGAATAAGCCAAGCTGCCAAATTAAGTGTCTGCAATTGGGGATGCAGAAATTCCCCTTCCCTCTGGGTCAGGAGGTTTGGAATCTGAGGAAGATGCCATGGTGGCAGTGGGGACAGGCTGCACAGCAAGGGGCAACAGTGCTGGCGAGGCCAGTCTGGAGGTATAAGAATTGTCCTTGGTTTTTCCTCCTTTATTTTGAGCAGTACCCTGGGGATGAAAGGTAGTGGAGGAAAGGCATAGACCAATAAATTGATCCAGGGGAAGGACAGTGCATCCACTTTCCAAGCCATGCAGTGATGCTCCCTGGTGCAGAACTTGCTGAGCTGATGGTTGGTGTAGGAGGCAAAGAGGTCAACCTTTGAGATGTCCCATTTCTGAGTTATTACGGTGAAGGTGCTTCTGCTGAGCTACCACTCGTGTGGGTCCAGAAGATGTCTGCTTAAATGGTCTGCCAGAGAGTTGACAGAACCTGGTAGGAATTGTGCTAACAGGTGGAGTTGCATGGCAGAGGCTGTGTGCCAAAGGGTCATGGCCAGCCTGCATAGAGGGTAGGAGTGGGTCCCTCCCCCTACTTGTTGATATACCACATCACAGTGGTGTTGTCTGTTTTGATCAAGAGAGCCCCTGGGGAGAGAAGGGGCTTGAAAGCTATCAAGGCCTGCTGGACAGCTATCATCTCCTTTTAGTTGATGTGCAGATGGATTTGCTGTAGGCTCCATTGGCCCTGTTTGCACCTGCCATCGAAGTGTGCACCCCAGGCATAGTCTGATGCATCTGTGGTGAGGGTCTGCTGGCGGGGGGTGGTGAGAAAGGTAGTCCCTTGTTGTGAGAGCATGTTATTGCCCACCAAAGAAAATCTTTTCTGAGGCAAGGTGGTATAGGTATAATAGTCTCCAGGTCTTGAGAGTGTTGACACCAAAGGCTTTTTAGGTACCACTGAAGTTTCCTCATATGCAGTCTGGCATGTGGAATGAGTAGAATGCAAGATGCCATGAACCCCAGAGCTTGCAGGATTTTCCTTGCAGATAGCTGGGGTCTGGTGGCTAGTTGAGTTTAGTAGGCTGTCAGGAAAGTTTGCTTTTCTGGCGTAAGGAATGCCATCTGGAATGCTGTGCCCAGGCTTGCTCCCAGGAATATAATCCTTTGGGTGGGTGCCTGTTTGATTGTTTTTCGTTGATTGTGTACCCCAGGGAGGTTAGTAGGGACTTTGCAAAGGCCAGGTGCTGGAGCAGCTTTACCTGGCTGTCTGCCTGAATTAGGCAGTCATCTAATTATGAGTAAATCTGGATATTCCTTTGTCTGCAAAAGGCAATGGCTGGAGGCAGACATTTTGTGAAACCTCTGGGAGCAGTAGATAAGCCAAAGAGAAGCACAGATAACTGAAAGTGCCGAGATCCTGCCCTGAAACAGAGACATTTCCTGCATGATTCCCAGATAGAAATGTGGCGGTAGCCTCTTTTAGGTCTAGGGTGGCTAGCCAAGCATGCTTGGAGAGCATGGGTAGCAGCTGCTGGAGGGCGAGCATTTTGAATTTTTGGGTCACCAGGAAGGTGTTTAGAATGGATAGATAGAGGATGGGGCACCAGGTGCCCTCTTTTCTGGGTACTAGAAAAAGTCTGCAGTAGAAACCTTGGCCTTTCTGTTCTGTATGAATGGGCTCTACTGCCCTCATAGAGAGCAGGAAAAGGACTTGCTTTGGCGCCTCTGCCCACTGGTTTGGAGGTAGATCTGGAAACCCTTTTGGAGGTGGAAGGGTGTGGAAAGAAAATTTGCATCCCTGGGACACTGTTGAGAACCCAGCAGTTGTTGGTAATGGTGGCCCAGGTGCTTGCGTGAAAGGAGAATTTTTCTCCTACGGGTAAAGTGAACGTGGGCAGAGGGAGGGGGTGGGGGAGTACAGTCATTGTTAGTTCTTACCATAAGGGGTGGGGCTTAGAACTCCCTGGTTTTAAAATGGAAGCAGTCCACCGCTTAGATCTCTGCATTCCCTGCGGCTGTTGTCTGCAGGGTCTGGTTCCCCGGGGTCTGGGCTAAACTGGCCTGGTGGGAGCAGGAAAGAACCAGTGCTTGGTGGGACAATGCCTGCTGAACCTGGGTGGCTGGACCTCTAAGAAATCCTTAACTGTCTACATAGATTTTGCTTTTTCTTCCATATTTTTTAAGAACTCTTCTGCCTTAGTGCCAAATAACTTGTCTTTGTGCAAGGGGACATCCAACAATTTAGATTTAACATGGTCTGGCAAGGGCTGGGCGGCCACGGTGGTGCAGTGGTTAGCGTTGCCACCTCACAAGAGGTTCTCTGGTTCGATTCTCAGCTGGGGTGCCTTCTGTGCGGAGTCTGCATGTCCTCCCTGTGGTCATGTGGGTTTCCTCCGGGTGCTCCAGTTTCCTCCCACATCCCAAAGACATGCAGTAGGTGGACTGGACACTCTAAATTGGCCCTAGGTGCGAGTGTGTGCGTGTGCCTTCTGTGGAAGGTTGGACACCGGGCTGGCAACTCGACACTGTAAAACTCCACTGCCAATCATGAGCGGACAGATGATCCGCTCTGGCAACCCCTGACCGGGAAAAGCCGAAAGAAGAAGAAGAAAATGGTCTGGCAAGGGCTGTTCCTTAAGTCATGCATGCCTTCCAAGGACAGATCCGGTGACTGCTGCCCTGCAAGAAGCTTCTAGGGCAACAAAACCACAGTGCAAGGTGTGTTTAGTTACTTGACTTGCAGAATGCATTAACTCTTGTAACTCTTTAGATTCTGTACAACCAGGAAAGGAAGCCATTTTTTGCTTGAGAAGTTCCAAGGTATGTTGCTGAAATTTTAGCATATGGAACTGAAAATTTAGTGCTCTGACAGCAAGAGTAGCTGACGTGTATACTTTTTTTTACCCCATCTGTCTAGTGCTTGGGAATCCCTATCTGAGGGGGTGGGATCCCTAGCAGAGGTTGCTTTAATTCCTTTAGGCCCTTGAGAAATTACCTCAGGGTCAGCAGTAGGATTTTTAAAAAGAAATTTGTCTGAGTCAGGGACGCTGTAGTACCAGTCTGGTTTTCTGGGTGCAGGAGGGAAGGTGTCAGGAGTCAAACTGGATTCCAGGAAAACATCCTCCACAACATCCAGGACTGGGGGGATGGCCGAGGGTCTGTGCTGTGGAAGATCTAAAAATTCCCAGAGTCTCTTTTTAGACTGAGGGTAGTCCGGACTTTCCCACTGGAAATGCTCCCTTAAGGTATGAAGGGTTTCCCCAAAGGAAAAATCCTCTGGGGGAGAGGCTGAAGGAATGGTATCCTCTGCATCAGAATACTCATAAGCAGAGAGGGGTTTCAGGTCTTCATATTAGATGCATCAGAGTCATCGGACTCCTGTTCAGACAAAACTACAGGGGACAAATCTCTTTTCCTTTTGGAAGGGGTAGCTTGGCTTCCCCTGATCAGCATGAAAAGGTCTTCCGTCAATTTAAGCATTTGAGACTGAGGCAAGGAAGCAGGTGCCTGAGATTGGGTCTTTTTTTGGGTGTGGTTCGTACCCTGGGTCTAAGAAACTCGGTCGTTTTCTAAAGAATGGTAGTAGTGAAAGAAGACGTTGGTTTGTGTCGAAAATCAGTACGGCGAAGGACTTCCTCGGAAGTCGGTGTCTGCTCAGCAGCTCCAGACCCATCCAAGGTAGAAACGACCGCAAGATCCTTAGTCAAAGAAGAGTTTTGCAGCATACTGGACTCCGAAAGGGTCTCAGTATTGGCCTGCGAATCTACAGAAGCAGGCATGAAGGGCTGCAAAAGCACCTCACTGAGGACCACAGAACTGATGACTAGCTTAATGGGAGCATCGTCAGTAGGTATAGATCTGTGCAGTCTGTCTCTGTCTTTATCTTTATGTTTTTTCGGAAGATCTGCTGTCAGATGGCTTACCAAAGCCATGTCGGAGTTCGAGGACTGTAAGTGAAAATATCTAGCTGCAATAAGGGCCCGACAGACCGCTCTGGCGTTGAACAAAGCACTGAAGCGACAGCGGGGGACGTCATGGTCTGGGCCTAAGCAAGTGACGCAGTAAGAATGAAAGTCTCGGCGTGGTATTTGCTTTCCACAGGCAAGACAATTGTTAACTTCTTCTGACATCGGTTAGTGCAAGAAAAAATTATCCCCAATGGGGTACTTAGCTTTAGAAGATTTCAACTTCAATTCAGTAGATGAAACTCTGGTAAGCAGCCAACCGGCACTCGTACAAACTGCTTCTACTTCGGGATCCGAGGCAAGAAAGACTAATGAAATGGCGTCGGCGGTCTTACTTTATATTGACAACCTGAAGTCAGTCCTAAAGCGACAGCAACCGAAGCAGAAATACTAAGCCTCTGGTATTTGGGCTGGTGGTGGGCGACCCTGCCAGGGATAACCCAAATGTGATGACTGCAACAGTGAAACATGAAGAACATCATATACTTGAATACAACAAAACAAAACAAATGGATAAGCACTTTCAAGTTGTTAAACAACTCATCAGATCTAATAAAATGAGGCATAGCTGACTATTAAAAACCCATCTAACCAATCAAAATTCACTAAATAATGCAAATCACTTGCTTTGTGAACAAGTTGCAATGTAAGCATTCACTATATTAAAACCTTTCAAAACACTGGTCGGAGAACTGATGTTTATTCATACAAATTACAACTAAAATTCATGCACCGTGTAATAGAAGAACCAATCAATTGTATTAAACACTGAAATTATCCAATGACTATGCAGAAACAGCACTTAACTCTTTCTAGAGGCATGTCATTTCTAAGTGCGACATGTAACAAAAAAAAATAATAAGTTACGTCTTGCCATAATGTTCCATCTGTATTGTTGATCTTCGTTCATTCCTTACTGATGGGTTATCGGTTCCATCCTTGGAATCAAGCTGGCATCAGCCAAAACTCTCTAGCCAAGGTCCTACCCAGAATACTCTACTCCCTGTTACCTCTTATCTATCTACTTGCAAACTCGATCAAAGTAGAGGCTACCTCTGGTCATAACAGACCTACAAGAAAGGAGTACATGAGATCAACCAAGAAACTCCAGATGGGGGACGGAGGGTGGGAAGTAATCAATGAACGAAGAACAACACAGATGGAACGTTACGGTAAGACAACTTCTTTATCTGATGTTGTTAACCTTCGTTCATTCCTTACTGATGGGACAGAGTCCCCAGCTACCTATATCCCTGGGTGGCCTTCATGGAAGGACATTCCTGAGCACCATGGAACCAAAGGAAGCTCTGCCTCTGGAGGCCAAGTCCAATTTGTAATGAAGAATAAAGGTATGAGGTTTGGCCCAAGTTGCAGCTGAGCAAATATCATTGAGGGGAGCCTTAGCATGGAAAGCTGCTGAAGTTGCCACAGATCTTGTAGAATGTGTTTTGACTCTATGGGGCAAGGTGAGATCGTTGTTGGTGTAGATAAAGGTCATACAATTTCTCAACCATGAAGCCAATGTATCTTTTGATACAAGATGACCCTGTCTAGGTCCAGAAACGGTCTGATTTGTGGGTAGATTTTGTTCTGTTCAGATAAAATCGTATTTGCCTATGAACATCCAAGGAGTGCAGGCAATACTCTCTCTTGTTAGAATGGTTAGGAAAGAACACTGGAAGGTCAATAGATTGGTTGATAGATCGCTCTGACACCACTTTTGGTAAAAGGGTAGAATTAGTTCTCAGTGATACCCTGTCCTTATAGGAGATGAGATAGGGAGGTTTGATGCACAAGGCCTGACGTTCTGACAATTGCCTGGCAGATGTGATTGCAATCAAAAACAGTTTTCCAAGAGAGATTTTACATCACATGAAGACGCAGGTTCAAAGGGAGGAACTGTTAGAGCTTGCAGAACCAAATCCCAAGGTTGTACTGGTTCTCTAAAGGGAGGTTTTAGGTGGAGAATCCCTTTCAAGAAAAATCTTAGAGAGTCTGTGTGACATAAGTGAAGAATCTTGCAAACATGTATGGAAATTTGGGATGGTAGCTAAATGTACACTGATAGTAGAGGCAGACACCCCAGAGTGGAAAAGATGTGATAAGTAATCCAACACCACCAAGACTGGGGCTAACAAGGGGTCTAATTGTTTATCTGTTGCCCATAGAGAGAACCTTTTCCATTTGTTAGGACAGATTAGTCTGGTGGACGATTCATAAGATGCAGTAAGAATATTGCGCACAGGGGACGAGAGGTTTTCATGCCTGACAATAACTGGAAGTGGAGAAACCAAGCTGCCAGTTTCAGGGCTGTTAGATTGGGGTGAATCAGACCCTGTGGATGGGAGATCAACATCGGGGATGGATTGAGGATCCACTGTTGATCTAGCAGGTGAGGCTAAAGGAAGGGAAACCAGACTTGTCAAGGCCATAATGGAGCAATGAGGAACACTTTGCTTTTCAACTGTCGTGCCTTCTTCTGAAACTGGGAGATGGGGGGGGGGGGATAAGCATAAAGAAGACCCGAGGGCCAAGCGTGGACTAGCGTGTCCCATGGTGTCTGCCCCCGAGGGGGGATTTGGGCAAAGTAGTTGCTGCACTTTTAGTTGGTTGGAGGGGCAAATATGTCGCAGCAAAGCTGGCCCCAGCGGTTGAAGATTTTTGCCGCTATCAGAGGATTGAGGGACAACTCACGAGGTTCTAGAATGCACCTGTTCAATTTGTCCAGTATCACGTTGGAGCTTCAGGGAATGTGCGTTGCAATTAGAAAGCAGTTGTAAGCTATCGCACATTGCCATATTCTCAAGGCATTTCGGCATAACAGGTAGGATCTGGTGCCCCTTTGTCTGTTGATATACCAGACCACTAATATGTTGTCTGATTGGATCGCAATAGTCCCCGACGGAAGGATGGAGTGAAATGCTTGCAGCACCAGAAGCACCGCCCTCAGTTCCAGGACAATGATATGCAAAAGGGCCTCCGTCTCAGACCAGGTGCCTTGGACAGAGTTTCCCTGACATAGCCTCCCCTCCCCATCAGGGAGACATCCGTGGTCACCGTGGCTATCAGTTGATGGGGGTTGAAAGGGCGAGACCATTGTTGGGGGTTTTGAGAAGTCCACCAGAGTAAATCTTGCTTGCATCTCTGAGTTACACTTACCTGAAAGGACAAAGGATGTTGTAGAGGGTACCAGTGAGTGAGAAGTAGCCACTGAAGGAGCCTCATGTGGAATCTGGCTAGAGGAACAATGGTAATCAAGGCTGCATTTGACCCCAATAGCTGGAGTATAGATTGAGTGGGCGATTTGTGTTGACACAGGAGTGACTGAACTTGCTGTCTTATTCTCTGAAGTCTGTGTTCTGGAAGGGTTGCTGTGCAACTTCTCGTGTCCAACAGTTCCCCTATAAATTCCAAAGACAGAGTTGGGGTTGTGTTGGATTTCTCCCAGTTTATAGTCATTCCCAGGCTTTGAACTGTTAAGAGAGTAAACTGCAGGCCTTCTTCCAGTAGATGCTTGGTGGGGGTGGTGAGGAGCCAGTCGTCTAGATATGGAAACACCTGGAATCCTTGAAGTCACAAGTGAGCAATAACCACTGCCATGCATTTTGTGAACACACTCGGAGCTGTAGAGAGACCGAAGGGCAGGGCTCAAAATTGGTAGTGACTGGCTCCTTTTGCAGAAGCGGAGGTATCTTCTTGAGCATTTGGTCCATTTTTATGTGGTAATATGCATCTTGAAGATCTAAAGAGCACATCCAATAGTCTTCTTCCAGAAGAGGAAGGATAGACTGAACAGTGACCAGCCGGAATTTCTCTGTTTTTAAAAATTTTTTTAGTGTACTGAGATCCAGAATTGGTCTCCAGTCCCCTGCCTTTTTTGGCACTAAAAAGAACCTTGAGTAAAAAACGGATCCTATCTGGTCTGGGGGGGACCATCTGGATGACTCTTCTGTAGCAGCTTTTGGATTTTGTGTACTGCTGCTTCCCTTTGACTGGATGGAACGTCGGGTAATACTCTTGAGGAGATTGGGCAAAGATGGAAGGGGATGTGACAGCCTCTGGATAGTATCCGTTGTACCCAAGAGTCGGTGGTTATATCTTGCCAGGCAGTGGGGTATAAGGATAAACGACCCCCGACCGCTTCCAAAGGTGAGCGGTCGCGCAACGCTTCAGGAGCGCTGATAAGGTTGGCCAGAGAAGGAATCTCTGGAACCCCAGTTTCGCGGACCTCCTCTGCCCCAAAAGGGGCATCTTCCATTGGAGTTTCAACCTCTGTCTCTAGGGGAGAACTCGGCACGTGCATCCCAGAAAGAGCCCTGTGATTTCTTATGCCACATCTTTCCACTACTCTGATTTCTGGAGTAGAATCGCTGAGGAGTGGAGTGTCTGACACCAAAGGCAGACAGGGTCTTGCCATCTTGTTCGCACCTTACCAGTGTATCTTTGACTTTGGAGCCAAACAAAGAAGCAGCCTCTATTGGGGCATTCATGAAGGAAGCCTTAAAGGAGTCAGCAAAGTCACAACGGCGCATCCAGGCATGTCTTCTGGCGACTATACCTGCACCTGCCGCTCTAGCCGCCCCTTCTGTTGCGTGAGAAATAAGGCACATGGAAGAGTTGGAAATTGACACTAGGGTGACCGAGAAGCCACATTGTCACGGAACTGGTCAGAAATGGCTCCTGCCAAGGTTTCAGAGAGCTGGTTGATAAGATCTTGCTGAAGCCTGGTAAAATGTGCCAAATAATTCAAAGATCTTACGGCGAAGGTTGATGAAGCAAACACATGCTTCTCTAACCTGTCAATCGCCCAGGACTCCTTGTTGGGCAGATGGGACAGTTTGGCTCTCTTCTACCAAATCCTTCTTAGTTGCAGCTGCCACCACCATAGCATCTACTGGAAGACCTAGTGATCAATGTGGGTGCTCAGCTGCGGGAGATAATATTTTATCTGGACTCCTAGGTATCACTTCCAGGGTGTCAAGAGCCTTCCATGCGCGCTGGACGATGAGCTCATCGGCAGGCAGGGTGACCCAGGAGATAGGGGGCTGGGCAAGAAAAGCCTGCAGGAATACAGATTCTTCAGAGGAAGGATTAGAGGGCTTCCAGTCACCCCTCTGTCAAAGGATCTAGAGGATGTCACTAAAAGACACCTCATCAGAGGGTGACCGCGGGAACCATTCCCCTCACCAAAATCGGTATCTTTAGTCAATGACTCCTCAGTGGAGTCCCTGTGCTTCCTCTTACAAGGCACTTTGCAGGGTACTTCCTCAGTGGGAGGTTCTGAGGAAGACCGCAAAGAGGGGGTCTCCTGAGTAGGAGAAACCTGAGGCTCTTGTGCTCGGTGTCCGGCGGTTGAGGCTTGTGACAGTTGCGGCACGGGGACTCAGATGTGAGCTTTGTCAGCGGAGGCAGGTCCCCTCTCCATGGCCTGGAAGTCTGGCCCACCCAAGGAAAGATGGGAGCCCGGTATCGCGCACGACAACCTCAGAACCAGGGTCACACCCCCACCCCGATGAGCCCGCCCCCAGACCAAGAGTCTCAAGAGGACCGAGAACTGTAACAGAGAGGATCCCTGGAAGGTGCCATAGAAAAAAACTGGCGTGGAGCCAGGAATGCCCGCCCCACGGCACAGCCACTGGCCTGAGAAGAGCCTGATGCCGAGTGCACCGAGGGCCAGAAGGACGACTCTGGTTCCAAAGTCAGATCCACTATTGGAGTCTGAGGAAGGGAAGCTGCTGTCGGAGTAATAGGCTTCGAAACTTGAGTAAAAGTCGAAGGAGGAGTGTACGTTGGGGTTTGAGGAGATATACATTCACCTGAATGAGGGAATGTGGACTTTGACGGTTAGGAAATACCTCTGGCCACAAGCAACTGGTCAACAAGCTGCAACACATCCTGTTCAGAGAGACTCTTGGTTGACCTCATGGAGAAAGTTGATGGCGATTCTGGCCTTTCTAGTAAAAGACTATACTGACTGGTAGCAAAAGGATTCAGTGAAGGAGAATATTTGGTCCTTGCTAATTCAATAGGTGCAGAGCCCAGAGCCAAGGATGTCTGCACTGAAGAAAACCATGTGGAAGTAGTCTGCGCCGTAGTAGTTGAAGGTGTCTGCACCGTATAGGCAAAAGTCTGCCCCAAAGGGTACGGTGCCATAGTGGAAAGAGTCTGCACCAGCACTAAGGACTGTGCAGAGAAGGACTGCACTGAATCACAAGTCGGTGCCAAAAAGGTCTGCGCCGTGGAGTACAGAAAAGTCATACTTGGAGCCGAAGGTGACTGTACCAACAGTGCTGAAGGGGACTAAACCTGTATGGACATTGCCGGTAAGGGTTGCGACAGATCTGTCGGAACCGTAGTTGTCTGCACTGGGAACTCTGGTGCCAGTATCGATAAAGGAGACATAGCTGTAGTCACAATCATTTGGGGCTGTTCCAAACCTGGAGCCGACAGGGTCACAGGTGGCAGTGCCGAAGTAGTAATCAATTTCACCTTCTTATGAGTCGACTCCCTACGATCTCCAGAAGGAGAAGGGAGTGACTTTGATGAAGAGGAAGAACGCCTCTTGTGGGGTTTAAAAGGAGGGGGGTGAGCCCTCTGACCCAGAAATAGCCTCAGAGAAAGGACTCTTGAGGAGACCTTTCAAAATTAACTTATTCTTCCTCTCGTTGAGAGTCCTGGTAGAGAAATTTTTACAAATCCCACACGGAGGATCCACAGTCAGGTGGGAGACACAAACAGTAGACACATAAGTCATGGCCATCAGAAAGCGGTAACTTACGGCCGCAATCCTTGCACTGCTCGAAACCAATGCTACTTTTCTTATCAAACATAACTGGTGTGGAGAACAGTACCAGAAAAAAGAAAAGCTACCCAAAAAAGGTAAGAACCAAAAGGAAGGATTACCAACGATGGCAATGGAGAATTACCACAAGGTAAGAAAAAAGGGTAATAAAGGGAAAAGACTAAAGGGAGAGGGTCTAAAGTGTACAACAGGGTAGGAAAATATTAGTATAAACATTTGAGAAAATTTAAAGCAAGAACAATGTATAAACTTTAAAAGAAAATTAGACAGCTGAGAGAGTGGCTTGACATGGCTGTATAGCAACATGGCAAACAAGATCTGAGGTAACAGGGAGCGGGGCTTTCTGGGTAGGACCTTGGCTCAAGAGTTTTTGGCTGACGTGAGCTTGATATTGGTCTGCTCGGTTCTGAGGATGGAGCAGATAACCCATCAGTAAGGGATGAACGAAGATTAACATCAGATTCATTGTTTACTCTCAAAACATCCAAGAAACATTTGCAACATTAAAGAGCCAATCAAGTGTTATATTTCAGCACTACCCAATCACTATAAGGGAGTCATTGGATAATTTCAATATTTAATACAATTGATTGGTTCTTCTATTACACTGCAGATTATGGTGAATACTTGTGTTGCGATTTGTTTGCAAGGCAAGAGATTTGCATTACTTAGTGAATTTTGATTGGTTAGATGTGTTTTAAATAGTCAGGTATACTTCATTTTATTAGATCTGATGAAGAGTTATTTAACAACTCGAAAGTGCTTATCCATTTGTTTTTACTTGTTTTGTTTTATTACACTAAATGTTCTGGACGGTGGAAGTTAAGACTGTTTTGTTTTTGCATCTTTATCCATTTCAATCAGTTCCAACTTTTGGGAGCTGCTGGTATTGCTGTTTTTCTTTTACTAATGACAAAACACTTTCAGACCACTCAATTGTTTAGGCACCAATTGTACGATATCAGCAGGCAACAGTTTAGCCTGTTCTAAAAAAAAAGTGCATTTTCCTAGAATGTGACTGGTTGACTGAAAATGACTGTATGAGGACACAGCCCGTTCCCAAATCCACACTGCTTCCAAGTATATAAGCTATAAAAATGGGTGCTCTTTGCCTGCTAATGTACCATGATTGCTAAGCAGTCAGAATGGATAGCTACCACACAAAGCAGTGAGTCTTGAAATATCTTAAGGATCAGAAACAATACCCTAATCTCCAGTGTAATCGTGTGAAGATTTGCCTCTGCACAAGTCTAGGGACTTTGAACAACGTGACCTTGTAAAGCTCTCCCACCATAGGGTAGATGAATCTGTGGCAACTGCCATCAAGGGAGTGGGAATCTGGAATGGACTGCCTTGGATGATTATTGGCAGGTGCATCCAACATTTGAAAGGTCTCTTACATGTTCAATATTCTTAGTAACGGAGACACTAATACAAAAACTGAGATCACCAAATTCTCAATGTCCGCTAAGTATCATATGGAACCTTGCAAAGGGTATTGCAGGAATTATTGTTATCATGAAGCATTCAGTTTTCAGGCAAGGATAAGTCACCAAGCTCTGCACTTTCAGGCATACAGGCTGTAGCTGATGAATGTCTGTAGTTAGGACAAATCCAAGTAGAACCTGACAGGGTTCACTATTAATTCTAGACAGTGTAGCAGGGCTTTGAGAGAGGAAGCAGTCAGAGGTCAGTCAACCAGGTAGGAGAAATCTTGGCCTCCTGCATTGTTTTGCTGGTGGCTGCTACAAATATGCATTTGATGAACGGAATGAGGGATGAGGTAAGCCCAAATGAGTTCTGATTTGGTAATGACTCCTACTCAGAAGTGTGGATATGCTGGACTCTGCAATCTTTGGCATACAGGCCATGCACACTGGCAGTTCAAACACCACACTCGGTCTTCATCAGATAAGAAAAGAACAAGAGACTACATGTTTAGCATTCAAAATACTTTGTGGGTACAAAGTTGTTTAGGCCCTTTGTTCTCTTTGGCATTAAGAAAAAAAATGAAGTATTACCTTCAGCCTTTCACATCTGGTGAGACTTTTTGGAGTCTTCATTTTGTAAGACAGAGTTAACCTATTACAAATAGGCTCAAATACAGGTACCCTATTATCTTGATTTGAAAATTATCTCATAAACAGCCACTTCTGTCAAAATGTATACCTTGATTTCCAAATCAGTCAGTCTTCAACTAGTAGTACCAAAAGGTTCCATGTGTGTTCCTCTATTTCCCCATCTTTATAAATAAACCTCCCCTTGATCTACCTCATTTCGCCTCCTTCATTATGCAGATGATATGGTACTATTATGCACAAACAACTTTGTACCAAACCTCCAGACAATGTGCAAGCAGATATCCAAGCCCTAATCCAATGAATCTCCAACAAAATCAAAACTATGATTTTTGTCACTATACAGAAACTATAAAAAAAAAAAAAAAAAAACTCTGCTTAATTATGAGCATAACAAAACCCCACAGAAGACAGAACCCCTTTTAAATTCATTGCCATTTGGCTTGACCCACTCCCTTAACTTTCACCCTCCACTTTGACCAACTACATACAGAGAAAGGCTACCACTCTATTAGCTTCTGAGCCAAAAACAAACTCCACATGCATTCAACAGGGTTGCCACCTTTTTAAATGCCCAAAGTAGGCCTTGTTTTGTAGAAATGTGAGATTCGGCAGGACAAAAAGTGTACTCATGCCCAGTGCAAAGGACAGAACTTCACTTTTTTACAAGAATAAAAGCTTATTCTTGTAACATCTGATATGCTTATGCTAGTTCATAGTACATGTAGGCATTCCTGATGCAAAATAAATATTTTATGCAACTATTACTGCAAACATGGAAATGTGTTTTGTCCTAAACTAAAATAAATAAATAAATAATGCTAAATGTCCTGAGTTTCTTTTTTTTTTTTGGCAGGACACAAATGACTCCCCCATACAAAGAAGGAGATGGTAACCTTAGCATTCAAATAATCAACACAATTTGCAGATTACCTAGTCCCTAAAAATGAATACCATTATAAAAACACTGAAAAAGGCAAAACGGGTCACTGTTCAAAGAGCTGACCTTCTCCTAGGATTTCATCGATTCAGACACTGTCAACCAGACCCCCCCCCCCCAGCAGCAAGGCTAATTAGACAAGCTTCCTCTTACAGCCTCAGAAACTACAACCTTTTTGCTTCCACTCTGCAACCCCTCAAAATTAAACTCAACTGTCCAGATGACTTCTCCTCTATATTATGTCAAAACCTCTGGAGAAGTATTTCCCCACAAATAAGACAACTCATCCAAGCAAAATGTAGGACTCAACTAAAGGCCCACCACCTCTCGTCAACCAAATGTCACCTAACCTAAGCTAAATCACTCTTTCTCTTACTAGCAACACTCTTGCAACAGAATCTGCCATATCACTTCTCAGGTTTTTTGCTTAATACAAATTCTTCCATTTACTCACAATCTCTGTTTAACATCCTTTACTTCACTCAACCATCTTATCCTTCCCACTTAAACACACAACTAGTAAATACCACACAGACACCTCACCAGAAAACGATAACATTTAATGGCATAACAGATGCTGGAGCATATGTTGCCAACCCAGTCATCACAGACTAACATTGAAAATGGCTTCAGCACAGACATGAACAGCATAAAGATCAAAGCCAGTAACCTTGGAAATGGCACTGAAAAAGGGGGCCACTGGAGATTGTTTCCTCTAGGAAAACAAAGTAACTACCAGCTCCTCCACAGAACAAGAAAGGGAAAAGGCAGTAGACGCCATCTTCTGTGTCCTGACCAAAGCATCTACAAACTTGTCAATCACATTTAGGGAATACAAGTATGGGAGGGCACACTCTCTTCAAAGCTTTTCAAGCACTCTTATTTTGGCTAATCTTTCTATTGACAAAGTTTATAGGAACCTGAGATTTAGTCAGATAAGCAGAAGACAGTTTGCACAACCTGGAGCACTTGGACACTTTTTTCCATCTTCCTTAGAACAGTTTTAGATGTTGTAAAGGAAGGATGGAGATGGTAGTCTGTCTCAGAAAACTAATGCAGCTTTGGTGTCTTTGGAGGCCACGGAATATCCAAAGAGCAAGTCAAAGTTGAGAGCTTTAGCTCTGAAGCAGGTGTCTTGAAACATAAGTAAATGCTTTTCCATACAGAGTATTTGTTTGCGTTGACCGTAAAAGCATTTTGAAATAGAGGACTTAACACGTATTATGCTCCTCTCCACAACATTATAAATATAAAATACATTTATCTTAATGCATAACTTTTATCCTGCAATTTCACTTTTTCAAATCACAGTCTGCATTGGAAGAAAAAAAAAAAAAAAAGGTGGGCAAAATCCACATCACAATTAGAAGTTATGTACTTACTATAATGATGCATTGGTGTTGCCTGTTTTCACTCTTCCTCAACCATTGGGTTTCAGATCAGACCTTGGATCAGACTTTGTATCCACAGCTCAAGCTACTCCCCTTATCCATAATCCTCTCTAAATCCCATATTACCTCAGATAAAGTTTGTTTGCTCCTTGGTATCAGTATACAGGAAAGACAACAGACCCACAAAGGTTAAAACAAACCTATAGAAGCATGGTAGTAAAGGTATATGGAGCGTAGAGAAGGGAAAAAAGTTAAGTGAATATACCTATAGGTCATACCATGAAGCCATAGTAGTATCTTATACCAAAGGAAGGGGGAATAAAGAGGGGGTAGGTTGTGGAAAGATTGAAAACAGAACACAGAAGCATTGTTATGGTAAGTACATAACTTTTGTATTTTACATCTTTTTCATCTGTCCCTCAAACACTGGGACAGCCTAGTATAACCATATGGTGGTTTCATGGAAGGACACTCCGGAGTACTGCAAAACCAAAGGCTGGCCTATTCCTAGAAAGTATACCCAATTTGTAATGAGCTATGAAGGTATGAGCCTTGGACTGGGTAGGAGCAGCACAAATACCATCTACAGAAGCTCTGGATTGGAAGGCAGAAGAAGTGGATACTGACCTGGTGGAATGAGCTTTGTGCTGATCTTGGCAGGGACAAGTCCTTTTATTTTTAAAACACAAGAAATATAAATCAGCGAGCCACTGTACTAATGGGACCTTTGACACAGATTGCTCCAATTTAGCTCTTGAAAAAGAAATAAATCACTGACTGGAGTTCCTACAAGTTTTTGTTCTATGCAGATAAAATCTCAGTTGTCTGTGCACATCCAATAAATAAAACATATATTCTCCTTTACAGGAAAATTCTGGAAAGAAAACTGGTTAATTTACGGACTGGTCAAGGAAGAACGCAGAAGCTACATTTGGAAGAAAAGAAGGGTTTGTGCGAAGAGAAGCCTTATCTTTATGAAAGATAACATAAGGCGACTATCTGCCAAGACAAAGCCTGGAGTTCACATACTCAACTAGCTAATGTAACAGCAACTAGAAGAAAGTTTTTCAGGAAAAGAACATTAAATATGCATTTGCTGTTGGTTCAAACTGAGACGGAGTTAAAGCCTGAAGAATAGTCAAGTCCCAGGGAGGGGTTTGTCCCTTAATGGGTGGTCTGAGTAAAAACGTACATTTGAGGAAGGCAATGAGTGATCTTGACCAGCATTGATAACTGGAGATTGCAGACAGCTGTACCTTGATTGAATAACTTGCTCCACCACAGAAAATGGAGGCTAGGAAATCTAATACTGGTGGAATGGGTGCAAGAGAGGAGTCTAGGTGTCGCTCACTGGCCCACGCAGGACATCATTGCTATTGTGCATCTTCCTAGTGGAATCCTTTTGGGAAAAAAGCATGGACCGTCTAATCATCGCAAGAAGTGGAAAAAAACATGAGGTTAACTTGAGGGCTTGTATGTCTGGTTGAGACGGATCTGGAGGGAGAACCAGAACTCAAGAAGGTTATACCATATGACGGAAAAGTAGGGAAACCACACTTGGCGATGCCAGAATGGGGTAATGAGGATATCCCTGCTCTTCTGTTGATATGCTTTCAGTAATAATTTTGATACGAGGGGAGTTGGGATGGTAAACTTAAGGGATAACAGGGGGCCAATCATGAATCAGAGCATCTTTCTGCATCTCCTCCTTTGGGGAGAGGAAATTAGGGCAAAATACCTACTGCATTTGAAATTGTAGGCAGAGAGATCACATTATGGCTGGCCCCCACTGATGAAAAATCTGTTCCACCACCAACGGATTGAGAAACCACTTGCGAGGTCTCACAAATAGATCTACTTAGTTTGTCTGCTAAGGCGCTGGATTTCACCGGGATGTGCACTGCCAAAAGAAAGCAGTCTGAAGAGATTGCCCATTGTCACACTCTCACTGCCTCCTAACATAATGGATAAGTGCAGGTTCCAAAATGTTTGCTGATGTACCAGACCACAGACTTATTGTTGGTCTGTATGGCAATTGTCCCTTGAGAAAAGAAGTCTCGAAATGCCTTAGACATTAAGAGAACTGCCCTCTTTTCTAAGACCTTGATGTGAAGATTGGCCTCTAAGGTGGACCACATACCTTGGATTGTCCATCCCATGTAATGTCCCCCTACCCCAGCTTGGGAGCATCCATGGTCGCCACGGCCTTGGTCAAGTGTAGGACAATGGGGTGGCCCTAAGAGACATCTGGTGCGTGAATCCACCAGGAGACATGCTGCTTGCAGATCTTTGTTACTCAAATGGACAAAGGTCACGGGATGTCAATTCATAAACCAATGTACTGCTAGAGTCCACTGTAGTACTCATACAGAATCTTGCTAGAAGCAGAACAGTTATGGAGGCCCCATTGAACCAAGAAGCTAAAGGACCAAACTGGCTGTTGATAACTGAAGAGACAAAAGGAGTGTGGTCTGATGCTGCAATTTGGGTAGTCTGGATTGAAGGAGTTGTGTCACTTGAGAAAATGTATCCATATGAGTGCCTATGAACTCCAGGGTTTGGGGTGGGGGTGGTGAGAGATTAGATTTATTGTAGATGACTGTGATGCCTAGGCAAAGACATAACTGTAGCAGGTAGTCCCTGGCATGCATCAGCAGATGTCTGGTAGGAGCAGTGTGAGGATTCAGTTGTCCAGGTAGGGAAACACCTGGAATCCCAGCTATCTTAGGTGAGTTACAATCACTGCCATACGCTTGCTGAACACCTGGAGGGCTGTGGCGAGACCGAAGGCCAGGACTCTTAACTGATAATGACTGCATACTCAATTGTCCTTCCTCAAAACAGGGAGTATGGACTGGCTTGTAAACATTTGGAAATTCGAGTGTTTGATAAACTGGTTCAAGTGGCTTAGATCCAATATTGGCCTGAGGCCCCCAGTTTTTTTTGGCACCAATAAAAATCTCGAGTAAATTATGAAACCTTGCTAGTCGTGTGGGACTTCTTGGAGGACTCTTTTTATGAGCAGCTTTTTTATTTCGAAAGCTGTTTCCTTTCTCTGACAGGGGTGGTACAACAAGAATTTTTTCTTGAGTGAGTGGGTGGAAGAAGAGAAATGGAACATCATAACCTCTGGAAATTATTTTCTGCATCCAGACACCTTTAGTGATGGATGTCCAGGTTTCTGGGTGCAGAGATAAGCACCCACAACTGCCAAGAGTGCAGCAATTGGGCAACCGTTCAAGGGCAATGGAAAGGCTTCCCAAAAAAGGGACCTCTGAAGCCTTGATTTTGCGGGTCCCTCTGCCATACAGGCAACATCTATCATTAGGGTTTACCACTCTGCCATGGGCGGATTTGTTTCCATAGGAGTCCTTAGAAAACTTCTGTGATTTTCAGAACCACATCTTTCTTTCTCCATTCCCTAAGGCAGACAGAGTTATTCCATCCTGCTCATTCCTAGACAGAGCCTCAAACTTTGGGTCAAAACAGGCTAAAACCACCAAAAGGTGCCTTGACGAAGGACATTTTGTAGGGCTATGCAAAGTCACAGAGGTGCATCCAGGTGTGCCTCCTAATTAATGCCTGAACACACTGCTCTGCTCTCAAAATGCCTTCCAAGGAGTATGAAACTAGATGCACAGAGGTATCCGACAGACTGAAGGGTGGCCAGTTGCAAAGAGATGGTCTTGTGGTCCTCTGCCAATATGGAACAGAGAAAGAGATTTGTTACCCTCTTTTGTAAGATCCTTCTGAAACCTTGTGAAATTTGCCAGGTAATTCAGCGACCATACAGCAAAGGTCACTGAAGCAAAAATTCACTTTCTAAATCTAGTTAGTGCCCTAGACTCTCTGTTAGTGGGGGTGGGGTGGACAAAAGGACTTTGATTGCAAAGTTATTTTATGGTGGCTGTCACAACTAGCAATGTTCCAATGGGGCACAGTCCTTGCATCTAGGTACTTATCTGACAATTTAGGAATAGGTTCTGTGGTATCCGTATCCTTCCATGCCGGAGTTTAAAAGAGGTTCACCTTTTGTCCGGGGTAACACCGACCCAGACAATCCCAAAATTCTCAGATCCATAATCACCAAAGCAGAGGGATGGATCAGAGTGAGAGTTAGTAAAGCTGGTTGGGTTGGTCCAAAGCTCACAGGTCTAATGGGGGATAGACACGGAAGTAAATCGCAAATGAATTTGAGTCCTGAGAAAATGTCTCATGATTCTGTCCACATCTGCTTAGGACAGGATCCTGGTCAACCTAAAAGACAAAGAGGTAGATGGAGATCTTGAAACTCTATAGGAGGTTTCCAGTAACAAATAAGAAAGCAGCCTTGATGAAATCTGCTCCAAGGAAAATGACCTCTATTGGAAGGAGACTTATTAGAGGATAGTATCAGTGCTAAGGAAGTGGACAGCTCTAATGTCTTGGATATTTTGGAAGGTGGAATCAAAACTGGCACAAGTGAGGACGGCAGACAAGGGAATGCTTGCTCAACTCCTTTGGCTTTTCCTTGGACTTCTCTCTTCTCCCCCCCTGAGATTTCTCCAGCAGTTTCTTTGTGGAGGGAGAAGCTACAGATCCTGAAGAGAAGGAAAAAGGTAGTAGACCCTTAAGTACTAACTTGTTCCTGCACTTAATCAAGGCTCTGTGGTTGAAGTTAGAACATATCTTGCACTGAACGTCAAGATGTTCCAGCCACAAGACATTATACATACTATAAATGGGCATCAGAGTTGGGTATCTTGTACCTACAAGATGAGCACTTAAAACCAGTAGGCTTATCCCACATTATCACAGCATGGTAGTTCAAACCTAAAGACAAAAGTTAGAAACAACAAAAACAAAATAATTCCAAAGAAGAAAAACACCACAAGACAACTTTACCAGCAATGGTAACAAGGTGTTGTCAAAGTTTAGGAAAGAAAAAACATAATGGTACAAAGACAGAAAGAAAAAAGATGCAAGGGCTAGAGTAAAAAATATATAGCGATACAAAACACCACAAATATGAGTGTGTGTGTGTGTGTGTGTGTGTGTGTGTGTGTGTGTGTGTATATATATATATATATACATATATATATACACACACACACACACACACAATTATATATATAAATAAATGTGTGTGTGCATCTGTGTATGTATCATATATAAATATATATATATATATATATATATATATATATATACATAAACTAGGGGAGGTAGGAGTAAAGAGCAACAAGAAATAAAGACCCTATCAAAGAAAATATGCCAAAAAGGTAGTCACTTATTTCCCAAAAGCTTGAGCCATGTTACCCACATCTGTCACTAGAAGCAGTAAATGAAATCTGAGGTAATATGAGGCTTGGGAGAAGATTTTGGGTAAGGGAAGGAGCTTGAACTACAGATCCAAAGTCTGAGAAGTCAGATTAGAGTTTGGATCCTAGACCCAAAGGTTGAGGAATGGATGAAAAAAAGACATCAGATCAATATTTTTTAAACTGGAACAATGATGGAAGGAAATGGGCACAAAATAAGGCAAGGGGGAACAAAAGTCTAGAAAATCCTACTAAAATTCCATATACAGAGTTCCAGAAAGAAATGGAGGGAGGTAAGATAACCAGAAACAGGAATAAAAGTTATTTTCTGTTACAGAAAAATTCTCACCAATTACTGGCATACATAGCCTGATAACACTTCTCTATGTGAATGCTGCGAATGACAGAGTTCTGGAGAAAAACGGCTTGTGGTACATTTGAGATATAGGAGGAATCAAAGCAGCCTGAGAAAATTTTACATGCTGAGCTGCCCTAAAGTCTGTTGACTTTAATCCTTTTTTTTTTTTTTTTTTTTTTAACCAAGAATGGCTTTCCTCATACCAAATATCTATACTCCACTCCACTTTTTGTTTAAATGTCTTGTATTTATCAAGGCTATTTTCATATCATTCTTCTTTGGATCATTTTTGGTCACTTTCTTGGTGTGTAGTTTGTGCAAGTCTAAGATAATATATGGATAAAAACTTTGCCATTCTTAAGGACTTCCAAGATGGCTGCACACTGAGTAATAGCTTGACTCTAGCTCGATTTGTGTGAAAACAGAGAAAGCCAGTAGACTTTTGTGTTTATGGGTACATTTCAGTAACTGTACTGCCTGGATATCATGAAAAAAGAAAAAGAGCACATGGAAAAAATCCGCTAAAAAGTGAGGAAGAAACACTGACTGGGGAAAGTTCTGCAGCTCTTCAGCAAAAAGCAATGCTTCCTCCAGACATTACTTCCAATAACCTACAAGAAGAGACAAGACAATGAAACACTGATGGAGTATATAAACACAAACTGCAAAAGGCTGTGAATATGGAAGAAGCTTTAAACAGATACTCAGATGAGATGGTAAAGCTGCAAAAATCAGAGGTGGAAATGAAGAAAGAGCTGTCTGAATACGAGACTGCTTGGGAAGAGATGTTTAAAAAGAAATAATAGAATTAGAGGACAGAGCACATAGGGAAAACCTGAGATTTTCAGCTATATTTATTTATTTGACATTTGTTTACCAGGGTGGTCTGACTGGGTCTACAGAACCAATTTTCAGCAGAGGTCCGGGGAGAAAAGCTCCAAATCCAACAGTACAAATCACATTAGAAATACTAGACAAAATAAGTTGAAAGAACAAAACTATGTTACAAGATGTTACCATATATACTACACATCTAGACGATTCTATAGAGTTAAAAACATTACAGGCAATAACAGTCACTCTTCACTATACATGATGTAGTGTTCAAAAATAGTACACAGGTAGAGCAATGTGCAATACTGACTGCTATAGCACATAAAAATAAATAAATAAATAAATAGAATGTTAGTTTCAGTTAGGAAAATTATAGCCAGAAAGTTAGTGATGCAGAAAGACAGTGAGAGTTAAAACGAATAGAAGCAATACAGCCTGAGCAGTAGCTTAATGATACGGTACAGAAACAGAGAAGGAGTTAGAAGAGACTTAGGATCTTGCAGACTGTGAAGGATTGAAATGTCACAGAAGAGGAACTTGAGGCTAGTGTGGAAGAGGAGGAAGTGCCGAGCATTAGGCAGGCTTTATGCAGGAGCAGAGCCTTGTCTTTTTGAGATAATTTTTAAGAGGCTTTGAAATGGGTTAGGCCAGGCATAGAGGTAGTGAATACCAAAGTATAGAAACAGAGTATGACTACAGCGAGTGACCTGGTTTTCTTGTGAGTTTTGGGATAGCCAAGAGCTTTTTGTCTTCTGATCGTAGGGATTGATTTGGTGTGTAAGGTGTGACTAGATTGTTTAGTGCAGGGCAAGCAGTAGGCTTGAAAATAAGGTTGCGCAAGGTGGACAGCTGAATAAGGGCAAGTTGGTTTGGAAGTTCAAGCCAGTTTAATTCTAGGAGTGGTTTACAGTGGTGTGTGTGATATTTTACAGTTTGTGGCAAACTTTGCTGAAGCACGTCTTGTTTATGGTAGAAGTTTGTAAGTTAGTTAGGACAGGAGCACCATAAAGAAGGGAGGGAAGTAAAAATTTTTTGCAAGGGTAGCTTTGGTTGCTGTAGTAAAGAAATGTTAGTTTCTATAAAAAACAGTCCCATTTTTGATGAGTTTTCTTTATATTTTGCTGTATATGGGGGTCGAATGAAAGTTTGTCGATAACTCTTAAAAGTTTGGTTTCCTGCACTATTTCTATGACTATTGTCAGATGCAAGGAAGTTAAAATGATCAGTGACAGGGGAGGTGTTCTTGGAATGAAAAAGTTCTAGTTTTGTCTTCTTTGGATTAAGAAAGAGTTGGGCATTTCTCAGCTAAGATTCGACTGTAGTAAAGGACTGCTGAGTTTTTGAAACCAGAGAAGGAGCACACTGCATTAATTTTATGAAAGCACAAATAAGCTACTGGACTGATATTTCACAGCAGGAGTTGTTAGTAGAAAGGGCACATCATGTTTATACTTCAAACCTGGCTGTGAGAAAGCAACCAAGACCATAAATAGTTGAGATGCAATCCTACCAGCAGGAGTTGATTCTGACAAAACCGTGGCAGAAGGACAACATACTAAAAGTGGGAGATAGCAGAATGCTTGTGGAAAATGATTACTCATTGTACATCAGGAAGAAGAGGGGTAAATTTATCCCACTATTCAGGGAATGTCGAGACGCAGGTGTGAGATTCAAACTGCTGTACTCAGCTGTCTTCAAGGTATTCTTACCTTGAGTGATTAAATCATTTTCTTATGAAGTACATGCTAAGGAGGAAATACTAAAGTTTGTCCAACAAAAAGTGACCTGTGAAACAGAAGGATATTCTGCTTCCTGTTCTTCTGGTAATTAAGATCACAGAGAGATGAACTGTGAAACCTTTTCCACTGTTTCAATGGCAAATGTTTGAGAGAAGGAAGGGAGTACGAGAGTTTACTAGAAGAATCGACAGTACATTGGAAATGAAGCAGAGACATGATTTGGGAGATGGAGATGAACAGTAATAAAACCAGTAACAATGTGGGATTACAATGCAATAATTATACATGTGAAATATGAGAGAACAAGAAAATCTGGAAGTATTGCACTTTTTCAGAATTTGTTGGATTGTGGGGGACTCAAGTATATGCCCTACTTCATGTCAACAAGAAAATGCTTTATGAAGGGGAAGACAGGGGAGAACATTAACTGTAGGTAAAATAAAACATTCTTTTTTTCTTAATAGTATTTTTGTGGGGTATGGTTTTGTTTGCCTACTATAAAGTAAAGTTTTGTTAAATTTTAAGTATAATGGAGATTGTAAATAGGTGCTGCTGTTCTTTTCCTTTCTTTCTCCCTTCTCTCTTTCATCTTGTTCAGTTTCTAAGAAATGCAGGCACTGCAATATAAAAAAAGCCTGGTTAAAAGAGCATGACAAAGAAAAATTGTGTTTTTTCTCATTCTTGCATGGGAAATGACTGGATTAAAGACTTTAGATTGATTTAGTAAAAAGTTTTAAGAGAAAGCAAGTAAAGGAAAGAAAATACTGAATATCAGGAGGCTTTTTTCTAGCAATGAATGTATGCTTAGTAGCAATTCTTTATCTGGCTCTCATGTCTCTATGGAAGCAATCTGATCATGAGAAATTGGCAATCTGGTTCTAATGTCTCCATGGAGACAATCTGTTAAAGAGAAATTAGTTACAGTCTGGAAGAGTGGTACTGGCTTGGGGGGGGGGTAGAGAGAAACTTGATTAGGAAATAATGTTCTCTGAAAGCATTGAGGGGTTTTCACAGCTGGGAGAGCTATGAAAAGATAAGACAAAACCAGTTAGCACTTAGTAAAAGCACAGGCCGTACCACGCATCTTAGCATGGATAACCTTTCGTTTGGGTTAACTCAATTCTGAATGTGGCTGTCAGTTTGGGACATTTGTTTGTATTAGGAGGGTAAAACGTCAATATTCGAATATTTACATAGCTTTGTTGTTGGTATTAAATTAATAGGTTTGGGGGGGGGGTTGAGGGCTTTCAATAAGCACAAGTTCAAATGGATATGGCAACAAACAACTGTGGAAAAGTTCAACCTGCCAAACAGTGCATGCATGCAACACAAAAGCTAGAACTAGACATTTAACAAAAAAGGTGTTATACATAAAATGTGGGAATAATAACTTTTTAATACAATGATGCTTTCTGTAATGTCTTTAAATGTCAATGGTCTCACAGATATATACAAGAAAGAAAGAATAGTGTACTGTATTAAAAATGTAGAGTACTAAAATCTCCAAGGCAGCTGGAAAGGAAAGTCTGTACACCAAGCCGTATATTAAAAGGTTTATTCCACAAAATGAAATACAAGCACTTTCATTTTAACTGCTTTAAAACGTCATCAGATATACCTAGGTACGGTTTTAACATTCATTAAATAGTCCATAAAATAATAGTATGACACTCAAAACATCAATTCTTAAAGAGAACAGATACACAAAAACATTCATTTTAAGCATATACTAAACACTAACTTATTACCCTATATTAACTTATATATACAAAAAAAAGATAACCAACTTAAGCATTTTAATAAATATAATGAAATACAAAACAGCCGACAGTCCTTAGAGTAAAAGCTCCATAGTGAATAAAAGTCCAATAAATAAAATCAAAAGTCCAACTACGGAGCTACCACAGTACATGATTCTCTAGGCAGAGCTTCTACAACTAGTAGCGGTAGGCAATAACTGAATAAAAACTACAATATAAAATAACACAGGTTTATTAATATATTAGAGGCAAGCGCTTTCACTTAGGAGCTTCATCAGACCTTGTAACAACATTAAAACCACTGGAAAATAAAAAAATATATATATATATATATATATATATATATATATATATATATATATATATATATACATACATACAATGAGATAACAGCACAATTGAAGCTAATCAGTTAATTAGATGTTTTTAAAGAAATATAACTGACATACACCTATAAGTTAAAAATCTATGAACATAGAAGGAGGCTGCATAAATGATTTTTAGTTAATGTTATGTTATATTATGACTCTAGTATAGGATTGTATTTAATCTTTTAGTAGTTGTAGTGTTCTTGTTTGCATTTATTAATTTTGAATGTTCATAGATTTTAACTTATAGGTGTATGTCAGTTTAGAGATGGACTTTTTAAAGCAAGTTGAGACCTTAGCAGGTATCTCTAAACTATTCATTCTAGCTGCCCACACCAGTTGTCCTTTTACTACAGCTTTTTTGTGTTTATACAGATGGGAGCTAGAAAAATGAAATAGCATGTTAGAGTATGTAGGCTTTCTATACACACTAGCCACATATTCATCTTCATCATAATCCTTCCTAATCATGACATCCAAATATGCTATACTTTGTATATCATATTGATATGTAAAGTTCAAAAAATTGTGCTAGTATTAATATTGTCTATAAATTCCCTTAATTTCATGCCCTCCCCAAATAAGGAAGATGTCATCCAGGTACCATAAATAGAATTCTATATGTTCAATATATGAACTATTTAATATATACCGGCGGTCCCATTCAAGCATGACTACGTCAGCCAAAAAGGAACCTACCGGAGAACCCACGGCAACACCTTCCCTCGGTTTATATTTGTTATTGTCAAAAAAATTGTTCTTTAAAACTATATCTAACAACTCTATTACATTATTTACCAGGACCTGATCCATTCTTTTACTTTCCAAGTAATCCCGTGTCCAATCCAAGGCAACATGATGTGGAATCATGGGATACAAATCCCATACATCAATAGTGGTCATCAAATTAGATGCATTAAATTTGACCCTATTTATCTTATCCAGAAAAATACCACGAGTCCTTACATAAATGTAGATCCTGTGCTAAAAGATGTTTACATTTAATATCTATGTACTATGCACATGCTACTGTTATGGAACCCCTTCCATCTACTATTGGTCTCATGGGTGGGTCGCTAATGGATTTATGGATGATGTCCTCTAAAGTAAAATTTTAATATCATATTTAATGAAGGAAACCATGTTTTAGACTCACTTTGGGTCAGTAGTACTTACAATCCTCCTTTACACCTCATTTTGAATGCTTTTGAAAAAATGTGCGAAATTGTTTTATGTGCTATATATGGGGATAATAAAAGAAGGGAAGGGAACCAACAGAGGGAAGCTGAGGACATCATGGAGTACATACAGCAAAATGAATTACGAGTTATGAAACCAGATAAGGGGGGGTTATCGTTATGACACAAGTTTACAAAGATAGTACAATAAAAATCCTTAATAGTAAAGCCTATGAATGTGCTAATAGGTCTGAATTAAATAAAACATATGTTGTGGTTAACAATCAAATTCATGACATGTTCATAGAAAGAAGGATTTCAATGGACAAATTTAAGTATTTAACAGTCATATCCCCTAGGATACGTATTATTTTTCGTGTGCATACGATCCATAAATGTTAGAGACCCACCCATGAGACCGATAGTAGATGGAAGGGGTTCCATAAACAGTAGCATGTGCACAGTACATAAATATTAAATATAAACATCTTTTAGCACAGGAACCACATTTATGCAAGGACTCGTGGGATTTTCTGGATAAGATAGAGTTGAATTTAATGCATCTGATTTGACGACCACTTTTGATGTACGGGATTTGTATACCATGATTTCACATCATGTTGCCTTGGATTGGACACGGGATTACTTAGAAAATAAGACAATGGATCAGGTCCTGGTAAATAATGTAATAGAATTGTTAGATATAGTTTTAAAGAACTTTATTTTTTTTTTGTCAGTAACATATATAAACAGAAGGAAGGTGTTGCCATGGGTTCTCCAGTAGGTTCCTTTTTGACCAATGTAGTCATGCCTGAATGGGAACTCAGGTACATATTAAATAGTTCACATAATGAACATATAAAATTCTACTTACGGTACCTGGATGACATCTTCCTTATTTGGGGAGGGGATGGAATTAAATTAAAGAAATTTATAGACTAAATACTAGCACCAGTTTTTTGAACTTTACATATCAATATGATATACAAAGTATGGCATATTTGGATGTCATGATTAGGAAGGATTATGATGAAAATGAATATGTGGCTAGTGTGTACATGAAGCCTACATACTCTAACATGCTATTGCATTATTCTAGCTGCCATCCTTATAAACAGAAAAAAGCTGTAGTAAAAGGACAACTGGTGAGGGCAGCTACAATGAAAAGTTTAGAGATGGACTTTTTAAAGGAAGTTGAGACCTTAGCAGGTATGTTTATAAGAAGGGGATACCCATATGCTATGATTCACGAAATAACAGAAGAGACATCCCATAAAGGTGAGAATGGTTACTATGTTCCCACTTTGAAAAAAGGAAGGAATATTAGAGCTACAGCAGTGGAAAGGGTCAAAAGTAGAGATTATAATAGGGCTTTTATCACCTCCTTTAATGAGGCAAGTGCTGACATTAAATGGCTTATGGAGAAAAATTGGAGAATTTTTTTATGAAAGCACAAGTATGTTGCATACCTTGGGGGATGCACCTACCATAATATATAGAAGGGGATAGAACATAAATGTTGGAAATGAAAAAAATAAGTACAAAACAAAAGAATTGTGGGACGTCAAAATGTGGTAGATGTAACTACTGCAGATATATATTAGAGGGGAATGTTATTAACCTGAGGGATATGAATTTTTATGTACAAGGTCGATTTAATTGCGAGACAATGGGGGTTATATATGGGGCTAGATGCCAGGGATGACAGGCGTTTTACATCGGAAAAACGGAATGTAGATTACGTAATAGAATTTATGAACAAATATATGAGATTAAGAAAAATAAATCTACAAATGCATTGTTTTGGCATTTAGAAGAATACCCAGAGCATAGTTTTAAATTTAGTATATTGGAAAAGGTAGAAAAAGATGTGAGGGGTCCATGGTCTACCTATTTAGAACAGCAGGAGTTAAAATGGCAACTGCGTTTAGTGGCATTATAGATTCTCAAGGGCTTAATGATTTTGTTAGCATAGCCCCAGTTCTTAAATTAAAAGCCTTGGCAAGTTGATTTAAGCATATTTACTAAAATGCTTAAGTTGGTTATCTTTTTTGTATATATAAGTTAATATAGGGTAATAAGTTAGTGTTTAGTATATGTTTAAATGTTTTTGTGCATCTGTTCTCTAAGAATTGATGTTTTGAGTGTCACATGATTACTTTATGGACTATTTTATGAATGTTAAAACAGCAGCTAGGTATATCTGATGAAGTTTTAAAAAAGTTAAACGAAAGTGCTTATATTTCATATTTTGTGGAATAAACCTTTTACTATATGGCTTGGTGCACAGACTTTCCTTTTCAGCTGCCTTGGAGTTTTTAGTAGTCTGTGTTAATGTTTGGCTTAAAAATGTAGGATACAAATAGTTGTTACAGGTGACACGTGGAAAGAACTAACCATGTGAATTGGATAAAGAAAGATTTTCAGAATGGCTATTCAGCGGAATATCTGGGACAAAGGCAAAGAGGAGCACTCACATGAATTGTAACAGGAGCTCAAACAGTGATGCAAGAGGATATAAAGATAATGGCAGATTTGTAGTGCTAAGGAGTATTGGCAAGGGAGAAGGATTATACTAGCATGTATTTTGTATTCCACCTAAAACTGCTACAAGGGAGCTTAAGAATATTCTGGGAGAAATATTCAGTTTTCAGCAAGGAATATTACTTATAGGTGGGGATTGGAATTTGATTTCCAGTAGTGAAGATGTGTCTGGGGGTACTGAAGGGGAAAGTATAACCAATGGAGAGTAGATTTTTGAAGATATTTATGAAAATATTTGGCATGGAAGATGTGAATTCAATAATAGGAGTTTGGATGACTTTACATATTATTCCCCACGATATAAAACACAGGACTAGGCTAGACAGAATTTACATTTCACAGCAACATGTGCATTTAACTGAAAGTCTTGATACACACACCAATAACTAATTCAGATCATGCACCAGTAATTAAAAATAAAAACACAGGATAATGAAATAAAAATGAGACACTGGCGCTTTCCCACCTATCTGTTGAAAAGAGAGGAATTTAAGGATTGGGTAGCAGAGATTATTTAGGAGCTATTCAAGAGGATAGAAATTAATTCTGAAAATATATCTAGTTGGTAGAATCAAATTAAGGTGGAGTTTAAAAATACGGTGGAAATAAAAGAAAGGGTGCTATGGTTAAGAAGCAACAAGAATTTAGAGGGACTGCCAAATGTTAAATAATTACAGAATGGGGGAATCTCAGAACTAGAAGAGGATCAACTGCAGAATGCTAATCAGAAAATAAGGGACTGAGTCATGGGCTAATGACATTAGGATAAACAAGACTATAGAAGGACTACAGTTTAATGAGGGAATAACATCTGAGATCCAACTATTTGCAGATGACGTACTTATTACTAGAAAAGGGAATGAGTCTTCAATAACCTCATTATTTTATTCCATCAATATATTTCAGGAGATGTCTGGTCTGTCTTTTAATGATAAAAAAATGAAATTCTTACCTATATATGCAAACAATAGTAATAGATCCATAGAAAATAATAAATTCTAATACAGATCAGATTATAGACTTGGGAATTACTCTTGCTAAAGATACAAGATCAATAATACATCTAAACAACAATAAATGTTATGAAAACATTCAAACACTAATACAGAAGTGGAACTCAATCCTATTCACTACAGAAGAAAGGTTGACAATCATAAAAATGATAATCTTACCTAACATTTAATACATTATTCAATCTATTTTAATATTTCCCTCAAAAAATTTTACCAATAAGCTAAATTCTTTGATATTAAAGTTCTTTTGGTTTCCCCAAAAATCCAGAATAGCTCTTAAACAACATATGAATAGTTGGAGCAAAGGAGGAATAGCATTTCCAGATCTATACCTGCATTCAAATTCTTCTATAATTAGGGTAGTTGCACAGCTTTTAGAATATTCATATCTAGCTAAATGGAAGCTATATTGGGAAGTCATTGCTATGCAATTAATAAGACCTCCAATTTATAGGCTAGAAATAATAAATAACCCAAAGTTATGGATATTACAGGATTTTACTACACACAACACCCAGTCATACAATCAGCTATATCCATAACATTATAACGGTCTTTAGAGATTTCATATATAAACATCTTAGATACAAAGTGTTTTTTTCTACTTTTTCCCATAGCCTTTACAAGAATCTTTACTAACTTCTGAATCTAATAAAATCACAATATTTAAACAAAATTATCTTAAGTTTTGGTTTCAACTGACTTCAGATAAAGTCAAGAATGTAGATTTAATATTACAGGAATTTCAACTGGAAAAATCCCTATGGTTATATATGCAATCCCTTAGATTATTTATAGTCAATAAAATAGATTTGATCTCTCCAATAGTCAAATATGATACTAGTATTCTATTTGATTATCTTCAATCTGTGCTTCAACATAAACATACCTATACAGGTAAACTTTCTTTTATATACAGAATCATAAGAGAGGAAATTAATACTTGCTCAGAAAGCTACTGGAATTACTTTTACACAATCAATAATGAAGCTCCAAGTGATCAAGATAAAATTAATATATTAGGATCAGCAGGAAAAACTACTCAGTCACTTAAATGGAAATTGTTCACTTGGAAATTTATGTGCAGAGCTTTCTACACACTTCAATTCATGAATAAAATTAATAGAAAACAGAATATCTGTAACAAATGCAAGTCAGATGTAAACATACATTGGGTGCACATGTTTTATGATTGCCTGCCATTAAAACATTTTGGAGAAAAGTTAATGAATTTTTACAGGCACTCTACAGTTAATGTCACACTTAAGTCCTTGGTCCTTTTTAATACACATATACCCCATAGAATTAAGAAAATAAAATATCCTATACTCTGGGTAATGCTTACTGTGGCTAGAAAGAGTATTACTAAAAACTGGATATATGATTCTCCTCCTACTTTTATTGAATTCAAGAACATCTTAAATTAAGTCTGTCTTTTACAACTTAAGACTATAGATTCAAGAACAACTAGAAAGACTTATGCTTATCATATGTGGATTAATTTACATTTGTTGAAAAAAAGATCAATAGTTACAGTCAAATGCTTCTGTTTTATTTGTTTTTTTCCATATGTGATGCTAATCAAAAATGGTCAAAGTTAAACATTTATGTGAAGATTAATGGATGTCTTTGTAAATACCGTAGTTATTCTACTTTTCATTTATTTCTTATGGTTATGTGATTTTTGTGTTATAATCTCAGAATGTACACTTTTTTCTGTTAAGTTTATGTGATTGTTTACACACATTTTATCTACAATCAATAAACTTTAAAAAAAATGAAAATAAGGGATTACCTCGATAATATACAGAAGTTTAGAAATATTGCTGTTAAGCAACTGTTTTTTGATAACACTAGAGCACAAAAACTTTTAGCACAATGACTTAGGCAACAGAAAGTAGAAAGGGCTATCACTAAGCTTGGGGACCGCACAACAAGGAAGGTAACAGGAGATCCTGTAGAGGTATTAGAAATATTTTGGAAATTCTATGAAAGTCTACATAAAGCAAAGAAATATGAAATCAAGAAAACATACAAAATTAAATATTTATGGAAGAATTAAATATGCCAAGGTTAGAGGTAGATGAGGCTCAATTACTAATGGTTAGGATAGAGAAGAGATGAGATAAAATATTGTGATGTATACCCATCTACAGGAAAGTCCTCAGGAATAGATGGTATCCCTGTGGAAGTTTGGAAACTAGGAGGGGAAAAAAACTGAAATATCTGGAAGGTTTTGTTTAACAGTATTTTAAGAGGAGGAGGAGTACTAACATCATGAAACAAAGCAGTGGTAGATGTAATACCTAAACAGGGTAAAGCTCCATCAGATCCAGCTTCATACAGGCCCATTTCAATACTAAACCAGTATTATAAAGTGTTCATGTCTATAATGGCTAAAAGAATAGCAAAAGTAATGCCAAACTGACAGATATGGATCAACGTGGTTTTGTGGAGAGGAGGCAAACATTTGACATTAACAGAACATTGATGATCCAGAGGGAAGCAGAATGCAAGAAAATACCATTGTTTGCGGGCCTTGATGCAGAGAAAACATACGACAGAGTAAGCTGGGACTTTATGAACAGGGCAATGAAAGCATCTGTATTTCCTGGAAAAAAAAAAAAAAAAAAGGTTAATTAGGAGGATATATGAGGAACCTGAGGCGAAAACTGAAATGCCCGGGGTCATCTCTGATAATTTCTGCTTGAACAGAGGAACCAGGTACTGGTGTCCTCTTTCCCCTTTATCTGCATTATATTTAGAACCACTGGCAAAGAAACTAAAGGACTCAGAAATTCACGGATATAAATGGCATGGGAGTCAAGAAATGCTGGCTCTATTTGCAGATGACATAATTTTATACCTGACAAAACAAGAAACATTACATAGTTGTGGAACATTTTGAGACAGTTTCAAATCTTTTTGGAATATAAAATTAATGAGGCTAAAACAAAGGCAATAGTGGTAAAATATGTACCTACATATGAATTGGTTCAGCAATGTCCATATTTATGACGACATGATACAATGAAGTATTTCAGAGTATGGATTAAAAATGATTCTGGTGTGGCAGCTAAGGATATGTGGGAAGAGATCAAAACAAAAGATAATACAAAAACTGAGAAAATGGAAACTTTGTTATATGGATTTGGTTTGTAAGATGTAAGCAGCGAAAATGTTTTTAATCCCATTCGTTTTGTACACAGGTCAGGCATATTTTTTTATCAACCTAATGCAAAGTTTTGGATAGCAATTAATAAAGAGCTGAAGGACTATATGGGAGGAGAAGACAGCAACAGTCACGTGGTATAAGTTGAATTTTTCCTCAGGTAGATAGCAATATGGAGGTGTGATAGGGAAGAAAAAAGTAATTGGGAACATATTTTTTGAGAATGCAGTGAGTTGGCAGACTAAGCATTCCCTGCGGGATGCACTGCCAGAGATGCTGAGTAGGCAGACTGATGTGACGAGGGGGATGATTTTTCTGAGCTACGATACAGAATTGGAATTGCCTAGACATTGCAAAGCCATGCTATGTCTAATTATGGTGGCTGCCAAAAATGCAATTACTAGAAAATGGAAATCAAAATCTAAACCAACTATATTAGAAGCAGTGAATATAGTAACATAGATAGAACTGGAACCGAGATCTTTATAAAAAGGTAGGAGCAAACTACATATGAAAAGTGGGAACCGTAGGAACAATACATACTGGGAAGGAATGAGGTTTAAAAGAAGACAGGACTTAAATGAACTACGTAATGTTTGACTGAAAATGACTGGTTAGATTATAAGTAATGTATAATGTTTGCAACTGGGAGTGTGTCAGTATGGTTTATGATGTAAAATGCTTGCAATTAGGATTGTGTCAGTGTGGTTTGTTTTCATTTATATAAATGTATGATTGCTTATTGTCATAAGTGATGGTTTAATAAAGCTGTTTCTGGTTTAAAAAAGGGAGGAATTGAATAATTTATGTAACGTTGCTTAGGTTATATGATATATAACAATATATGTGAAGCATAAATAGAAGTTATGTTCTTACCATAACGTTCCATGTTAGTTGTCTTCTTCTCGCCTTCTTCTTGCTGGATGGGTTCGGAGCCGACCTCGGCCCGACTGCCACTCTAAAAGCTCGAGAGTTGGTTCCACCGGCTCGAGGCTCCCCTTATATCCCACAATGCTAGGCGAGAGTTACCTCAGATCTCGTTTGTAAGCTAACCCCAGCTTATAATAGTAACAGAATAACTCTAAACAGAGTCCACCTCTAACAACAGGAAGAAGAAGGGTGACCTACATCCTGATCCAGGAAATATGCACAACAGCATATGCCTAAGAAAGAGGTGGTAGAAAGAGAGGTCACGATCACAACTCCTCTAGGTCTGTCCAGGCCAGGGGGAAGGAGGGTGGGACGCAAGAAGAAGGCGAGAAGAAGACAACTAACATGGAACGTTATGGTAAGAACATAACTTCTATATGTTAAGTTGTCTATCTCGCCTTCATTCTTGCTGGATGGGACCACGTCCCTAGCACCTTGTCCCGGTGGCCTAACGGAACAGACTCCTGAGAACAGTGGAACCAAAATTAGCTCTATGCCTAGAAGCTAAATCCAACTTATAATGAGAAATAAAAGTGTGAGGAGTAGCCCAAGTAGCCGCTGCACAAATGGTGTCAATAGGCAGTCTGTCTTGGAAGGCTAAAGAAGTAGCCAAAGCTCTGGTGGAATGGGCTTTAGGTTTATTAGGCAATTTTGTTGTCTAATTTCATATACCAGGGAAATCAAAGATGTTAGCCATCTGGATAATGATACCTTTGAAACTGAAAGTCCCTTTCTGCTTTCCGCATAGGAGACAAACAGCTGATCAGATTTTCTGAATTGTTTTGTTCTATCCAAGTAGTACCTCAATTGACGATGAACATCCAGGCAGTGTAATTTTTGTTCAGACCTATTGGAATACTCTGGAAAAAAGACAGGGAGGTCAATGCTTTGGTTTAGATTTGATGTCGAGACCACCTTAGGCAAAAAGGACGGGTTAGTTCGTAAGGATACTCTGTCCTTATGAAACAAAAGATAAGGAGGACGACAACTGAGTGCTTGAAGCTCTGAAACTCTTCTAGCTGATGTAATAGCTACCAGAAAAAGAGTTTTCCATGATAACAATTTTAAGGAACAAGAAGCTGCAGGTTCGAAAGTGGGAAGAATCAAAGAAGCAAGAACTAAATTTAGGTCCCAAGGAGAAGGAGGATTTCTTATAGGAGGTCTGAGAAGAAAAACTCCTTTCAAAAAGGCTTTGCAGAGTTTGTGGGACATTAGGGCAGATTCAGAAATACCCACATGAAAGTTAGAAATAGCTGCCAATTGAACTTTAAGTGTAGAGGGAGATGAACCTGCATGGAAGAGTTCAGCTAGAAAATCAAGGACTAGTTGGATGGAAGCGGTGAAAGGATCTATGTCCTTTCCTTGTGCCCAATATGAGAAGCGTTTCCACTTACTCAAATAAATCTTTCGAGTGGAAGATTTATGGGAAGCTATCAATATATCTCTAACAGAGATAGATAATTGAGGAAGCCTGGCTAAGGTTGGAACTGGAGGAACCAAGCAGTGAGGTTCAGAGAGGGGAGGGAGCGATGAAACTGACCCGACTGATGGATCAAAAGATCTGGAACTAGGTCCAGATTCCACGGTCGCTCCAAGAGAAAACGATGTAGAAAAGGGAACCACACTTGTCGAGGCCAATAAGGAGCAATGAGGATCAATGAGGCCTTCTGAGCGATAGCTTTCTGAATTACTTGAGAGATCAGTGGGAAAGGAGGAAATGCATACAGAAGTCCCCGGGGCCAAACTTGGACTAGAGCGTCTCTGCTGGGTTGGCCTGGTAAAGGGAATAGAGTGAAATATTCTCTGCACTTGCTGTTTTGGGGAGTAGCAAAAAGATCGCAGCAAGGCTGACCCCACTTGAGAAAAATTTCTCTCACTACAGAGTCTTTCAGAGACCACTCGTGAGGCATGAGAATAGCTCTGCTCAACTTGTCCGCAATATGATTGGACTTCCGGGATGTGCGTTGCTATCAGAAAACGCTGAGAAGAAATCGCCCATTGCCACAGTCTGAGTGCTTCTCGACACAGCGGGTATGATCTGGTTCCGCCTTGTTTGTTGATGTACCACACTACAGACATATTGTCTGTCTGGATTGCAATTGTTCCCAAGGGAAGAGAGTCTTGAAGGGCTTGCAACGCTAAAAGCACTGCTCTCATCTCCAGAACATTTATGTGCAAGTGGCATTCGCTTTGGTTGCCATGTGCCCTGGAGTGTCCCGCCCTGATACTGCCCCCGCCGCCACCCGCTCAGGGAGGCAGCCCCTGTCAGTGTAGCAACCGGAGGAGGTGGAACAAAAGGTCTTCCCGACAGGAGATGGGGGGAAGACATCCACCACATGAGATGCTTTTTGCACGCCTGCGTGATCACAATGGTGTGAGACATTGGAAGTTCCTGGTATGACCATTGAGTAAAAGCATCCACTGAAGGATCCGCATGTGGTATCTGGCTAATGGAAGGAGAGGTATGGCAGCTGCCATAATTCCCAACACCTTTAGAACTAACCTGGCTTTGATTCTGTTGTTGTTGAGAAGGAGTGATACCAATTTGTGAATGTCTGATATCCTTTGATGTGTTAGCCTTGCAGACATGTTTATCGTATCTAGATTTGCGCCTATGTAGGTAATAGTACGACAAGGCGACAAAACAGACTTTTCGCAATTTATTGAAATACCCAGCTTTTGACAAACGCGAAAAGTGTAATCTCTGGCCATCAGAAGGAGATGCTTGGTGGGAGCTGTGAGGAGCCAGTCGTCCAAATATGGAAACACCTGGAATCCTTGTCGTCTCAGGTGAGAAGCTACCGCTGCCATGCATTTGGTAAACACCCGGGGGGCAGTGGTGAGACCAAAGGGCAGGGCCCTGAATTGAAAATGACTGGTTCCCAGCCTGAAGCGGAGGAATCTTCTGGAGTGCCTGTTCATTTTATGTGATAGTACGCATCCCGAAGGTCTACAGAGCACATCCAGTTTCCTTTGCCCAAAAGGGAAGGATGGATTGCAGCGTGACCATCCAACTCTTGTTTCCTTGACTGATTTGTTCAAGACACTGAGATCCAATATCGGTCTCCAGTCCCCTGTTTTCTTTGGAACTAAAAAGAACCTTGAGTAGATTCCGGATCCTTGTTGGTCTGCTGGCACTGGCTGAATTGCTCTTTTGCAAGCAGTTTTGAAATTTCCAAAGCTGCTAGATCCCTTTGAGCGGTGGAACATCTGGAAGGGATTTTTGACTGATTTGGAAAGCGAAGAAAGGGGATAGAATAGCCTTCGGAAATGATGGACTGTACCCATTTGTCTTGAGTCAGGGATAGCCAGGCTTCTGGGTACAGTGACAATCTTCCCCGACTGCCTCGAAGATGGGCAGTCGGGCAACACCTCAGGGATGCTGAAAGGGCTCGTCAGGGAAGGCTTCCCGATTGCCCTGGTTCTGCGGACCCCCCCCTGCCCCTAGGGCGACATCTACCATTGTTATTCCCACCTCTGCCTCTGGTGGGAAAACGACTCTGTGCGTCAGGCGAAGTCCCTTGAGATTGTTTACGGAACCACATCTTTCCACCCTTCTGGCCTTTGGGGTAAGGCCTGGAAGGAGTAGAAAAACGGACTCCGACGGCAGAAAGGGTCTTGCCATCAGTCTCACACCTAGTCAGGGTTTCTTTCACTTGAGGACCAAAGAGAGATGATCCATCAAAAGGGGAGTTCGTGAAAGACGTCTTGAAAGGGTCCGCAAAATTGCATAGCCGCATCCAGGCGTGCCTACGTAAGGCCACCCCTGTCCCTGCAGCTCTGCTCGCTCCATCAGCCGCGTAAGAAAGAAGGCGCATGGAGGAGTTGGTTATGGAATTAAGGGTAGCCAGCTGCGTGTTCATCTTGTCTTGGAAACCCGCAGCTGTAGGATCCTTCAACATTTCACTCGCTTCCTTGATCAAGTCCCTTTGAAGACGAGTAAAATGGCACAGGTAGTTCAGCGAACGCATGGTAAATGTCGCTGAGGAGAACATCCGCTTCCCGTACCTATCCATGGACCTAGATTCCTTGTTAGGTGGATGGACAGGTACTGAAGGATCAGCTAGTTCCTTCTTTGTGGCAGCAGCTACCACCATAGCATCCACAGAAACTCCTTTTGTTAAAAATTGTTTGTCTGCTGGAGCTGTTATGAACTTAGAGGGTCTCCTGGGAGTGGGGTCCACTGAATCAGGAGCCGCCCATGCCTTCTTAGCAACCACCTGCATGAGGGGGGCGAAGGGGGGGGACACCCAGGAGGTGGAAGGACGAGAGCCAAACGCCTCAAGATACACAGATTCGTCCTCCGAAGGGTTGAGGGCTGACCAATTTCCCCTCTGTTTCAGGATCTCCAGAATGTCTGCAAATGAGACATCTTCAGAAGGGGAACGGGGGGAACCCTCAGAATCATCCAAATCTGTGTCTGACGTAATGGACTCAGGTGAGTCAATGCGTTTCCTCTTACACTTCCTTTTCCGAGGGGGCTCTTCTGCCAAATCAGGAGAGGCCTCGGAAGAGGATGAAATCCCCACAGGGGGCTCCTGAGGAGCTGGCTCTCTGCGATCCGGGATGAGGGAGTGAGTCGACTTAGCCTGAGGCACCATAGAGGGAGGGGCGGACGGAGCCGACTGTGGAGTAGAGCCAGGCTCTAACACACTCCGCATGACCTCGAATGCACCCCTGTCAGGCAGAGCCAGAGGTCCCCGCCCGAGAAGCTAAGAACCCCTCGGCACCGACAGTGATGGCTCCGAGGCCGATGTCGGAGCCGAACTCACCAGCGCCGGGCCCGAGAGGGAGAGGGGGCCGGACAAGGGTCCGATGCCACTCACCCCTCGGAGCCGACGAGGGAAGTCCGGCGCCGAGATTCTTCCAAGGAAGAAAACGGAGCCGACGACGGAGCCGAAGACAACTGTATCGGCTCCGACGTAATCACAGTCTCGGTTCCGACATCGACCCGGCCCGAGCTCAAGAGAGTCGAAGGAGGAATATGTTGATGGACCGGGGCAGGCATCGACTGATGAGTCGGGCTCTGAAGCATCTGGGCCAGTGCCTCGGACTTAAGTAGTCGACTCACTACCCTCTGAAGGTCATGATCCGACAGCCTCGATGACCTAGAGGAGTGAGACCTTTGGCTCCGTTCAGACAGCAGGGGAGATCCTGGAGCCGAATGAACGGAGCCAAGAGATGGTGACCTGGACCTCTTCCTAGTTGTCGGCTCCGAAGGTCTGGTCGGAGCCGACACGGGAACTTCTATTACCTCGGCTCCGGCCGGAGCCGAGGGGGCCACAGAAACTGTGGACTGAGACTTATCGGCTCCAGCCGGAGCCGATGAAGGCAAAGGTTGAGAAACCTTAGGTCTCGGCTCAGATGCCGGAGCCGAAGACCTAGATGCCTTAGAGGGCTTCCCTGTTGAAACAGACAGGGAATCCTCTGGCTTGAGTAAGCCTCTAAGAATTAATTTATTCTTTCTTTCCTGCAGGACCCTGGGGCTGAAGCCATGGCACACAGCACAGGAGTCCTGCAGGTGCAAAGGCCCCAGACAATAGACACAAGAAGTGTGAGCGTCTGTCAGAGACATTTTCTGACAGCACGCATCACACTTCTTGAATCCAGAGACCTTTGCTTCTTTAGACATTTTGTCTGAACAGGTGTACACAAACACGCACAAACACACTAGTTATACCCTGTCAGGTTAATACAATAAAAGTAGTAGTAGTACTAGTAATTTAAACTACAATAAAACACACACACTCCACTAGGGAAGGAAAGGCCTATAGGCCCAAGGGAAGAACCAAAGGTTCTTGGGGAAAAGAAACGGAAATTTTTTGGGTAGGGAATAAAGTTTTCTAACCTACTCTAAACTAAGTAAAAATATTAAATTAAAGGGGTTTTTAAAGACTAATTTCAACAAGAAAATAGTACTCACCAGGAACCGGTAGAAACAACCAACCTCGAAGCTGTAGCGGCAAACGAGATCTGAGGTAACTCTCGCCTAGCATTGTGGGATATAAGGGGAGCCTCGAGCCGGTGGAACCAACGCTCGAGCTTTTAGAGTGGCCGAGTCGGAGCCGAGGTCGGCTCCAAACCCATCCAGCAAGAATGAAGGCGAGATAGACAACTTAACATTGTTAATTTTAAACTTAATACAGTTTGATTACTTTTATATACATGTAAATGTGGCTATGTCACAAGTGATAATTCAATAACGGTGCTTAAAAAAAGATAAAGCAACTAGAACGGAGATTTTTAGAAAAGGGTACAAGCAAACTACATAGGAAAAAAATGGGAATTGTGGGAACAGTACATACAGGAGAGGAATGACGCTTTAAAGAAGGGATGACTTGAATGAGTTATGTAGTGTTTGACTGAAAATGATTGGGTAGATTATAAGTGACATATAATGTTTGCAGCTACAGTTGTGCCAGCATGGTTTGTAATGTATGTTTGCAACGGAGATTGTGTCAATATGGTTTATTTTCATTTATATAAATGTAAGACTGCCTACGTCATACATGGTAATTTAATAAAGATGTTTCTTGTTTAAAAAAATGAAAATACCTAATAAACTGCAAAAAATCACAAAGGGGAGGGCAGTAAAAGGGTTAGAATTTAAAACTATGCAAATAAGTAAATTTTGTTTCTTTTAGAAAATGGAAGACATCTGAACAGACAACAGAAGTAATTATAACATTAAGGGGGCTTCAAGTACAAGACATACACAGGGGAATAATGGCTACTACGTAGGAAGGCAAAAAAAGTGTATGCCTATGGAGTTAAGTTTTCTGTAGATACTAAGCAAGACAGTCATTCACTGCTCAAAAATTACATCTTGTACTTTAAATTTCAGAACAGTATACTAACCGATGATGCAACTAATTAATACTTGGGGAGCACACAGTACTGTATAAAAAATAAATGACATCACTCATTTATATAATTCCTAAAGCATTAGATCCTTGTTAGCGTTGTTATAACTCAGATTCAAATCTGACAGAGTTAATAATGCTGCCTGAAAGCAAAACATAGAGCTGTACCTTTCCTGAATGAAAGGGCAGTAAAATAAAGCACATTCTGTAGTCCAAGCCTTAAAACACAGGATGTTCAAAAATAGCCACTGTTTACAATAGGAAAAGTATATTTTTATGAGTTCCGTAGTAGCAGACCCTACAAATGAAATGGCACTGTAGTGATGACAAGCTGCGAAGTTTATGAGCATCTCATTTTTTTCGGTGTTTAACTGTAACAATCAGGTTTCTAATACATTTTCCAGTAAGGGCAATTTAATTCAGAAAGCTAAAGCTATGGACAATTAAAGAAGTCTTTATTTAATTCACTCAAACTGTACGTGTAGACTACATAAATATAAGCAAAAAAGGCCAAGTCCCACAGCAGATGCATACAAGTCCCACTGACAAAACCAGTAATTGGTACAAGGACATTTGCAAGTCTCCTTTTAAAGGCATTAATGGAGATGTGAAGTTATTTTTTTCAGGGAAATCTGAACCCAACAGCTTGGGAATGCAGAAATGCTCTTGGGCTGACATCCTGGACTCATATTCAGCCTTCATGTATTACTGATGTTCCATGCAACTCTAAGGCTTCATAAGCAAGAGTAGAAATTTTTCTCCTAGAGAAATGTGAACATCTTCCATGATGTCTTGATAAAGGTGGGAACAATACATACGAGAGAGGAATGAGGTCTAAAAGGTGGCAAGACTTAAATGAGATATGTAATGTTTGAGTGAGAAAGATTGGGTAGATAAGTAATGTATAAAGTTTGCAACTGAGTGTGTGTCTGTATGGTCTGCGATGTAAAATGTTTGTGACTAGGATTGTGTGTTTTTTTTCATTTATATAAATGTATGACTGCTTATGACATAAGTGGTGGTTTAATAAAGATGTTTCTTGTTTGAAGAGAGAGGCTTAGTCTTTGCATACGTGAATATCAGCAAAGAATTTAAACAGACACTTCTACTAGATCACCCCTGAAAATAAGTGCTTATAGCTCGTTAACAGATGAGCACAATTGAACGATTTAAAGCTGCTAATCAAGAACGGGTATGGATAGTGAACATCACCACAAAGTTGAGTAATTAGATAACTACTGTAAAGATTCTATACAAACAGAGAAGTTTACAGCAAAAAAACACAGGGTTAACTTATGCTTGAGTAATTTGGTAAACTAAAAAAAGAATACACCATTACAAGAGCAAGACAGTCATTAAAACTAGGAATTGAGTGGAAAACCTTTTATATTTACGCTTTAATGACAGTCGAGCCTTACTGACTTCTCACGTCACTGTATGCAGTTTAACAGATGGGGACAGGGACTTAACCAAAAAATATCTTAACATCGGCCATGCTCTACTTACTGACTGCTTCAACGCACGCAGTTTACAGCTACTGGCGCAAATCGCCACTATTTTGTACAGTTGTTTGCAGTCCACTACATTATTTTCCAACACGTCACTAAACACTACTGTTTCATGCAACCGTGTAGAGCATATTGCAATAGTTTTGCCACATGACAGTCATTAAAATAGTCAAGTGAAAAAGTGTATGCATCAATGACCATCATGCCTTACTGCCTCACATCCCAGATTTAACCCCCAGAGTTCTAATGGGAATTTTATTTATTTTTTTGTCTCGGCACTACCCTTAACCTATCCACAAGAAAAACCTATTGAGCATTTGGGGAAGTGTGACTTCTGTTTTGGAGACCAGGGAAACTACTATCCATGCACTTGAGGGGAGGGGATGGGGGCTGCTTGCTGTAAACATCTATGCTTCTACGTGGTTATTTGCTACTGTTGCCTCAAAAGATCTTCTGCTGGGTGTTCATTTTTAAATCTTTTTAGACAAAAACAGTACATATAATGGGTGGCACTGTGGAGCAGTGAGTACCACCTTCCAGCAAGAGTGTCTCCTAGTAGATTCTCAGCTATGGTGTCTTCAGTAGGAAGTCTGCATATCTTCCCTCTGATCACAATTTTTTTTCCATTTCTTCCCACATTCCAAAGACGTAAGAAGACTGGGAACTTTCTCCTGCCTATATTCAGAGATGATCAAAAATCACAGCACAAAAGAGAATCAAGAAACCCTGAACTACTGCCAACAGCAAGTTATAGAATATGGAATACTTCTCTCCCAATAAAAAAGCCGTAGTTCAACAAACCCCAGTTACAAAACTGAGGTCAGGCGTCATCTTGGTACTGGTACTGACAGGGAAAGGGTTTTCAGTAATGTAACGTGTAGAGTTAGGCTTAGCACAAAAGTAAGGTGGCCCTAGTCCTAACCCTACACATTATGTTACCAAAAAACTTTTCCCTAACACTATCACTACACAAAACAAAGAACACAGAAAACAAAATACCAAACTTACAAGAGAGTAAATCTATCCCTTTACCTAACCTGCGAACACTCACACATACACTAACTACTATAACCTTTTCTGTCAAACATTCATTTTCCAGCACAGTTCTACTTATCTACACTACAGAAATAAGTATCCAATCACTTGTGTAGTTGATCATTTGACAATACAGTCATTTGATTGGACTTTTTTATACCCATGCAAACTTTTCAATCAAATGCCCATTTGATATTTTGAGCAGTAACCCATTAAGTATGTCTGTGTGTGTCAGAGAGAGAGAGAGACAGGAAACAGAAGTGTGGTTAGCTACTGCTGTTCCTCACTTGCCTGGTAAATTCAATGGATGGCCATGGTTGACCATGGGATAAGCTGCAGGAGTCAGATATGACTTAAAACTAGAGGAGCACAACAGATACGAAAACTTAATCCACCTGACAATACACATGCATTGCACAAACATTTCTGCAACATGACTGGATATTATTTGTGACTAGGACGTGAACTTGAATACTGGCAAACAAATCTGAAGCTGGGCTTTTTATTCTTTGAAGTATAGTCTGCAAAGCTGAATTTTTTTTATTTTTTGCCAATAAAGCTTTTTGTTTAACAGTTTCATATTCTAAAGAGAAAATGGTTAGTCATAGTAATACAGTTTTTATATTATAAAGATTACCTATTACTCACTAAGCATATGTGGCCATTTCTTGGGTTTACATTCTAATTATGCATATAATCTCTCACACACACCCATCCAGTGATTTATCCATATGGTTGCTTCAGCAGGGTAGTATTAAAATGATCTGCTAACAAATATGGACCAGCGTTTTCACTTTAACAATGAGCATAACTACGTGTCACCTTAATTTTAATGAGCATATCTTCACCAACACACTCACAATGTTACTTGAATTTTTATATAACAGGCTTTTTTTACCTTTGCCAAAAGTCAGAAAGTGCTCGTTTTGTAGTTGCACAATAGTACAGTTTTGTACCTACCATAAATGTAGATGTTCGAGTGCTAATACAGCTGCAGTCATAACAGATGGGTTATCCTGCCGTCAGGCGGGTCCTCGGTCGGCCGAATTCCAAAGTCTAGGTCCGGCGTCTGTTATCGTCACTTCTTTCCTGACGTCAGTGCGGCAGGGGTATGAAAGAACCAGCCAACGCCATTTTCTTCAGTTTTTCTTGCCCCAGATGTCAGGTGCACCCAGAAGGAAGGCAAAACATAAACTCAAGTAATAATGCAATGTAATATAATCAAAAAACAGTAGTTTGCAAGCAAATACACCATAAAGAATACCCCAATCAGGTTGTATGAGGAGGTGTTTGTCATAAGGCCTGTCCCAAGAGGGGATGGAGGGAGGGAAACCTGGACTGCAGCTGTATTAGCACTCGAACATCTACATTTATGGTAAGTACAAAACTGTACTATGTTCATCGTGCATACAGCTGCAGTCATAACAGATGGGTAGAATCCCAAAGCTAAAAAGGGGTGGCAGGCACTAAGTGGAACTAGGAGGAGCAAGGATGCCCTGTAAGACTGCTGTGGCAAAGCCCGGTCTAGATTTAGAGTATAGTGGAAGGTGATAGTGCTTGGAGAAAGTGTGCACAGAACTCCAAGTGGCTGCTTCCAAAATATCCTTGGTAGGAACCCCCCTGAGGAAAGCTGCAGAGGTAGCTGTGGCCCTTGTGGAGTGAGATCCGATGCTTGTAGGTACAGTTTTTCCATGAAATGAGTAACAAAAGCGTATGCAGTGGGCTATCCATTTTGAGATTGTCTGTTTGGAAATGGCCTTTCCTTGAGCACCTGTAGCATAGGACACAAAGAGTTGCTCTGATTTTCTGAATGGCTTTGTCCTGTCCAAATAATAACGAAGTTGTCTGTGAATGTCCAAGGAATGTAGTAGTCTTTCCCCTTTGTTTTGTGGGTTAGGATAAAAGGTAGTTAAGTGTATAGTCTGATTCAAAGCTACACTGGATACTACCTTTGGCATAAAGGAAGGGTTGGTTCGTAAGGAAACTCTGTCCTGATGGAAAATGATGAAAGGTTGCACCGCCATGAGGGCTTGTAGCTCCGGAACCCTGCGTGCCGAGGTGATAGCCAGAAGGAAGGCTGTTTTCCATGACAAATATTGTAGTTCTGTTGAGGCAGCTGGCTCAAATGGAGGCAGAGTCAGTTTTTCTAAAATGAAGTTGAGGTCCCAAGCAGGTACTGGTGGTTTCCTTGGGGGTTTTATATTCTTAGCCCCTCTGAGGAACTGTCTGAAGAGAGGATGACAGAATAAAGGAGGATCAGTGTTGTATTGTGCAGAAATGGCTGAAGCATGGATCTTGATGGAGGAGAAGGCAAGTCCACTGTTTAACATCTCAGCTAGGTACTGTAATATTTGAGGTAAATTTAGAACCCAAGGATTCTGGCCCTTTTTCTGATTCCAGGCACAAAACCGTTTCCATTTGGCGGAGTAGGCTTTTCTAGTTGAAGGTCTTCTGGCCTCCAAGATGACATCCTGCACCTCCTTGGAGAGGAGGGTCTGTTGGGAAATCAAGGAATCCTCCATGCTGCTAGATTGGGGGTTCTTAGCTGACTGTGAAGAGGTTTGAAGCTGTGTTGGGTCAACAGAAGAGGCACTAGAGGCAGGATCCATGGAGGGTAATGAGTCAGGCTCTTCAGGAGTGGATACCAGTGTTGTCTTGGCCAGTCTGGAGCAATGAGAATCATCTTTGGCCTCTCTGCTCTGGCTTTTAATAGAACTTTGGGCAGCAGAGGAAGAGGTGGAAAGGCATAGACTGTCAATGTTGTCCAATTGAAAGAAAGTGCGTCCACTTTCCAGGCCTGTGGATGATAGATCCTTGAGCAAAATTTTTTCGGTTGGTAATTTTTGTAGGTAGCAAAGAGATCTATGTCTGACCGTCCCCACGCCTGAATTATCTTTGCGAAAACTTGAGGATGCAACTTCCATTTGTGTGGATCTGTCATATTTCTGCTTAGGTTGTCTGCCAGCGTGTTTTCCTTCCCTGGCAGGAATTGTACTTGAAGTTGGATTTGCAATTCCAGAGCCGTGTTCCAAAGGGACATGGCTAGTCTGCACAGGGGGTATGAATGAGTTCCTCCCTGTTTATTTATGTACCACATCACTGTGGTGTTGTCTGTCCTTATCAATAGCTGGCCTAGATGCAGTAGGTCTTTGAAGGCCATAATTGCATTTTGTACTGCTAGCATTTCCTTTTGATTGATGTGTAGGTGCTTCTCTTTTTGGGACCATTTGCCCTGAATGCACTGATCTGTCATGTGCGCCCCCCAGGCGTAGTCAGAGTAGTCTGTTGTGATGATTTGATTTGCTTGAGGCATGCAGAAAGGGAGACCTATGTTTCTTTAGCATGCTTGAGCCCACCACAGAAATTCCTTTTGAAGACATGGAATGAGTGGTATAATTGTTTCCAAACTGTGGCTGTGTTGAGACCATAAGTTTTTTAGGTACCATTGAAGTTTCCTCATATGCAGCTTTGCATATGGGATCAGTAGGATGCAAGATGCCATGAATCCCAGAGCCTGCAGGACTTTCCTTGCAGTCAGCCTGGTGAAGGTTGCCATTTTTCTGAAGTATTGAGATAGTTGCCCTTGCTTCTCTGGCGTGAGGTAGGCCATCTGGGTGTTTGTATTCAAGCTGGCACCCAGGAAAATTATTGCTTGAGAGTGTATTAGTTTTGATTTCTTTTTGTTGACTGTGTATCCCAGAAAGTTCAACAATTTTATTACAAAGGCCAGGTGTTTCAGAAGTATGTGCTTGCTGTCCGCTTGGATCCGGCAGTCGTCAAGATATGGGTATATTTGTATCCCTTTAAGTCTGCAGAAGGCAATTACTGATGCCAGGCATTTCGTAAACACTCTGGGCGCAGTAGATAAGCCAAAGGGCAATGCAGAGAATTGATAATGGGTTGAACCTGCAAGAAATCTGAGGTATCTTCTGCAATCTTGTCTGATAGGGACATTCAGGAATGCCTCCTTGAGGTCCAGTGTTACCAGCAAAGACTCCTTGCCCAGCATGGGAAGAAGTTGCTGTAATGTGAGCATCTTGAATTTTGGTACGAGTAAATATGTGTTTAGGATGGATAGGTCCAAAATAGGTCTCCAATCTTTGTCCTTCCTTGGTACCAGGAATAGTCTGGAATAAAAACCTTGACCCTGTTCTTTTGCAGGTACCTCTTGAATAGCTTTCATGTCCATGAGAGCTGAAATTTGTTTTTGTGCCTCTGCCCTTTGATTTTGTGGCAGGTTTGGCATGCCTCTCATTTTTGGAAGGGTGTGAAAGTGGAATCTGTAGCCTCTGTCTATAATGTCCAGGATCCATTTGTCCTTTGTGACAATATGCCAATTTTTTGAGAATAATGCCGGTTTTCCCCCTAAAGGTGCTGCCATTAAAGCTTTGCTTGGCATGCAAAGGGGAAAGTCATTGTGTCTGCTTTCTGAATGGCTGTGATCTATCTTCTCCACCTCTTGGTGTAGGTGCTTGCCATTGTCTGGCTCTAAATGATCCTTGAGATTGCCCTCTACCCCTCGGGCGCCTGTATCTACCTCTGAGGTCTGTCCGTGGCTGGAAAGGACCAATTTTTTGAAGGCCGGTTTCTGCTGAAACGTGGAGGCT